>NC_090934.1:439567404-439878496 GCF_040938575.1 Ambystoma mexicanum
CAGTTGACTGTCAGTTGACTCATCATCATTAATAGTCAGCTGGTATGTGCCAGGGCTGTGTGCACTCCACAGGGGTGTGATTTTAGGTGAAGTAATTAGCCACCAGCTGCGTACGGGCTGCCTCACCCCGTGCCCTTTCCCCTCCCATGCGCAGCGGGCGTGCATGTGGTTGGGGATGTGGGGGCACCACCATGTCCACCGGCAGGCCCCTGCGTGTTGCAACGTTGTGCAGGACACATGCTGCCACTATGATCCTGCACACTACTGGGGGAGCGTATAGCAGCTGCCCACCAGAGTGGTCAAGGGAGCGAAAGCGTGACTTGGGCACTCCGAATGTGTGCTCCACTATGCCCCGGGTTGCAATATGGGCTACGTTGTATCTTACCTCGGGTGGCGTGGTGGGGTTCCGAATTGGCATCATAATAATAATAATAATAATAATAATTTGGCACTTATATAGCGCTACGAACCTTCAGGTATCTGAGCGCTGCTTATTATTACCCACGGTGTGTGGTGCTCATTTATCGACCTCGGAAGGATGAAAGGCTGAGTTTGGCCCCGCCGGGATTCGAACCTGCGTTAGCAGGCTCTGCAAGGATGTCAAAGCGAGCGCTCTACTCGCTGGGGGGACATCATGTGGGTGCTCAGAGAGTAGGCACTGTCCCCTGGGGAGGTGGTGATGGGTATCATTAGTTGGGTTTTGACATTACTCAGTATCTGACATGCATGCATGTGCTGTGGCATTTATACTCACCAACCAGCCATGTATCGCCATGCCGACCAGCTTCTAGGTCCCGGTTTAGGGTTGACATTCTGTAGATGAAACTGTCGTGGGTGGACCCTGGATAGTTGGCATATACTGAGGTGATGATTCCCTTGGCATCACATACTACCTGGACGTTGATGGAATGCCAGTGCTTGCGGTTTCTATAGATGTGCTCAGTGGCCCTGGGGGGACGTAGAGCCACATGGGTGCAGTCAATGGCACCTAGCACTTTGGGGAAGTGTGCCACCCCGTAAAAATCCTGGACGACAGCCTGCCTTTCTGCAGGTGTTCTGGGCAGGTATATGTGCCTGCGGACTGATGGGCGTGCAGTCATGATGGCCAAGACCTGGTGTAGGCAGCGTGACTGCGTGGCCTGTGACACCCCCCCCCCACTATGGCACTTGTCCGCTGAAATGATCCAGTGGCCAAGAAGTGCAGTACATTAAGGACCTTCACCAGGGGGCTGAGGGCTTGGAAGCAGAGGGTGGGTGATGTGAGGTCATCCTCCCACTCCCTGACCAGGTCGAGTATTATGTGAGGTGGAAACCTATACCTCCCATACACGTGGTCATCAGGCATCCCAAAAAGGCTGGTTCTGGGTGTAAAAATTCTGGTGCTGGCTATCCTCCTCCTCCTCCGGTATCCCATGGCCACTGCTGCTAGGAATGGTATACTCATCCTGGCGTCTTAGCTTGTTTGTTGTTTGCGCGCACTTTTATGCTGCGCGGGTCGACGTACGCCTGCTTCCTGCTTGCGTACGTGTTTCCGGATTAGCGCGACTTGTTTTGCGTGTGCGTGTGGGCGTTCCGCGCATTTGCCTCCTGTACTTCCACGCCCACCACAGTGATACACGTACCCCGCTCGGCCAGGCCCAATCGCGTGTGAAACTTCACGCGAGCCCCTGAAGTACACGTACCCCGCTCGCCCAGGCCCAATCGCGTGTGAAACTTCCCGCGAGCCCCTGAAGTACACGTACCCCGCTCGCCCAGGCCCAATCGCATGTGAAACTTCCCGTGAGCCCCTGAAGTACACGTACCCCGCTCGCCCAGGCCCAATCGCGTGTTAAACTTCCCGCGAGCACCCGAAATACACGCTATTTTTGACAAAGCGGGTGTCCGTGTTTGTTGCGTACCCCTTTGCACGTCATTTGTCCTAGAGGGCCACAGTATGGGACATTCATCAAGCTGTATATACAGCTTTTCGTTAGCGCACATTTTTTTAATGCACAGGAACGCTACCGCCTGCCTTCATGTGGCGGACATGTGTTGATGTACATAGTTGACTTTTGGTTTGTGTCGTGGGATCGCCATTTCACTGCTGGGGGGTGGGTGTGCAAGGGGACATGAGTGGGGGCCTGCTGGCAGGTGCATCGCACTGGTGGGGGGTGGAGGTGCAGGGGGACATGAGTGGGACATGAGTGGGGGCCTGCTGGCAGGTGCCCCGCACTGGTGGGGGTGCAGGGGGACATGAGTGGGAGATGAGTGGGGGCCTGCTGGCAGGTGCCCCGCACTGGTGGGGGTGCAGGGGGACATGAGTGGGACATGAGTGGGGGCCTGCTGGCAGGTGCCCCGCACTGGTGGCGGATGGGTGTGCAAGGGGACATGAGTGGGGGCCTGCTGGCAGGTGCCCCGCACTGGTGGGGGGTGGGGGTGCAAGGGGACATGAGTGGGGGCCTGCTGGCAGGTACCCCGCACTGTTGGGTGGTGGGGGTGCAGGGGGATATGAGTGGGACATGAGTGGGGGCCTGCTGGCAGGTGCCCCGCACTGGTGGGGGGTGGGGATGCAAGGGGACATGAGTGGGGGCATGCTGGCAGGTGCCCCGCACTGCTGGGGGGTGAGTGTGCAAGGGGACATGAGTGGGGGCCTGCTGGCAGGTGCCCCGCACTGGTGGGGGGTGGGGGTGCAAGGGGACATGAGTGGGGGCCTTCTGGCAGGTGCCCCGCACTGCTGGGGGGTGGGTGTGCAAGGGGACATGAGTGGGGGCCTGCTGGCAGATGCCCCGCACTGGTGGGGGTGCAAGGGGACATGAGTGGGGGCCTTCTGGCAGGTGCCCCGCACTGCTGGGGGGTGGGTGTGCAAGGGGACATGAGTGAGGGCCTGCTGGCAGGTGCCCCGCACTGCTGGGGGGTGGGTGTGCAAGGGGACATGAGTGGGGGCCTGCTGGCAGGTGCCCCGCACTGCTGGGGGGTGGGTGTGCAAGGGGACATGAGTGGGGGCCTGCTGGCAGGTTCCCCGCACTGCTGAGGGGTGGGGGTGCAGGGGGACATGAGTGGGGGCCTGCTGGCAGGTGCCACGCACTGCTGGGGGGTGGGTGTGCAAGGGGACATGAGTGGGGGCCTGCTGGCAGGTATCCCGCACTGGTGGGGGGTGGGTGTGCAAGGGGACATGAGTGGGGGCCTGCTGGCAGGTGCACCGCACTGGTGGGGGGTGGGAGTGCAGGGGGACATGAGTGGGGGCCTGCTGGCAGGTTACCTGCACTGGTGGGGGGTGGGGGTGCAGGGGGACATGAGTGGGACATGAGTGGGGGCCTGCTGGCAGGTGCCACTCACTGCTGGGGGGTGGGGGTGCAAGAGGACATGAGTGGGGGCCTGCTGGCAGGTGCCCCGCACTGCTGGGGGGTGGGTGTGCAAGGGGACATGAGTGGGGGCCTGCTGGCAGGTGCCCCGCACTGGTGGGGGGTGGGTGTGCAAGGGGACATGAGTGGGGGCCTGCTGGCAGGTGCCCCGCACTGCTGGGGGGTGGGTGTGCAAGGGGACATGAGTGGGGGCCTGCTGGCAGGTGCCCCGCACTGCTGGGGGGTGGGTGTGCAAGGGGACATGAGTGGGGGCCTGCTGGCAGGTGCCCCGCACTGCTGGGGGGTGGGGGTGCAAGGGGACATGAGTGGGGGCCTGCTGGCAGGTGCCCCGCACTGCTGGGGGGTGGGTGTGCAAGGGGACAAGAGTGGGGGCCTGCTGGCAGGTGCCCCGCACTGGTGGGGGGTGGGTGTGCAAGGGGACATGAGTGGGGGCCTGATGGCAGGTGCACCGCACTGGTGGGGGGTGGGGGTGCAGGGGGACATGAGTGGGACATGAGTGGGGGCCTCCTGGCAGGTTACCTGCACTGGTGGGGGGTGGGGGTGCAGGGGGACATGAGTGGGACATGAGTGGGGGCCTGCTGGCAGGTGCCACGCACTGCTGGGGGTGCAAGGGGACATGAGTGGGGGCCTGCTGGCAGGTGCCCCGCACTGCTGGGGGGTGGGTGTGCAAGGGGACATGAGTGGGGGCCTGCTGGCAGGTGCCCCGCATTGGTGGGGGGTGGGTGTGCAAGGGGACATGAGTGGGGGCCTGCTGGCAGGTGCCCCGCACTGCTGGGGGGTGGGTGTGCAAGGGGACATGAGTGGGGGCCTGCTGGCAGGTGCCCCGCACTGCTGGGGGGTGTGGGTGCAAGGGGACATGAGTGCCGTAACACTGGGGTGTCCTAGGTGACCCCCACCATAGACTCCATACCCTGGGACTGACTACTGTCTGCCAGGGCATGTAAAGTCACCATTGGCTTTACTAGACCTAAATTTACTAACAGAACTAGTACATACCATCCTATTGTGGACGTACTGGTAGGGGTATTTCGATTACCCCTGGGACTGTTGCTCGAGGGGGCACTGTCCCGTCCCCCCTCGTCGAGTTTTGGCTGGTGGGAGTGGATACTAATTTTTATATTCGACCGCGAATATATTCCTATGGGATTCTTCCCATTGTTCGAGGCTAATATTTTTTCACCTTAGTCTCTAACATACCACCGTTTATTTATCTTAAATAAATCCACCGGTTGGTATTTTCTGAGAGAACTCGTTTTTTTAAAATGGCGTATGTGTTCGCCTCTGAAACTCCAAACCAAAGGTTGAGCCCTTTGTTCCACTTTTGGCGGGCTTCTGCACAGAAGCCCTCCAGAGTGGTGCCATTCTGTCTGGGTACCACAGGGGGTGTGGAAGGGGGTTTAGGCACCCTGGACTGAGTTGCCTTGCCAACTCAAGTCGCACTCTGGTGTGATTGGCCAAAGTGGTGAGCCGCCCCGCTCACCACTTAGCATGTTTGATTGACAGCTAGGCTGAATGAATGGGGGTTTTCTGCATAAAAGCAGGGCTTTTGGGACTGGAACTTCAGAAGTCGCCACAGGACCTAAAGAATCCGACGAGGGTAAAGCTGAGCCGACCTGCAGCAACGACACCTCCGGTGGAGCCCTGCTGAACCGACTCACCACTTCCCAACGACAGAGGAGATCTCCCTACTGGAGAGTCTTCTTCCCTGACTGGTGGGAACAACCAGTCCCTTGCTTTTTCTTCGCTTCCAGGACGTCTAGTGGTCGAATTGCCCGTGCTGAGCACCCCGGCAACCGGATAGCCACTAACCACTGTACCGCGACCAAAAGGTGGTGCCTTGTGTCGGAGCACTCCGCGGCCGGTCTCTTCCCTGGTGGTGCAACGATCTTCCACTTTTCCTCGACGACGAGATCCTCTCATCTTCTGGCAAAGCCCCGACTTGCATCCACCACCAGGAACAACTGCCCCCGCCGGAGCTGGCTCTTCACTTACAAGGTACCGTGTCCGCCTGGCTTCCCTTGTGACGGTTAGCGTGAGGTGTCTTAAATCCTTACCTTTCCGCTGGTTCGCCTCCAGACCTTCTTAACTTTTTGTTCTAAACTGGTCCAACCTTTCTGTGACATTTTGCTACAAAGACTTGAAGTGCATTTCCACTGTGATACTTTTGGGACATACCGCCTTGCCTCTCTCCGAATGGGCCTGGCCTCTGAACTTGATGATCCACAGTAGACCCTGCCTTGCTTGCCTTGCATTTGCTTCGTAAAAGTGTTGATACTGAGTTGGTTTCATACCCTGCCTTTTTCTCTCCCTTTCTTAACAAATATTAGAGTGCCATCTTGGTTAAAGCATTCACCTCTGTCTGCAAATAAGTGGTGCCGTTGAAGCTAGACTTGTCGAAATATTGTTAGGGGATTGATATATACTTATAGTACTTGTTATTAGAGTTGTTTGCCGTATTAGTGCCAGTGTGTTTTCGTAGATGTGTTTTTAAATAAATAACTATATATCTTTACACCCAAGCTCTGATCAGTGTCTGCTTGTTCTACTGTGTAAATTGCCCTATCTTGTATACTCCAAATACTGCCTAACTCGTCTTGAGAGAAGTCTGACTGCTCAGCCACAGCTACCAGGTAAATCTGGGTGGTACAGACTGCTACCAATTGGGTTTACCGCTAACTCCTGTAGTCTTAAACTTTTTGCAGTGTTCCCAGAGGGAACTGCACAGGTTTCTGCATAACACTGGTGTACAGCGGTGGGATTTGTATCGAGTACACAGTTTAGAGTGCTTTTCAACACTTTAGGATAACTAACCACAAAGCTTAGCACTAAAAAAGCAACTTTCAAAAACATGTCTACTATGGAAGTTTACAGTCAAGAGTCCTTATCAGGTGAAAATACTGAGAGTTTGAGAGCTCTCTGTAGACAAGAGAATCTTTCTGTAAGAGGCAAGAAAGTAGAACTGATAGCGAGATTGCTGGAAAACCAAAGTCTGGGTACTGGTTCAGAGGAACCAACTTCTCCAGCAAATGTAGATGAAAGTAATGGTGTTGATCTAAATCAAAGTTCTGATGATAGTGATGAAGAGGCTGAAGAGGAAGGAGAGGCTAACAAAACTGTCTCCCCTGCTCCTCTGTCTGCCTTACCAGCTGTACCTACTGGGCCCATAGCAGGTCCCACACTAAGTCCTCAAGCCCTTGAACTAGAAAAATGAAAATAGACTTGGAATTCAGAAGGGTTACTGCTCAAACCGAACAGAAGCACCAAGAAATGCAACAAATTCTTAGGCTCAGAGAAATGGAGCTCAAGCATGAGTTAGAAATGAAAAAGTTGTCTGTTGAAACTGCTTCTGTCTCTGGCTCCTCTAGAAGTTCCAGTCCCAAAAGACCCCGGATGCCTAAGGAATTAATTGGTATGTATGAACAAAAGTTGGATGTGTTGGATTGGCTGAGTTTGTTTGAGTATAATCATGGGCTCCAGAACATCACAGGTAATGAGTTACTTACCTGGTTGTTCTCTAGGCTCCCCCCTGTTGCAACTGATGCGGTAATGGAGTTGGGGGAGGAGGATAGGAAAGAGTATGAAAGTGTGAAACTAGCTCTGATAGCTAGATTTGGGAAGACCCCTTCTCAGTATTTTAAGAGGTTTAGATCCCTCAAAAAGCATGATGGTACCCCTTGGGCTACCTGGGTGAGTGAAGGGTTGAAAAACTTAGAGGGATGGATTAAGGGTTACAAGGTGAACACTTATGAGGGTATGAAGAATCTTTTTATGTTGGAGTCTATTTATGATGCCTGTTCTCCTGAGCTCAGACAGCACTTGGCTGATTCAAAGGAATTGGATTCCAAGAAGCTAGCTAAGGCTGCTGACTTGTGGGTTGCCAACAGGGCTACTCATAAGGATTCTGGGGCAACTCCGAAAAAGGATGAGGGAAAACAGCCTAAAAAAGACTCAAAAGAGAATTCTAATAACTCAAATTCCAAAGAGGGCCCCAAACAAAACCATAAGGGTAAGCCACAAGGAAAACCACAGCAGAATAGTGTACCTTCTGGTGCCAAACCAGAGGGAGGACAGAACAAGCCACCATTCCAGAAAGCATTTGGTAAATGCTTTGTTTGTGGCTCTACTGACCATGTGAAAGGAGATCCCAGATGCAAGGGTAAACCTTCAGGGATCCAGCTTGTCTCCTTAGCCTTCGCTCCAGAGGAGGAAGTCCAAATGGCAAGTGGAAACTTTCTACTGCTAGCTGATGAACCCTTGGAGTCTCAGCCAGCGTTTCTTTAGTGTCTCTGGGTTTGTGGGAACAACAGAATTTAGATGTCTATAATTCTATCACAGATAATACTAAAGAGTATTATAAGGACAGTGTCCAGGTGAATGGTCAGGAGACTCCTGCCATTAGGGACACTGGGGCCAGCATAACTGTGGTGGATAAATCTTTTTTTCAGGCTGAGGATGTTGCTAAGACACCCAAACGCCTCACCAAGTTAGCTGGAGGGCCTGTGCAGATGCTTCCCCAATTACCAGTTCTCATCCAGTGTAATGACATGACTGTGAAGAAACCTGTCAGCATACAGAGTGAGGTACCAGGACGAGTTCTGTTGGGTAATGATTTAAAAACTCTTGGAGTTGTGTCTCATACCCCCAGACCTCCTAGTAAACGGTTACAGGAACTAACCAGACCTGCAAGGGAGAGAACCATGAGAGGTACTCCCGAGGAGTTGATGAAGAAGGATATCACTCCTGCTCCACTGGAATTGTCAGCTGCTGTCTCAAAGAAATCAGATGTGAAAGGGAAACCTAAAACTTCTAAGCAGAAACCAGCAACCAGCACTTCAGTGCAGCCAACAAGGACTTCCCCTCGGTTGTCCGAAGTTACTCCAGTAACTCCCCCTCCAGCTGAGGCTGAGAGGGTGGTACAACCCTGTGTGGTAGAGTTAGACTCTGAGGAAGAACTAACGGAAGGCCAGGAACTCATTGGAGATCTGGATCCTGTTGACCATCCTGAGCTGCAGTCTTTACTGGCAGAAAGTGGACCCAACAGGGCAGACTTCAGTAGGGGACAGAGAGAATGTCCAACTCTGGAAGGTCTTCGCCACCAGGCACAAGCTCAGGCTGAAGGGCAAGAGCATGGGAAATACAGGTTGCACTGGGAAGATGGCCTCTTCTACAGTGAACCGACAGAGTCTGAACCTGGAGACTACAAATGACTTGTAGTACCCCAAGAGAACAGACAACAGTTCTTGCAGTTAGCCCACGAGATTCCTTTGGCTGGTCACTTCAGCTTCAAGAAGACTAAGGAAAGGCTCTCTCTCTACTTTTATTGGCCAAAGATGGGGGCCGAAGTAGAAAAACACTGCAGGAGCTGCCACACCTGCCAGACCTCTGGTAAGGTTGGCTCCAAGAATGTGGCACCTTTAGTGCCTCTCCCAGTTGTGGGAGTCCCATTTGAGAGAGTAGGGATTGACATTGCTGGTCCCCTTGATCCTCCAACCTCCTCAGGCAACAGGTTTATACTTGTTGTAGTAGACCATGCTGCTAGGTATCCTGAGGCCATTCCTATGAGGACTGTTACAGCCCCGGCTGTGGCTAAGGCCCTCCTTGGTATTTTTACCAGGGTCGGGTTTCCTAAGGAAGTAATCTCTGACAGGGGGTCAAACTTTATGTCCCACTACATGAAAGCCATGTGGAAAACCTGTGGAGTTACTTACAAGTTCTCACCAGCTTACCACCCACAAACCAATGGATTGGTAGAAAGGTTCAACCGAACCATGAAGAGCGTGATAGGTGCTTTAGAGGACCCCCTTAAACGAAAGTGGGATCTTCTACTGCCATGCCTTCTATTTGCTTATAGAGAAGTCCCTCAGAAGGGAGTAGGTTATTCCCCCTTTGATCTTCTCTATGGTCATCCCGTCAGAGGTCCATTGGCCCTGATTAAGGAGGGGTTGGAGAGTGCTCCTTCCCCCAAGCCAGTCAGAGTGACTGACTACATGATAGGTCTCCGGAGGAGAATGTCGCACATGATGGCAGAAGCAAGCGATAACTTGAAAGCTGGACAAGCATTGGTCAAGCACTGGCATGATCAAAAGGCTAACATGGTTGAGTTCACTCAAGACCAGCTAGTTCTCGTTATGATCCCAACAAGGCAGTGGGCCTTGCAAGACAAATGGATGGGACCCTTCAGAGTTGTGGGTAAACTTGGAGAGGTCAACTATCTGGTGGACTTGGGCAATCCCAAGGAGGCTCCAACAGTCTTCCACACCAACCAACTCAAAGTGTATGTCTCAAGACCTGATGTAGGAGCGTTGCTTCTAGCATCATCAGAGGAAGAAGAAGAGAGTGAAGCTCTTCCGGATCTCCTCAGAGGCTTACCTTTGGACGAAAAGATTGAAGGAGTAAATCTCTCTTCAAATCTGACACCTGAGCAACAAGAGGAGTGCAAATCTATGTTGAATCAGTTTGCCTCTCTGTTCTCACTTTCACCAGGCTTGACCCCCCTTGGGGCCAGCATGAAATACTCACTGGTGACTGTCTGCCAGTCGAAAGCAGAGGATACAGAATGTCAGAAAATGTACGAACCCACATCAAAGATGAGGTCAGCAAGATGCTTGATCTCGGGGTAATAGAGCCCTCTACTAGCCTATGGTCTAGCCCAGTTGTGTTAGTACCAAAGGCAGGATCTAAAGAACTTAGATTCTGTGTGGCCTATAGAGCTCTTAATGCAGTCACCAAGACTGATGCCCACCCTTTGCCAAAAACAGATGTGTTGGTGGATCGACTTGGTTCAGCCAAGTTCCTCAGCACATTTGACTTGACGTCAGGCTATTGGCAAATAGCCCTGACGGACCATGCCAAGGAGAAAACTGCATTTTCTACCCCAGTTGGTTTATACCAGTTTAAGGTAATGCCTTTTGGATTGAAAAATGCACCTGCTACATTTCAACGGATGGTAAACCAGGTTCTGAATGGGATGGAGGACTTCTGCATGACATACTTGGATGACATAGCAGTGTTCAGCAATTCCTGGGAAGAACATGTAACCCATCTAAGAGATGTTTTGCAGGCTCTTGGACGAGCCAATCTGACCATAAAGGCGAGTAAATGCCAAATTGGACAGAGTAAGGTAGTCTATCTTGGACATGAGGTAGGAGGTGGAGAAATAAGGCCTTTACTCAGTAAGATTGAAGCTGTGCAAAATTGGACAACACCTACTACTCAGACCCAGGTGAGAGCCTTCTTAGGTCTCACCGGGTATTACAGGAGAGTCATTGAGAACTATGGGACCATAGCTTCTCCTCTGAATGTCATCTCCTCTCCAAAATTCCCTAAAAAGGTTAGATGGAACGAGGAGTGCAATCAGGCCTTTGAAAACCTGAAAAAGGCTCTTTGCCAAGCCCCAGTACTCAGAGCTCCTGATTACCACCAAACTTTCATTGTGCAGACAGATGCTTCAAATGTAGGAATAGGTGCAGTACTCAGTCAACTGGATGGGAAAGGTAGGGAGCACCCCGTTTGCTTCATCAGCCGCAAGCTGAAGGAGCCTGAATCAAGGTGGGCAACAATCGAAAGAGAGTGTTTTGCTATCGTGTGGGCTCTGAAGAACTTTAGGCCATACTTGTATGGTTCTACTTTTGTCATTCAGACTGACCACCAACCCTTGAGATGGTTAATGCAAATGAAAGGGGAAAAACCAAAACTACTGAGATGGTCAATCTGCCTGCAAGGGTTTGATTTCACCATTGAGCACAGGTCAGGGTGTCACCACCAAAATGCTGATGGTCACTCTAGGATGTATGTCATCGACTAGAGGTATGAGATTCATCCAGGAGTGGTTTAAATCCTCCTGTCTCTTAGTCTGGGGGGGGGCGAGTGTTAGGCGAGAATTCTCTGTTTAGGCTAAATTTCCTAACCCAGTGAGTCCCCCAGCAGCTTTGCTGGATTTCTAGAGTTTGTTTTTTTCATCCTGCCAAGAGTGAGACTCTTTTTCTCCCACTCTTGGACATGAATTGTGGTATTTCTTTGAATGTTAATGTGTTCGATGAGCTATGGGGTCTTTTACTCCATCGGGTCTCATCTGTTTTGCTATGCGTGTTACACCGCACCCTCCATGCCGTAACACTGGGGTGTCCTAGGTGACCCCCACCATAGACTCCATACCGTGGGACTGACTACTGTCTCCCAGGGCATGTAAAGTCACCATTGGCTTTACTAGACCTAAATTTACTAACAGAACTAGTACAAACCATCCTATTGTGGACGTAATGGTAGGGGTAATTCGATTACCCCTGGGTCTGTTGCTCGAGGGGGCACTATCCCGTCCCCCCTCGTCGAGTTTTGGCTGGTGGCAGTGGATACTACTTTTTATATTCGACCGCGAATATATTCCTATGGGATTCTTCCTATTGTTCGAGGCTAATACTTTTTCACCTTAGTCTCTAACATACCACCGGTTTATTTATCTTAAATAAATCCACCGGTTGGTATTTTCTGCCAGAACTCAGTTTTTTAAAATGGCACAGAAGCCCTCCAGAGTGGTGCCATTCTGTCTGGGTACCACAGGGGGTGTGGGAGGGGGTTTAGGCACCCTGGGCTGAGTTGCCTTGCCAACTCAAGTCGCACTCTGGTGTGATTGGCCCAAGTGGTGAGCCGCCCCGCTCACCACTTAGCATGTTTGATTGACAGCTAGGCTGAATGAATGGGGGTTTTCTGCATAAAAGCAGGGCTTTTGGGACTGGAACTTCAGAAGTCGCCACAGGACCTAAAGAATCTGACGAGGGTAAAGCTGAGCCGACCTGCAACAACGACACCTCCGGTGGAGCCCTGCTGAACCGACTCACCACTTCCCAACGACAGAGGAGATCTCCCTGCTGGAGAGTCTTCTTCCCTGACTGGTGGGAACAACCAGTCCCTTGCTTTTTCTTTGCTTCCAGGACGTCTAGTGGTCGAATTGCCCGTGCTGAGCACCCCGGCAACCGGATAGCCACTAACCACTGTACTGCGACCAAAAGGTGGTGCCTTGTGACGGAGCACTCCGCGGCCGGTCTCTTCCCTGGTGGTGCAACGATCTTCCACTTTTCCTCGACGACGAGATCCTCTCATCTTCTGGCAAAGCCCCGACTTGCATCCACCACCAGGAACAACTGCCCCCGCCAGAGCTGACTCTTCACTTACAAGGTACCGTGTCCGCCTGGCTTCCCTTGTGACGGTTAGCGTGAGGTGTCTTAAATCCTTACCTTTCCGCTGGGTCACCTCCAGACCTTCTTAACTTTTTGTTCTAAACTGGTCCAACCTTTCTGTGACATTTTGCTACAAAGACTTGAAGTGCATTTCCACTGTGATACTTTTGGGACATACCGCCTTGCCTCTCTCCGAGTGGGCCTGGCCTCTGAACTTGATGATCCACAGTAGACCCTGCCTTGCTTGCCTTGCATTTGCTTCGTAAAAGTGATGATACCGAGTTGGTTTCATACCCTGCCTTTTTCTCTCCCTTTCTAAACAAATATTAGAGTGCCATCTGGGTTAAAGCATTCACCTCTGTCTGCAAATAAGTGGTGCCGTTGAACCTAGACTTGTCGAAATATTGTTCGGGGATTGATATATACTTATAGTACTTGTGATTGGAGTTGTTTGCCGTATATGTGCCAGTGTGTTTTCGTAGATGTGTTTTTAAATAAATAACTATATATCTTTACACCCAAGCTCTGATCAGTGTCTGGTTGTTCTACTGTGTAAATTACCCTATCTTGTATACTCCAAATACTGCCTAACTCGTCTTGAGAGAAGTCTGACTGCTCAGCCACTGCTACCAGGTAAATCTGGGTGGTACAGATTGCTACCAATTGGGTTTACCACTAACTCCTGTAGTCTTAAACTTTTTGCAGTGGTCCCAGAGGGAACTGCACAGGTTTCTGCCTAAAAGGGACATGAGTGGGGGCCTGCTGGCAGGTGCCACGCACTGCTGGCGGGTGGGGGTGCAAGGGGACATGAGTGGGGGCCTGCTGGTAGGTGGCCCGCACTGCTGGGGGGTGGGGGTGCAGGGGGTCATGCGTTGGTGATCAGTAGTAGTAGTGGTGCAAGCTGACATGTGGCTTGCCTGGGGGGCATGCCCATGGTGGATGGGCTGCCTGCGGAACATGAAGTCCCCTGTGGTGTGGGCTGCCTGCAGGGGCCGTGGAGGGTGTAGAGGGAACACCTGGGAGGACCCACACTGCCAATTCACGTGTAGGACTCCCCTGCACCCCAGATATACATGTACCCCACTCGCACTCGCACAGGCCCTGTCACGTGTGATAATTCCCGCGCACCCCCGAAATACATGTTCCCTGCTCGACCAAGGCCAATTGCGTGTGAAACGTTCTGCGCACCCCAGATTTACACGTACCCAGCCCAATTGCGTGTGAAACTCCACGCGAACCCCAAGAATACACGCACCCCACTCGCACAGGGCCTATCGCGTTTGAAACTTCCCGTGAACCCATGGAATACACGTATCCCGCTCCCCCAGGCACGATCGCGTGTGGAACTTCACGCGCACCCCTGAAATACACGTACCCCGCTCCCCCATGCCCGATTGTGTGTGAAACTTCACGCGCACACACGAAATACACGCACTAGCTAATTTTTCACACACAGGTGTCGCTGTTTGTCGCATACACCTTTGCACGTCATTTGTCCTAGGGGGCCACAATATGGGACATTCATCAGAGCTGTTTATTCGTGCTTTTTGTTAGCGCACATTTTGGCGCACATTTATTTCCTGCGCAGGGACGCTACCGCCTGCCTTCCTGGTGCGGACGGGTTTGGGTCAGTGCGCGTCTTTGCCCCTGCGCTGGTTTGCCCTATTCGATTCCATGAATACGTGTTGTAGGCGAGCGTGGGGGCGTTCCGCGCACTTGCCTCCTGTACTTCCCCCGCTACGCCTACATTTTCACGAGTTGTTCCCCATTCCGAGTGTTCCGCCCCGTGTTCCGCCTACTTTGATAAGTGCACCGCGCTATGTGCACTTTCGCTGTGGCTTGGCGCACGCCGTTAGATGACCTGACGGACTTATATATATATGAATAGATGTGCAATGGTATCCCTGCGATATTCGCACTTGCACTGCGATTTTCGCTCTTTCACTGCAAATCGCACGTTTTCGCACGCTTGCGCTGGAATTTTCAGCGCACATTGATTCCATGAATCGGCCTGCTAGTGTTTTAAGTGTGGTCAGGCTTACCTGGGGGCTATATAAGCCACGCCCGGGCAGAGAAACACGCTTCGTGTTACTCTGCGCTCTGCAGCGTGATGCTCACCATGTTCTGCTCGGATCTTCGCCTGCCTTCCCGGAGCCGCGTACCTGAAAGAACAAGAACACCATCAGCATAACACTTACCTGTGAGTGAATCCTGCCCGCCATCCATCGCTCTTTTGGTCCAGAGAACACAGCATATCAGCGACTTCCCCTCGATCTTTGAAAATGCCACAACCTGAGAAGAAGATAATGAAACAGCATTAGTAAGCGTTTATATTGCAATTCCGAAAATAGCTAAAACAATCGCACGCTTACCTGGGTTCGAGTCGCTCTTGGTCAACATCCATTCCGGGCCATAACAATGACCTGCAAAAGAGAGGAAACACAGATTAGCACACGAAAGGTCAAGAAGGTGCCGCGTGCTACGCATTACTCACCACTCACTATTTTCTCAGCCAGCATCCATCTTGGGACATTGCAGCGGCCTGCAAGAAAGAGAGAAAGACAGGTAAGCACAAGAAAAGGCAGATAGCGATGTGCATCGCGCTTTCACTTACCATCTCGTGCTTAGTCCCAAGCAGCACGACATCACTAATGAGCTCTTCCTGCACCTAGAGGAAGAAGGAGAGACATTTACAGGGGCAATTGGAAAGAAAAGGACAAACTGCAAAAAACCAGCAAACTTACCTTGATGGACTGGAGTCACAGCAGGTCTGGACTCTTAGGGCCCGCACCAGTGAAGCAACTAGGTTATGGCGTGCCCACACCAACAACGCACCCCTGCACCAAGAGGCAGGACGAAGAGCGCATCATACAAGAAAGCAAGGCGAGGAGAGAACTAAGGGAAAAGTTGCGTCCACAAGGGAGGTGGAATCCAAGCAACAGGAGACAGTAATATTAAACCCAAAATTCCTGTATTTCAGGCCCGATCCTCAGCCAAACAGAGTCCAAGGGTGGGGTTCGAGATCGCAAGTGGTCCAGTCAGACTGAGTGGTGTCCCTGTGGATATCAGGTGAGCGTTACAGATGGGGGCAAAGGTAAAACCCATAGCGGTCCACTGGGGCTGAATAAAAAACTATTTTTTGAAAAGGAGCGTGTTTTTGTTTAAACACAAACCTATCATTTCCTAGAGCATTTTGCTATGTTCCAAATAGTTCATAGATTTGGTATGTAAGAAATACTCACATGCTCTTAATCCATCTTTGTGTTTGATAGATGTATAGAGAGAAACCACATCTAAGGTGGCAAGTAAAAAAGTTGGTTCCCAAGGGATGCCATCTATTTTATTCAAAAAATCTTTAGTGTCCCTCAGATATGAAGGCAAGGTAGTGACAAATGATATCAAGGTTTCATCCCTGAATTTAGAGACATTTTCTAGTAGAGCTCCACAAAGGGTGACAATTGGTCTGCCCGGAGGTCTTGTCATATTCTTAAGAAGTTTGGGTAGAAAATAAATAGTCGACATTACCGGAAAATTAGGATGCAAAAATGTGCACAAATCTTCATCCAGTAAGCCTTTGTCAGACCAATTTTTGAGGAGCTCGGCAAGTTTTGCAGTCATGTCTTCAGTGGGATCCCTTTTCAGTTTAGCATAACAGGCTCGATCATTGAGTTGTCTTTTGGCCTCCTTGATATAGTCATGTCGGTTCATAATCAGAATATTTGTGCCTTTATCCGAGGGTTTGATGATGCATTCCAGAAGTGAACAAAACTTGATTAGAGTCTCTTGTTCTTGGTGACTGAGATTGTATTTATTAGAGATTCTCCTCTTTCTTTTCCTCTTCAGGTCATTGATGACCAAATCCTGAAAAGCATCAATATGACCACCAGGGTTAAAGATGGGATTAAGCCTGGATTTAAGTTTTAATTTGCTGTTTCCTGTCAAATTAGTTTGGTCCCACTCTTTTGTATTTTTTTTTATTTTATTTTTATTGATATAACCAAACTTAATCAGTTTTACAATATTCTTCCATAAAACAAAAGAGAACAATTTTGAACATCTTATAAAAAAACAGACTCATTCCTAAAAATACTAAAGAAAATGTTTCAACAATACACTTTGCTCTGGGTTCAGTGTCATCACGACAGCTATAATCATCTGTCCAATAGATTCCTAAAGTGATTGTTTATACATCATCTTATTTTGTAATTGCAATCTTCAATATGGAAAAGGATAAAAGGCTATCAACTTAGACCTATTAAAACACACAGTGTGACACTAAGATTTCTTCTGCTATAGACTTATCTACAAAAAACAATTATTACATCCTGAACTCTGTGGGGTTGTTTCATAAGTATGTCAGACATTACATTCAATGTTACATCAAATCATGAGACACATATCCACAGTTTGATGATTTCATGTCTTTCAATTACGAACAACTTTCTTTTACTCGTGCCTCAGCAGCATCTTCATCCGAATTTATCTCATTTAAAAAGGCGATGGTTGCAATTCTTAGGGAGATTATGCGACCACAATATATCATCCACCACATACTATCAGCTGTAAGTAATCTGAAGTTCTCTCGGATTCGTTTGAAATGTTTGCGTTTGGGCTTCAGCATGTTACATTCAGTGAGTAGGTGTCTCAAGGTTTCAGGTTGATTTACACCCTTGCAAAAGCGACACACATTATGTCGTATTTATATAAGTTTACGTCTGGCTTTCAGCTCTCTTGTTTCCCAAAGATTAAATCTCACTCTAAGGAATTGCACTCTATGGGCCTCATTACGACCCAGGCATTAAGGGGTTAATGGCGCCGTAAAAGGTTGCGGCGCCGTTAACCCCTGAACGCCTTACTACGAGGTCCCTTTGCGGCTCCCGACCTGAACGGCTGGTCTGGACCAGCTGTTAAAGTAGGGACCCGCAAAGGGACCTTGATGGCAATTACGGTACCGCAATTGCCGCCTTCCCTATTCCCATTGAGCCCTTTGGGGCAAAAATGGGAATGGGGAAGGGCCATGGAGAAAGGGGGAATTACCACCCCGCCAACCTTGGAATGGGGTGGTAATTCCCCCTTTCTCCATGGCGGACTCCGGCATGGACCATGGAGCGCCGGAGTCCTAATGAGGGCCTATGTCTTTGTGAAGGGGATTTTAATAGGTATGGTTCAACACTACTACATGTTCTGTGCAAAAAGGGATTCTTAGGGAAGTCACAATACATCAGACATTTTTCTCTTGTGCAATTCCAATCACATAGAAATATTTTTGCTTTAACTCTAGTTGGATTCTCAAGCAGTTCATCCAGGGAAATGTCGGCATCAGCAAGGACCTCGATGATAACACTACACCAGTTAGCCATAAATGTGTCATCTGTAGCGAAGACATATTCTGCTAAAGTACAAATCAGCTGGTTTGTTTTCGATGTTAAGATACATTTTCTGAATAACACTATTATCTGCCATGTATAACAGGCCTGTAAAGATATAAGACCCACTTCAAATCTAATCAAGGCTATAGGGGTTGATTGCGGCAACCCCAAAATACACTTCCAGTATTTACTCTCGAGACGCAACCATATATTCTCTGTTATATATGGTTTAGTTTCCGACCCATATAGCAATACTGGGGTGACTTTCTGTTTGAAGTAAGACAGGGCAGGTGTGATTGAAAATTTGCCGTACTTTAATTGAATGATAGAAGCCTGGTCTGTCATCTTTACCTTATCGTTGAGATGTTGTGTGTATAAGTTGTTGTTTGTCCCAGCAATGATGACCCCCTGAGTATGACCCCTGATAAGTATGTATATCGGGGTACAATTTCTAGGTTCTCGCCCTCAGTATCCCATTTTAGGGATTTCTTGTTTTTTTCTGAAATCCTCTCCCATCCAGGTTGCAGACCATCACTTTGTTTTTGCTGGAAAGCATGTTCTTGGTGACATATTCTGCAAGACCGTTGAGTAGATTTTGGAGGCCAGGCAGGGTTTTAGAGATTAACACAAGATCGTCCGTGCATAATAGGGCCATCAGTGGTTTCCCCACCAGTTTCGGGGGATCAGCTATGATACCTTCAAAGGTTCTGCCAATGTCTGCTATGAAGAAGTTAAACAACATGGATGCGAGTATACACCCTTTTCTGAGTCCTCTATAGGTCTTGATATGATCAGTTAGAAGACCGTGCAGATTAAGTCTAACTTTCAAGGTCGTATCAGAGTGCAAGGCATGTATTAGTTTGATCAGATAGTCAGGGCAACCTTCACGCACCAGTTTATCTTTCAGGACTGGTCGTGCTACGGAGTCAAAGGCAGCAATAAAGTCACCAAAGGCAAACTATAGCGGTTGCTTCATAAGTGCCTGATTTTGTATTACTGCTGTTAATGATAGAAGATTGATTGACGTCCCCATGCCTGGAATAAACCCAGTTTGGTGTGGATCTTGTTTGTTGTTGGTTGTTGCCCATTTATTGAGATCTCATAAAATGAACCTACAGAAGATTTTCCCCACAATATCTAATAAAGCAATGGGTCTATAATTGGCCGGGCATGCCCTGTCACCTCTTTTAAAAATTGGAATGACTACAGATGATTTCCAAGATGGTAGGATGCCGTCTGTGTCAATCACATTGTAAAAGATGTCAAATAAGATCTGAGCCCATTGCTGAGGATTTTGCTTCATCATTAAGTTGGTAAGCCCGTCAGGGCCTGGGGCTCTTGAGTTAGATGATTTATAAATGTATTCCAAGACATCTTCTTCGCATATCTGAAGTGAATGGCTATTTCTCACTTTTGGGTCAAAGGTATTTTGATGTGTATGCGAGGGAGCATATCATTTTGTATAATACTCGATCCATTTGGTTTCTGTTACCCCGTTTATCTGAACTGGGGCTTGTTTTAGATGGTTTGCTGCGTTAAGTAAGGCCCAAATCTTTGCCACATTTTTAGAGATTATCACTTTGAGCATCATTCACCATCAGTTTGATACAGACTGCATCTACGGGATCTCACCCACACTGAGTACACACGTTGCAGTTCATGCACTTTTTCATTCTTAACCTTTAGTGGTAAATGATGAGCTCTCCTTTTCTCAGGTCTCAGAAAGGTCTTTCTTTGTTGAAATTGTTGGTCACAGCTATGTCTAGGTGTAAAGTGCATGGTTGTTCTTGTGGAAGAGTGGAGTCTGAACATTTGAAGTGTGACATTGTAGGGTTCTTCAGCCTACTGGGCACATGATCGTCTCTCAAGCAGCTTAGCGTTAAAGGCACTAAGTGTCGTATCGGACCACCTAAATCGGATTCTTGAGTTATTAACTGTTAGGCAGCCATTGAATCTGTTCTGTTTGGCTTCATTGGCAGTACCACCAAAGTTCCCCTGCATAGTCAGCATCTGATGATCACTGGAGTTTTGTGGGACAATTTTAAACAAAGTCACCCTTTGGAACGTTGTTTCGTCAGTGTATATATAGTCAATAATTGACTTGCTCGTTCCTCGACTTCAGGTTTCTTTTGGTGGAACATCACTTGTGATTGCTCCATTTAGCATTATCATGTTGTGGCTAGACATAAACGTGTTCACAACTCGTGAATTGCATTTTGTTGGGTAAGTTTGCCAAGATTCAAATATTGCACATTTAAGTCGCTGACAAGGAAAGTGTTTGTTATGTCCTTGTCCATTATAATTGTGTTGAAAAGAACCTCAAGTTCGTGCATTAGCAGGTGGTCTGTTATGGCTACCGGATTGCGATAGATGTTGATTATTGCCAAACAGCTACCGGGCTATGTGATTTTAGCGAGTTGCATAAAGATATTAGGTACATCCCATGGAGAAATGGCTAAACCTTTCCCTGTTTTTATTGCAATAAACAGACCCGAAGAAGGACGGCCCTTATGATTTGCTTTTGCTGCCTTAAAGATGATCTCATGCCCATCCAAACCGGGCACTCCAGCAACCACAATTCTTGTAATGCAACAATGTCAAATTCCTCTAAGCCATTATCACCCTCAACCAACAAATGTGCATGACCTCAAGTGTTCCAGCTTACTAAACTTAATGACTCTTGATAGGGTTCAGATTGTTGAGTCATTCACGAATGTATCCAAGTTCTCATAGTGTGACTCCGTCCTCCATGCTAGTTGATTGTTTGAGCTCTGATTTGGATATGTTTGCATTTGTCTCATCATAGGGCCCTTGTTTCTCTCATCATGAGGTCCATTACCATTAGGCGTGGACAATATTGTCGGATCTACATCAAGAAGAAACCCCATAGGAAAGAGTTCCATTCTTGCCTGCCAAATCGTATTCTTAACCAGGTTCGTGGAGATCCACAAACGTACCACCTCTAAGTTTTCATTGTGTTGGAATTCTACTTAAACAATATCTGTGGAGGCAATTTCTCTTAGTGTCTCGACATCCCCAACAATTTCCACCACACTTGCTCTATTTAAATCATACGCAGTGTGAGATTGAGGGCAGCATTTAAGTATAAATCTATGGTAGTTGTTTGGGTCTAAGAAATGTTTTGAGGTTTGCCGGCGACTCTGCTTCGGGAGATCCATCAATCCTCGTTGTTTTTATTTGGATCCATCATCGCCATTAGGTAAATGTCTCTCATGAGTTGATGAAATGGTACAAGGGGGTGTCATTACTTTAGCTTCTAACAATGTTTTTGTTAGTGTGTTATGTTCTTGTTTCATTTTTAGATATTTGTCTACTGATTTTTGGATCATAGCTCTAATATCTTTTAAAATATCAGCTGGTGCATGGTTAGCCTCAGGGGCAATTACATTAGAAGTACTCACAGATTTAGAGTTCAGAACGAATTTGGGTGGCCCGACAGAAGTCATCGATTTGGTAAGCCTGTTGTTGGCTGCAAGGTCCCCGCCTTGCTTTATTTTCACATATTCATCAACCGAATTTTGGATAGAGACTCTTATATCCGTCAACATTTTCACAGGTACATGATTGATTTTAGTGTTGCTTAAGTTGGACATGTCTGTATTGTTGGGGGGTAAGGAAGACATTGGTACTATGCCAGATGTCACAAGCTCATTCTTGTTGTCTACGGCAATTACACTGGTCTTCCAAGTCTGAGTTTGTTTAGTTCCATTGTCCTCACCAAGTAAGGCTAGTAATTAATATAAGGGTAGATGATCGAAAGATGGAACAACCTGCACTGTCTCACTGGATACTGGCTGTCTTTGCCATCTCAAATTCTTATATTTGGCACAAATGTTTCCATCTGTCACTCAACTTTTTTGGCCACATCTTGGTTACGTCTAATAAATTGTTTGATGCCTAATTGAGCCGAACACAGAATTTTTTTCAGATTTTTTGTTTTTTATTTATATCCCGCGGAAGATCATTCTTTTTTTAATGAGACTGCACATCAAACATATTGTAGACAGAGGCTCTGCAGTTGAGCTTCTGAGTCAAGGTCTGGCTTGTATGGTCATTACTCTCACAGGCCACAATTGCAGGTATTATGTCCTTTGAGCCAGTTATTACACAAGATTCATCCACCAAGGGAGGTATATCTGGGTGGATGACTGTGGCAAAAGTTGGTAACACTGTCTCTAGGCCTTTCTCAATTTGTTGTAGATTAAGGTCTGTTTGAAGCTGTTGGTGAGCGGTGTGGGTATTGGTCAAGGCATCAATTATACCAGGGTGGCTCATTAATTGTTGTTATTTAACATCTCTATTGAGTTTTTCCAGGTTTTTCAGCATATGATCTAACTGCCTGGTTTGCAAGGTGATTTTTGCATCTAATGATTCAACAAGTTTAAACAGAGACATTGCCGAGGTGTTTATCGCATTTAAAGTTATTTCTAATAGCGAATTATGTTGATTTCATGTGTTAATGTTTTTGGCCGCCTTTTCCTGCTCCACATAAGACTTCTTGGGTGGAGCATGTGGCGTAGGGTATACAAAGGACAACGCTAGACCGTCCGATCTCTGTGTGTGTTGGTCAAAGAGACTAGGGGATCTTCCAGCATTATGTTTGGTTCTGTTATTTAGTATATGTGACTCGTATGGGGGTGAGCCATTTTCAGATAAACGTTGGTCAATACCATTTACATTGTCAATATTCATGTGTACTCTCGCGGCCGGAATTATACCGTCAGCAACAATTGGGCTCACAGTTTCTGCAGGTTGGTTAGACGTTCTGGGTTCTAGAGTGGTTATGAGATTGACAGGTTGTGTGGTTAAATCCACAAGGAGACCCGTCTCTGGGTCTGACTGTGTGGCACACTTTTCATTTATAAGTACTGTATCAGAAATGTACACGTGAGGGGCTTCACATTTTAGGGGGAGATCTACATTTGCAGATTCAAAATTGCCAGGCAAGCCTGCATTGTTTGGGGCAAGGGAGGAAGCCAATATGTCAGATTCACATTGCGGTACACAAAAGCCTCGAATATCGCCTGCAGAGCTATGTCGTTCTGGCGTACCAACAGGTTGTGCACTATTTTTTTCTTTAGGGAAATGTTAGGAGAGGGCTTATGAGGAACCGTCTTCAATAATACAGAGGCTCTTGTGACCATGTTAGCTGGCATGTCCGATTACGCTATGCCTTTCATGACGTGCTTCTCCTCGCGGCGTTCTTATAAACAAAGATGTCATTCCTTATTTATTGCTTAGCCACCAAGTTGTGCACACAGACCGCAAGGTTTACACCAAAGGGAGCCACACACTCGTACTTCCTAGTATGTATACATTCTTATGAAAGGAAGAGTGGGCACCCAAGCTGCCAAGCTGACACAGCGCTAACAGCAGTGACAGCGAACTTCAAAAGCGAACTTGCAAAGCACACGCTTTTGCACGTGCATATTCAGTATATAAGCACCCATAAGCCACAGTCCAAAGTCAGTTGATACAATTCAATGCGTTCTCACTTGCAAGTTAAGCCACAAGCGAGTACAGGGAAAACAACATATTGACCAGCTTAGTGCAGCAGCTCCCAGCAGTAACAGCGAAATTCAAAAACAAACTTGCAAAGTGCTTGCATGTTCAGTATGTAGAAAGCTGGGTAATGGGGGAGGGCTTCAGCGCCCAACTTTGGAGAAAAGAATATAAGGTTGTAATTTCCCTTATATGCTAGTAAGCATTGCTTAAGCACCCATAAGCCACAGTCCAACGTCAGATGATAAATTTTAATGCGTTCTCACTTGCCAGTTAAGGCACGAGCGAGTACAGGGAAAACAGCACGTTGACCTGCGTAGTGCAGCAGCTCGCAGCAGTAACAGCGAACTTGCAGAGAACCCACTCAGAATCTGGGACATTGCCAGGATGATGCTTTCAGATTCTAGAGAGAGGAGATAGTTGAAAGTCTTAACAACGTTGATGGGCACTGATGTATGCCCATGTTGAATTTCAGTTGGGGCGATCTTTAGGTGGATTCATGGCAAAACACTTTTTTAATCTGACTTTCCTCATATCCTTGTCAAAATCGATCCTGGTCTAGACATAGTTAAAGGAAGCAGTTGGACAAAAATTGAGTCGCAATTGAAGTATCTTGGGTTCTGCAGAGTTGAAGGTATGAGTGGACAGATTCACTATCAACATTTCTAATTAATCTGTGCTGTTCATTGAGTTTTCTTTGCTCCAGAGCTAGTGAGCCTCTTGGATTGGTTTGTGTCTGAGGTGCTTGAGCCGTTTCCCCCGCCTTGTTTGTTTCTTCCTCTGTATGCCATTGTTTTGCCTCGGCCTCTGCCTCTGCTTTTTCTGTTCTTGTTGTTTCTCCCATCTAGCCCCAAAAGTCTCATCTCTTCTAAAAAAAATTCAACTTGCGTTGAGGTTGCACACTTTCACTTTCTGTAGTTGTGATATCTGAAGATGAGTTTGAGGCTTGGTTTTCCTTGGGCAGTGAATGTGGAAGAATGGGTAGATTACGCTGTAAAATATCAAAGTGTCTGGCAAATGTCAGCACTCTGCCCTTTTCATAATCCTCTTTATCGCAGAGAATTTTCTGTTGCTTCCTCCGTTTTATGTCGTCCTCAAAAGATATATAGGCCTTTTCCATTTTGGTCATGTTTGATGTCATGGGTATTAGTCTTAGAAGTGCACGGTGGTGGCGCAAACTATGGTTGCTTAGCTTACCGCAACTGACAAATTTATTAGGTTTTTTGATTTTACTTGTGACCATAACATGAAGTAGAGGAGATTATCCTACAGAAGAGCAAGAAGCAGGATCAAAGGAAATGTGAGTGCCTCTTGGCCATTTGGAAAGGGGAAGATGAAGAAATCATGCAGCACATCAATGCAGAGAAAGGGCAAGACAATGCATTTCAGTTCCCGACATAGATGGCCTGGTGGCCCATGGCAAAAGAAGGTTGGCACAAGCACATGGACATTTGTGTGGCTCATTGGAAGAAAAAACAGAAAGAGGTGCCAAATAAGGAGAAGTTCAAACAGATGGATGTGAAAGACACAAAGATTGGAGAATAGCTGTCATTTGTTCTCCATGGGCTGCTGAGAGAGTTTTCAGCGACCAGGTATTCCCCATGCAAGATGCTACTTGGGAAAAATATGACCAGCACTGACAAGTTGCTGCTGACACTGACTGCGGGTGCACCTATGGACTGTGAGGTACTGGATGGTTACTATATACTGGAAAGTAAGGGAGACTTTGACTTGGACAGTGAAAACAAACATGACAGACACATGAATGGGTGTTGCTGAATGTGAGTGTGAGAGGGATGCTCAGAGCTAGAAAGGGCGGGACGTGTAGTTATGCCTGTTTTTGGTCTTTTAGATGCATTTTAGATTCTGGCTGATGCTAATAGTGGGTGTTCTTTATGCAATACAGTACAGTGAATGGCTTTAAATGAGTAAAGATATAAATAAGCTGTCTTAGTTTGGTAATGATTTTTTTTTTATTTTTCTTGCTTCCTTGTTGAGTAAGAATAGTTTTTATTGCAATGTGCTTATGTAGAAGTAATGCAAGGGTTTTGGTTAGCGATTCATAGATACAATAAGAAGAGATGAAAAATAAGTGTTATGAATACGTACGGCTAATGGGAGGAGATGAATATGTAGCTTTGCATTTTACATAAGTACAATTTCATCAAGAGGGACATTCTCCTCAAGCCACCC
Source organism: Ambystoma mexicanum (assembly GCF_040938575.1). NCBI lineage: Eukaryota > Metazoa > Chordata > Amphibia > Caudata > Ambystomatidae > Ambystoma > Ambystoma mexicanum. The sequence continues at coordinate 439,593,004 of NC_090934.1, forward strand.
CACGGGTTCGTCCTACTCCCCTGAGATTAGTGCTCATCTAGCTCCCTCACGCTGCCTCAGGCATTCCAGGCACTCAGTCACAAATAATAAACAAAGCCAGAAGTTTGGGTGTAAACGCGATGTAATGGTAACACACACACACTAGGCACTGGAGGCCTTCATTCGATTCTGCCCCTCCCACCTTGCAGGCCATACTCACCTCTGTAGATCCTTAGATTTCAAAGGTCACTGTTTTGTGTGTGTGTACTGTGACACAGTACTCTGCAGGGGTGAGCCATTCTGCAGTGCTTTCGAGGCTGCAGTCCAGGAGCATGACAGAAAGTGCCCCCTACCTTGATGAGGCCCACCCAACATCTGCCTCTCTCCATCTGCCCTTTTGTATCCCTGTGGTTGGTCCCCTTTCCCTACCCACAGACCCAATGATTATGCAAAAAAACACAGGAACTGAGCACATTGCAATTGCTTAAGCATAGTACTTGTAATGTATTAATTATGAGGGTCCACAAAGTACATAAATGTCTGAAATTGAATGCAATTCGACATTATGGAGTACCTTCCTTAACATGTTATGTTATCACAGACAATGAAACAAAGATTTCTCCTGAATTTCCACATGCAATAAAGACAATATGTGCCCGCAGTGCCATAATATTCAAATCTGATATTGCCACTTACTCTGTATTTCTGTTACTGAATTCGAAAAAGATGTACAGTTCCTCAACAATAAATACAGTGAGTATACGATTACTGGTGTCATGCTTCTCTGTAATGTAATTGATTTCAACCCAGCACTCCACCTAAGTCAAGCCTAGTGTGTGATGGACAGCCGGAACCCTTAATTATATATTTGTGTCTATAAATTCTTGTTTTTCTGAATGATGTACCCTTATATCACGCCCCTCTCTTTGAATCCCACCCCGGTCTCACTGAACCAAGAAGTAGGTTCTTTGCAAAGTTAAAAGATTATTTTATGGATTTGAACAATATATATCACACTATTTAATATGTATGCAATAATCACCAATGGGTGATGTTACAATCAGCAATCTCTTTAATCAGAAGGAGTATGGATAAGAAAAATAATGTAGCACAGAATAAAACTTTGTGTGGGTTCAGTCAAATGCAATGTCACTCTTTCCCCCTGCACACTACTCAATTCCTCCCAATATGCAATATAGGGATGCAAGGAGAAAACACAGGTTTCAGGAAATACACACTCAACAAATGCAGTTTCAATCCCAATTCGCCCCAGCAAGCATAGAGAGAAACAGGAATGATTTCAAAACAGGTCAAATGCTTTTGAATGTGATTTTGAATGAATGGGAAAAACACTGATAAATGGATTTAATTCTCTGAATTGGATTCAAAACTAGTGGGAGCCACTTTGTATAGTTTCAGGTAAATACTAGGTAATCACTAGCAATGATGATTGAATAACTAGCAGGTTGAAAACTGAATTCTGAGGTTGGATGCAAAGGATAACTGTTTGACACGTGATGAAATTGAGTCAAACGAAAGATCTGTGGCAAACATTTCAGCGCCCCAGAAACACGATTGTTTTGGGTTTCTTGGGAAGCTGTGGATGTTAGCTTCAATTTGACACTTAAATTTCGTTTCTAGCATACACGGTTCAGAAGTTATAGAGGTTTTAGTAGAGGTTGGTTTTTCTCAGAAAGAGTCAAGATTTTCAAATGAAAGATGTGCTTTTGAATATTACAAACAGGATTTTCTTTACACTAGGGAGTCTATGAAGCCACAAGCTACATGACAGCACAGCCACCGACCCGGTGATGCCTCTGGGTGGTTTCTACCTGCCGAGACGCTTGTCTTTTTTCAGCAAATATATAGCGCAGAGATGATATTATCACTACAATTATCCAAGGACTATATGGATAAGGGAAAGATTCAGGAGAAAACAAAAGCAATTTTCTACAATGCAGTTCTGGATATGATAGAATGGTGGGGACAGGATTACTTAAGGATAAGATACTGGCTATGGACAACTCTATGCTATAGATACTCACAACTATGGTTTGGAATTGGCCCGTCAGGGATCTGGTCAAAGGTTCTGGACTGGAATTCTGCTAGCCCACCGGACAGGATTCAGCGCGCTTGGTTCCTGCACTCAGCACGGCACTCTGGACTCTGCACGGCCTCTGGACTGGATCTGACGGGTTGGTTCTGGGTTGGTTCTGGGTTGCAGCCATCAGGTTACAGGTCTGCTCTACTGGTTTGGATCTCTGGGTTCTAGCAAGAGTTAATGGCAAGAAAGCAGGAACAGCACGGCCAGACTGTTCTTTCTGGTGTTCCCCTTGGAAGTCTGGGGGTAAAATCAGGTTTGTTTCAAGATTTTAAAGGCCAAGCTGAGAAGGGTTCAGCTTTGGAATTGGGCCTTATGCTTTCAGAATTCTGGAGTCTTGGATATGGGTTTCTACTGCAGAGCGCTTCGCCAGTAAATCCGTTGATGGGTGAATCTGTGTGTCTCTCTAGGTCCTAAACTGTCCCTATTTATGTATTTCCCAAATGGGTGGGTAGGCTGAATTATACTAAGCACACCCTCTAGGAATCCTATTGGTTAGGGTCTGTCCTCTCTCCTGATTTGAGAAGGAAATCCAGTGTCATATTGATGCTGTATTTTACAATCCAGGGAGTACCTCCCCTTTGTTTATGTACAGTAAATCTATTTTTCACATAAATCATATTTCCAATATCACCAACTTGCTAACAATACATATTTATATCACAGATTTAGTAGCGCAAGTATCCGTCCGAGTCCCAGCTCAGTGAGAGCTTTGGATCAAATTTGACAGTTTTTCGCTCTATTGTTTGGTTACCCAGTGTCAGATATGTACAGATTTTTCTACATATATGCACATGACATTTGGGCATAATCCTGTGAAGTTTCACATTTCTAGTATCATCACAATTGCTACAAAATCGAATTATTTGCAGTCCTGTCTCTGAACATAGCACAGAGTTCAGAGTAGTTTCAATCAGTGGGCAGAATTGTCCTGTTAACAACCTATAATTAACTGATTTTTACAAAATGTGCACAGTTCTCTGTGAGTCTTTTTCAAAAAGATAATTTCTTGAGGTTTAAGATACACACATCTGTCTGGTCCCGCCCCCCTAGGTTTGGCTGGGTACAGAGCACTCCTGGCCTCTTCCTGCTCGCAGTTAGTTTCTGTTGACACCTGGATTTGCATTCCCTTTCAGTCCAGGAAGCCCATTGTCTCTCCTCAGAGAAGCAGAGCAAAATCCCCTCCTCCTTTCATTAGCATCTAAAGGATAGTTCCTGGGCAGAGAGCAAAAGGAAGGCACCCTTTGTTGGAGCAAACTGTGGAATGTGCTTTGAAGTCCTTATCTGGTATCAGTTCACTTTAAAACACTTTGTTTAAAATTGTCTTTTCTAAAACAAAAACTTACATTTTCAAAAGTAGACACACAGATCTCTAATTCCAGTCTTGTTAAACATTGAAATTGAATAGTACCAACCTATATTGCTTTTGATGGCAAGTCTCTTCTTTTCCACAATTTGATCTTAATGTACAAGTTTAACTAACAGTATAAGTAATGACAGCCTTGATACAGGCAGGCAGCGGTACTGCGCCCATATCTGACACATTTTTCCAGGCAAGCACCTTTTGAATGTGGATTTTCTTGTGATGAAATGTGCTTCTCCTGACATTGTGCTTATGGGGATTCCTTAAATAAGGTGATGGTTAACACCCAACAAGGATGTTAGATCTTTTCTGATGTTTGGGAACCATTATTTTGCAATTTCATCAGCCAAGGAAAAACGGATTTTAGAGCACTTCTGAGTTTTCCTGGCAATGCAGCACTGCCTTTTCAGGTAGTTCCATTTCACTCTGTGGGCAGCCCAATGACAGGTTTTGGCAGTGTGGTCTCCTGTTCTACCACTGACACAGGCAAAGTAGATTGGCGGCCTATTTTTTCCGGTTTCCCTGCGCACTCTCAGAGATTTTTAGCGGCCATAGGGCTTTTTGGCGGCCATTCTTTTGGTTCTGGTGAAAGCCGCACACAGTGATGTCGCAGGCAGAGCCTAGTGGGTCAGAACATCCCTCAGTAATCAGCAAATTGCATGTCTATACACATATTTGTGCAATCAGTACGCCAGTGTCACATTCTTGAGTTCATGGCCGCATTATGCTGCAGTGGTTGTGGCCAGGCCCTAGACTCTTGGGTGTATGGCCTACGGTGTATGGCCTCTGGTCATGCACCCAAGAGTTTAGGGCCTGGCCACAAACACAGCAGTATAATACGGCCATGCACCCAAAACTCTTCCCAGTGATCAGAACACACGCACATTAGGCAACTGCCTGAGGACTGTCCACTTCACTTCACATACTATTAGACTAGTTGCACCCACTGCACATATGCTCATACACCCACAAATTTCAGGGAGTCCAATACGCCAGCTGACTCATGCCCTGTGCACTTCTCTACACATATTAATACAGTACTTCAACCAGTGGGTAGATGCTAAGAGTCCAGGAGCTAGTCACAACCACCACAGCATAATACAGCCTATACAAACTTTCTCATATCATCTACATTGCAATCCCCTACCCTAATAAACCCTGCCTACAGTCACCAGATAAGCTGCTTGCTACCCATTCACATACTATTACACTACTTGCACCCACTGAACAGACTCTCATATACCCAATAATTTTGGGGCAGTCCAATAAGCCACCTGCCACACACCCTATCCACTTCTGTACACATACTATTACACTACTTGCAGCCAGTGGGCAGACTCTTGGGTGAATGTGAAGACTCTAGTAGCTGACAACAATTAACACAGCATAATACAGCCATGCACCCAAGAAGCTGCATAATGGCCACAACCGTTGGGACAGTCCAATAAGCCAGCTGTCACACACCCTGTCCACGTCTGTACACATACTATTACACTACTTGCAGCCAGTGAGCAGACTCTTGCAGCCAGTGGACAGACTTGGTGCATAGCCTCCAGCCATGCACCCAAGACTCTTGTAGCTGCCCACAATTACCAACGCATAATACAGACATGCATCCAATAATATGCCCAGTGGCCAAAACCCTCAGGACAGTCTAATAAGCCAGCTGCCACACACCCTGTCCACTTCTGTACACATACTATTACACTACTTGCAGCCAGTGGGCAGACTCTTGCAGCCAGTGGGAAGACTATTGGGTGCATGGCCTAGCTGGCCACAATTACCACAACATAACACAGCCATGCACCCAAGAATCTGCCCAGTGGCCAAACAATACAGCCATGCACCCAAGAATCTGTACACTGGCCACAACCCAGACACATACGCCAGCCGCCTGAGGCCCTGTCCACTTCTGCACACATACTATTTCAGTACTTGCAACAATTTGGCAGACTCTTGCATGCAATAAGCAAGCCGCCTGAAGCCCTGTACACTTCTCTACACATACTATTACACTACTTGCAGCCAGTGGGCAGACTGTTGGCACAAGACTCTAGTAGCTAGCAACAATTACCACAGCATAATACAGCCATGCACCCAAGATTCTGCCCAGTGGCCACAGCCCTCTGGACAGTACAATAAGCCAGCTGCCTCACACCATGTCCACTTCTGTAAATATACTATTACACTACTTGCAGCCAGTGGGCAGACTCTAGTAGCTGGCCACAATCACCACAGCATAATACAGCCATGTACCCAACAATCAGCACACTGGCCACAGCCCACACACATAAGCCAGCCACCTGAGGCCCTTTCCACTTCTCTACACACACTATTACAGTACTTCAACCATTTGGCAGACTCTTGAGTGCAATAGGCCAGCCACCTGAAGCCCTGTGCACTTCTCTACACACACTATTACAGTACTTCAACAAGTAAGCAGATACTTGCAACCAAGAGTCTAGTAGCTGGCCCCAACCACCATAGCATAATAAAGCCTATAGAAACATCATCATATTGTCTACATTTCACTCCCCTAAACTAATAAAGTCTGTCTGCAGTCACCACATTAGCTGCTCACCTGAGGACCTACCCACAAACTGCTGCGGTGTCCGCAGACTGCTGAGAACACAACACAGTCTTCTTCCACCTAAACAAATACATCATCTGAACCATCTTTCACTCCCCCACCATTTCCAGCCCCTCTACCCAACAAGAGATGCCCCAAAACATGTTTTACTGTCCTGTTTGTTGCTGCGCTATCCGCGAATATCCATGGATACAACATGGTGGGCGTTAGGGAAAATGTGATGGACATCACACTGCCATCCAGCCAATCATGGGGTGCATTGGGTTACCCGCAGACATGAAGCGGTCTTCCATACCATTCAGAGTCCTGTCCACGTAGTGAACAGGGAACTGAGTCTGCGAGCGGAGCCAGATATCACTATTTCTTTTACCAACATTTTGCCTGTTTTTTTAAAAAAAACTACTGGTTGGATTTTCACCAAATTTACAAAAGCACGCTTTCGTAACCAAGCCGCAGCTCCTGCTGCACATTTGGTGGAAATCTGTCCAGCGGTTTGGGCTGTAGGTGTGAGCAAATTATTTTTCAATCCCCTCCCTATAACTTTGCCCTGTCTTGACAAAAACTCACCAAACTTGCCAAAAATATTCAGAGCAGGCCATATACTTTTTTTTGCAATGTTTGGTGAGGACTCGTCCCAGAGGAGCGAAGTTATAAGCTGCCCAAAAAGTGTTCTTCCTATTGGTTTAGCAACTTAACCATAACTACAAGTATTTCGGTCACTCTGAATCCTTTTGCAAAGTTTGGTGAGGATTCGTCCAGGGGGGGCAAAGTTATAGGGGGGGTCCCAAAACTTTTTTTTTTCCCATTGACATAATGGGAAAAAACTTTGCTCACGCCTACAGCCCAAACCGCTGGACGGATTTACACCAAATTTGCGGCCGGAGCGGCGGCTTGGTCCCGAAATCGTTTGGTGTAAATCCGTACAGTAGTTTTTAAAAAAATGATAAAAATGTAAGTGAAAAAAATTAGTGATATTTGTGTTCGCTTCGCGGACACACTTCCCTGTTCGCTCCGCGGACAGGACAGTGATTGGGCAAGCAGCTTGCGTGATGTCCGTGGACATCTGACGTGCTCTCTCATTGGATGAGGTGAAAGCGTGCAGTGCGTCTGGCTTCAGAGACGCCCACCATATTTGTTCCTCGCCGCCTGCACAGTAAGTCTTGTGTCTGTCTCCTGTTCCTCCCACCCCCGCTCATGCCCTGTGTGTCCTTCTTGTCCCCCCACCCCCATTCATGCTCCATGTCTCCCCTGTTCCTCCAGCCCCCAGCTCACGCTATCGGCACACGGTGGCCAGCGGAGGGCCGAGGAGCGGGATCTGCCGCCTGCACACGAACGCCGTGTGTATGTCTCCCTCCTCCCCACCCCCCGCTCATACCCTGTGTGTATCTCTCCCTCCTCCCCACCCCCCGCTCATGCCCCGTGTGTCTCTCTCCCTCCCCCACCCCCGCTCATGCCCCATGTGTCTCTCTCCCTCCCCCCACCCCCACTCATGCCCCGTGTGTCTCTCTCCCCCTCCCGCCCACCCCCGCTCATGCCCCATGTCTCTCTCCCCTTCCCCGCACCCCCCGCTCATGCCCTGTGTGTCTCTCTCCCTCCCCCCACCCCCGCTCATGCCCCATGTGTCTCTCTCCCTCCCCCAACCCCCGCTCATGCCCCGTGTGTCTCTCTCCCTCCCCTCCACCCCCGCTCATGCCCCGTGAGTCTCTCTCCCTCCCCCCACCCCCGCTCACACCCCATGTGGCTCTCAACTTCCCACCAACGCCCGCTCATGCCCCGTGTGTCTCTCTCCCTCCCCCTACCCCCTCTCCTGCCCCGTGTGTCTCTCCCCTCCCGCCCACCCCCCGCTCATGCGCCGTGTGTCTCTCTCCCTCCCCCCCACCCCCGCTCATGCCCCGTGTGTCTCCCTCCCTACGCCCACCCCCGCTCATGCCCCGTGTGTCTCTCTCCCCTTCCACCCACCCCCGCTCATGCCCCGTGTGTCTCTCTCCCTCCCCCCACCTCTGCTCATGCCCCGTGTGTCTCTCCCCCTCCCGCCCACCCCCTGCTCATGCCCCGTGTGTCTCAGTCCCTCCCACCCACCCCCTGCTCATGCCCCGTGTGTCTCTCCCCCTCCTGCCCACCCCCTGCACATGCTCCGTGTGTCTCTCCCCCTCCTGCCCAACCCCCGCTCATGCCCCGTGTGTCTCTCTCCCTCCCCCCACCCCCGCTCATGCCCCGTGTGTCTCTCTCCCTCCCCCTACTCCCGCTCATGCCCCGTGTGTCTCTCATCCTCCCACCACCCCCGCTCACGCCCCGTGTGTCTCTCCCCTCCCGCCAACCCCCTGCTCATATTCCGTGTGTCTCTCCCCCTCCCGCCCACCCCCCGCTCAAGCCCCGTGTGTCTCTCCTCCTCCTGCCCACCCCCGCTCATGCCCCGTGTGTCTTTTCCCCTCCCGCCCACCCCCTGCTCATGCCCCGTGTGTCTCTCCCCCTCCCGCCCACCCCCGCTCATGCCCCGTGTGTCTCTCCCCTCCTGCCCAACCCCCGCTCATGCCCCATGTGTCTCTCTACCTCCCCCCACCCCCGCTCATGCCCCGTGTGTCTCTCTCCCTCCCCCCACCCCCGCTCATGCCCTGTGTGTCTCTCTCCCTCCCCCCACCCCCATTCATGCCCCCTGTGCCTCTCCCCCTCCCGCCCACCCCCAGCTCATGCCCCATGTGTCTTTCTCCCCTTCCCCCCACCCCCCGCTCATGCCCCGTGTGTCTCTCTCCCTCCCCCCACCTCTGCTCATGCCCCGTGTGTCTCTCCCCCTCCCGCCCACCCCCCGCTCATGCCCCGTGTGTCTCTCCCCCTCCCGCCCACCCCCCGCTCATGCCCCGTGTGTCTCTCCCCCTCCTGCCCACCCCCTTCTCATGCCCGGTGTGTCTTTCCCCCTCCTGCCCAACCCCGCTCATGCCCCGTGTGTCTCTCTACCTCCCCCCACCACCGCACATGCCCCGTGTGTCTCTCTCCCTCCCCCGCACCCCCGCTCATGCCTCGTGTGTCTCTATCCCCCCACCCCCGCTCATGCCCCTTGTGTCTCTCCCTCTCCCCCAACCCCGCTCATGCCCTGTGTGTCTCTCTCCCCTTCCCCCATCCCCCGCTCATGCCCTGTGTGTCTCTCTCCCTCCCGCCCACCCCCTGCTCATGCCCCGTGTGTCTCTCTCCCTCCTCCCCACCCCCGCTCATGCCCCATGTGTCTCTCTCCCTCCCCCCACCCCCGCTCATGCCCTGTGTGTCCCTCTCCCTCCCCCGCCCCCATTCATGCCCCCTGTGTCTCTCCCCCTCCCGCCCACCCCCTGCTCATGCCCCGTGTGTCTCTCTCCCCTTCCCCCCACCCCCCGCTCATGCCCCGTGTGTCTCTCTCCCTCCCCCCACCTCTGCTCACGCCCCGTGTGTATTTCCCCCTCCCGCCCACCCCCTGCTCATGCCCCGTGTGTCTCCCCCCCTCCCGCCCACCCCCGCTCATGCCCTGTGTGTCTCTCTCCCTCCCCTCCACCCCCGCTCATGCCCCGTGTGTCTCTCCCCTTCCCCCACCCCCCGCTCATGCCCCGTGTTTCTCTCTCCCTTCCCCTCACCCCGCTCATGCCCCGTGTCTCTCCCCTTCCCCCACCCCCCGCTCATGCCCCATGTGTCTCTCCCCCTCCCGCCCACCCCCGCTCATGCCCCGTGTGTCACCCCCCCTCCCGCCCAGCCCCTGCTCATGCCCCGTGTGTCTCTCCCCCTCCCGCCCACCCCCCGCTCATGCCCCGTGTGTGTGTCTCTCTCCCTCCCCCCCACCCCCCGCTCATGCCACGTGTGTCTCTCTCCCTCCCCATCCCCCTCATGCCCCATGTGTCTCTCTCCACTTCCCCCCACCCCCCGCTCATGCCCTGTGTGTCTCTTTCACACCCCCCACCCCCGCTCATGCCCCTTGTCTCTCTCCTTTGCCCCCCACCCCCTGCTAATGCCCCGTGTCTGTCTCCTGTACCCCCTCGCCCCTCATGCCCGTGTCTCTCTCCTGTTGCCCCCCACCCTTGCTCATGCCCCGTGTCTGTCTCCTGTACCCCCACCCCCGCTCATGCCCCATGCCCCGTGTCTCTCTCCTGTTGCCCCCCACCCCCACGCTCATGCCCCATGTCTGTCTTCTGTTCCCCCACCCCCCGCTCATGCCCCGTGTCTGTCTCCTGTTCCCCCCAACCCCCTGCTCATGCCCCGTGTATGGCTCCTCTTGCCCCCACTCATGCCCCGTGTCTGTCTCCTGTACCCCCCACTCCACACTCACGCCCCGTGTCTCTCTCCTATTGCCCCCCACACCCCTGCTCATGCCCCATGTCTGTCTCCTGTTGCCCCCCACCCCCGCTCATGCCCCGTGTCTGTCTCCCTCCCACCCAACCCCGCTCATGCCCCGTGTGTCTCTCTCCCTCCCCCCCACCCCCGCTCATGCCCCGTGTGTCTCTCTCCCACCTCCCCACCCCCGCTCATGCCCTGTGTGTCTCTCTCCCTCCCCCCACCCCCATTCATGCCCCCTGTATCTCTCCCCCTCCCGCCCACCCCCTGCTCATATCCCATGTGTCTCTCCCCCTCCCGCCCACCCCCGCTCATGCCCTGTGTGTCTCTCTCCCTCCCCCCACCTCCGCTCACGCCCTGTGTGTCTCTCCCCCTCCCGCCCACCCCCTGTTCATATCCCGTGTGTCTCTCCCCCTCCCGCCCACCCCCGCTCAAGCCCCGTGTGTCTCTCCTCCTCCTGCCCACCCCCGCTCATGCCCTGTGTGTCTCTCCCCCTCCAGCCCCCGCTCATGCCCTGTGTGTCTCTCTCCCTCCCCTCCCGCTCATGCCCCGTGTGTCTCTCTCCCCTTCCCCCCACCCCCCGCTCATGCCTCGTGTGTCTCTCTCCCTCCCCCCACCACCGCTCATGCCCTGTGTGTCTCTCCCCCTACCGCCCACCCCCGCTCATGTACCATGTGTCTCTCCCCCTCCCGCCCACCCCCGCTCTTGCCCCGTGTGTCTCTCCCCTTCCCCCACCCCCGCTCATGCCCCGTGTGTCTCTCTCCCTCCCCCCACCCCCGCTCATGCCCCGTTTGTCTCTCTCCCTCCCCCCTACTCCCGCTCATGCCCCGTGTGTCTCTCCCCCTCCCCCCACCCCCGCTCACGCCCCGTGTGTCTCTCCCCCTGCCGCCAACCCCCTGCTCATATTCCGTGTGTCTCTCCCCCTCCCGCCCACCCCCCGCTCAAGCCCCGTGTGTCTCTCCTCCTCCTGCCCACCCCAGCTCATGCCCCGTGTGTCTTTTCCCCTCCCGCCCACCCCCTGCTCATGCCCCGTGTGTCTCTCCCCCTCCCGCCCACCCCCGCTCATGCCCCGTGTGTCTCTCCCCTCCTGCCCAACCCCCGCTCATGCCCTGTGTGTCTCTCTACCTCCCCCCACCCCCGCTCATGCCCCGTGTGTCTCTCTCCCTCCCCCCACCCCCGCTCATGCCCTGTGTGTCTCTCTCCCTCCCCCCACCCCCATTCATGCCCCCTGTGTCTCTCCCCCTCCCGCCCACCCCCAGCTCATGCCCCATGTGTCTTTCTCCCCTTCCCCCCACCCCCCGCTCATGCCCCGTGTGTCTCTCTCCCTCCCCCCACCTCTGCTCATGCCCCGTGTGTCTCTCCCCCTCCCGCCCACCCCCCGCTCATGCCCCGTGTGTCTCTCCCCCTCCCGCCCACCCCCCGCTCATGCCCCGTGTGTCTCTCCCCCTCCTGCCCACCCCCTTCTCATGCCCGGTGTGTCTCTCCCCCTCCTGCCCAACCCCGCTCATGCCCCGTGTGTCTCTCTACCTCCCCCCACCACCGCACATGCCCCGTGTGTCTCTCTCCCTCCCCCGCACCCCCGCTCATGCCTCGTGTGTCTCTATCCCCCCACCCCCGCTCATGCCCCTTGTGTCTCTCCCTCTCCCCCCACCCCCGCTCATGCCCTGTGTGTCTCTCTTCCCTTCCCCCATCCCCCGCTCATGCCCTGTGTGTCTCTCTCCCTCCCGCCCACCCCCTGCTCATGCCCCGTGTGTCTCTCTCCCTCCTCCCCACCCCCGCTCATGCCCCATGTGTCTCTCTCCCTCCCCCCCACCCCCGCTCATGCCCTTTGTGTCCCTCTCCCTCCCCCGCCCCCATTCATGCCCCCTGTGTCTCTCCCCCTCCCGCCCACCCCCTGCTCATGCCCCGTGTGTCTCTCTCCCCTTCCCCCCACCCCCTGCTCATGCCCCGTGTGTCTCTCTCCCTCCCCCCACCTCTGCTCACGCCCCGTGTGTATTTCCCCCTCCCGCCCACCCCCTGCTCATGCCCCGTGTGTCTCCCCCCCTCCCGCCCACCCCCGCTCATGCCCTGTGTGTCTCTCTCCCTCCCCTCCATCCCCGCTCATGCCCCGTGTGTCTCTCTCCCCTTCCCCCCACCCCCCGCTCATGCCTCGTGTGTCTCTCTCCCTCCCCCCCACCCCTGCTCATGCCCCGTGTGTCTCTCCCCTTCCCACCCACCCCCCGCTCAAGTCCCATGTGTCTCTCCCCCTCCCGCCCACCCCCGCTCATGCCCCGTGTGTCTCTCCCCTTCCCCCACCCCCGCTCATGCCCCGTGTTTCTCTCTCCCTTCTCCTCACCCCGCTCATGCCCCGTGTCTCTCACCTTCCCCCACCCCCCGCTCATGCCCCATGTGTCTCTCCCCCTCCCGCCCACCCCCGCTCATGCCCCGTGTGTCACCCCCCCTCCCGCCCAGCCCCTGCTCATGCCCCGTGTGTCTCTCCCCCTCCCGCCCACCCCCCGCTCATGCCCCGTGTGTCTCTCCCCCTCCCCCCCACCCCCCGCTCATGCCACGTGTGTCTCTCTCCCTCCCCATCCCCCTCATGCCCCATGTGTCTCTCTCCACTTCCCCCCACCCCCCGCTCATGCCCTGTGTGTCTCTTTCACTCCCCCCACCCCCGCTCATGCCCCTTGTCTCTCTCCTGTTGCCCCCCACCCCCTGCTCATGCCCCGTGTCTGTCTCCTGTACCCCCTCACCCCTCATGCCCGTGTCTCTCTCCTGTTGCCCCCCACCCTTGCTCATGCCCCGTGTCTGTCTCCTGTACCCCCACCCCCGCTCATGCCCCATGCCCCGTGTCTCTCTCCTGTTGCCCCCCACCCCCACGCTCATGCCCCGTGTCTGTCTTCTGTTCCCCCACCCCCCGCTCATGCCCCGTGTCTGTCTCCTGTTCCCCCCAACCCCCTGCTCATGCCCCGTGTATGGCTCCTCTTGCCCCCACTCATGCCCCGTGTCTGTCTCCTGTACCCCCCACTCCACACTCATGCCCCGTGTCTCTCTCCTATTGCCCCCCACACCCCTGCTCATGCCCCATGTCTGTCTCCTGTTGCCCCCCACCCCCGCTCATGCCCCGTGTCTGTCTCCCTCCCACCCAACCCCGCTCATGCCCCGTGTGTCTCTCTCCCTCCCCCCCACCCCTGCTCATGCCCCGTGTGGCTCTCTCCCACCTCCCCACCCCCGCTCATGCCCTGTGTGTCTCTCTCCCTCCCCCCACCCCCATTCATGCCCCCTGTATCTCTCCCCCTCCCGCCCACCCCCTGCTCATATCCCGTGTGTCTCTCCCCCTCCCGCCCACCCCCGCTCATGCCCTGTGTGTCTCTCTCCCTCCCCCCACCTCCGCACACGCCCTGTGTGTCTCTCCCCCTCCCGCCCACCCCCTGTTCATATCCTGTGTGTCTCTCCCCCTCACGCCCACCCCCGCCCAAGCCCCGTGTGTCTCTCCTCCTCCTGCCCACCCCCGCTCATGCCCTGTGTGTCTCTCCCCCTCCAGCCCCCGCTCATGCCCTGTGTGTCTCTCTCCCTCCCCTCCCGCTCATGCCCCGTGTGTCTCTCTCCCCTTCCCCCCACCCCACGCTCATGCCTCGTGTGTCTCTCTCCCTCCCCCCACCCCCGCTCATGCCCTGTGTGTCTCTCTCCCTCCCACCCACCCCCTGCTCATGCCCCGTGTGTCTCTCCCCCTCCTGCCCACCCCCTGCACATGCTCCGTGTGTCTCTCCCCCTCCTGCCCAACCCCCGCTCATGCCCCGTGTGTCTCTCTCCCTCCCCCCACCCCCGCTCATGCCCCGTGTGTCTCTCTCCCTCCCCCTACTCCCGCTCATGCCCCGTGTGTCTCTCATCCTCCCACCACCCCCGCTCACGCCCCGTGTGTCTCTCCCCTCCCGCCAACCCCCTGCTCATATTCCGTGTGTCTCTCCCCCTCCCGCCCACCCCCCGCTCAAGCCCCGTGTGTCTCTCCTCCTCCTGCCCACCCCCGCTCATGCCCCGTGTGTCTTTTCCCCTCCCGCCCACCCCCTGCTCATGCCCCGTGTGTCTCTCCCCCTCCCGCCCACCCCCGCTCATGCCCCGTGTGTCTCTCCCCTCCTGCCCAACCCCCGCTCATGCCCCATGTGTCTCTCTACCTCCCCCCACCCCCGCTCATGCCCCGTGTGTCTCTCTCCCTCCCCCCACCCCCGCTCATGCCCTGTGTGTCTCTCTCCCTCCCCCCACCCCCATTCATGCCCCCTGTGCCTCTCCCCCTCCCGCCCACCCCCAGCTCATGCCCCATGTGTCTTTCTCCCCTTCCCCCCACCCCCCGCTCATGCCCCGTGTGTCTCTCTCCCTCCCCCCACCTCTGCTCATGCCCCGTGTGTCTCTCCCCCTCCCGCCCACCCCCCGCTCATGCCCCGTGTGTCTCTCCCCCTCCCGCCCACCCCCCGCTCATGCCCCGTGTGTCTCTCCCCCTCCTGCCCACCCCCTTCTCATGCCCGGAGTGTCTTTCCCCCTCCTGCCCAACCCCGCTCATGCCCCGTGTGTCTCTCTACCTCCCCCCACCACCGCACATGCCCCGTGTGTCTCTCTCCCTCCCCCGCACCCCCGCTCATGCCTCGTGTGTCTCTATCCCCCCACCCCCGCTCATGCCCCTTGTGTCTCTCCCTCTCCCCCCAACCCCGCTCATGCCCTGTGTGTCTCTCTCCCCTTCCCCCATCCCCCGCTCATGCCCTGTGTGTCTCTCTCCCTCCCGCCCACCCCCTGCTCATGCCCCGTGTGTCTCTCTCCCTCCTCCCCACCCCCGCTCATGCCCCATGTGTCTCTCTCCCTCCCCCCACCCCCGCTCATGCCCTGTGTGTCCCTCTCCCTCCCCCGCCCCCATTCATGCCCCCTGTGTCTCTCCCCCTCCCGCCCACCCCCTGCTCATGCCCCGTGTGTCTCTCTCCCCTTCCCCCCACCCCCCGCTCATGCCCCGTGTGTCTCTCTCCCTCCCCCCACCTCTGCTCACGCCCCGTGTGTATTTCCCCCTCCCGCCCACCCCCTGCTCATGCCCCGTGTGTCTCCCCCCCTCCCGCCCACCCCCGCTCATGCCCTGTGTGTCTCTCTCCCTCCCCTCCACCCCCGCTCATGCCCCGTGTGTCTCTCCCCTTCCCCCACCCCCCGCTCATGCCCCGTGTTTCTCTCTCCCTTCCCCTCACCCCGCTCATGCCCCGTGTCTCTCCCCTTCCCCCACCCCCCGCTCATGCCCCATGTGTCTCTCCCCCTCCCGCCCACCCCCGCTCATGCCCCGTGTGTCACCCCCCCTCCCGCCCAGCCCCTGCTCATGCCCCGTGTGTCTCTCCCCCTCCCGCCCACCCCCCGCTCATGCCCCGTGTGTGTGTCTCTCTCCCTCCCCCCCACCCCCCGCTCATGCCACGTGTGTCTCTCTCCCTCCCCATCCCCCTCATGCCCCATGTGTCTCTCTCCACTTCCCCCCACCCCCCGCTCATGCCCTGTGTGTCTCTTTCACACCCCCCACCCCCGCTCATGCCCCTTGTCTCTCTCCTTTGCCCCCCACCCCCTGCTAATGCCCCGTGTCTGTCTCCTGTACCCCCTCGCCCCTCATGCCCGTGTCTCTCTCCTGTTGCCCCCCACCCTTGCTCATGCCCCGTGTCTGTCTCCTGTACCCCCACCCCCGCTCATGCCCCATGCCCCGTGTCTCTCTCCTGTTGCCCCCCACCCCCACGCTCATGCCCCATGTCTGTCTTCTGTTCCCCCACCCCCCGCTCATGCCCCGTGTCTGTCTCCTGTTCCCCCCAACCCCCTGCTCATGCCCCGTGTATGGCTCCTCTTGCCCCCACTCATGCCCCGTGTCTGTCTCCTGTACCCCCCACTCCACACTCACGCCCCGTGTCTCTCTCCTATTGCCCCCCACACCCCTGCTCATGCCCCATGTCTGTCTCCTGTTGCCCCCCACCCCCGCTCATGCCCCGTGTCTGTCTCCCTCCCACCCAACCCCGCTCATGCCCCGTGTGTCTCTCTCCCTCCCCCCCACCCCCGCTCATGCCCCGTGTGTCTCTCTCCCACCTCCCCACCCCCGCTCATGCCCTGTGTGTCTCTCTCCCTCCCCCCACCCCCATTCATGCCCCCTGTATCTCTCCCCCTCCCGCCCACCCCCTGCTCATATCCCATGTGTCTCTCCCCCTCCCGCCCAACCCCGCTCATGCCCTGTGTGTCTCTCTCCCTCCCCCCACCTCCGCTCACGCCCTGTGTGTCTCTCCCCCTCCCGCCCACCCCCTGTTCATATCCCGTGTGTCTCTCCCCCTCCCGCCCACCCCCGCTCAAGCCCCGTGTGTCTCTCCTCCTCCTGCCCACCCCCGCTCATGCCCTGTGTGTCTCTCCCCCTCCAGCCCCCGCTCATGCCCTGTGTGTCTCTCTCCCTCCCCTCCCGCTCATGCCCCGTGTGTCTCTCTCCCCTTCCCCCCACCCCCCGCTCATGCCTCGTGTGTCTCTCTCCCTCCCCCCACCACCGCTCATGCCCTGTGTGTCTCTCCCCCTACCGCCCACCCCCGCTCATGTCCCATGTGTCTCTCCCCCTCCCGCCCACCCCCGCTCATGCCCCGTGTGTCTCTCCCCTTCCCCCACCCCCGCTCATGCCCCGTGTGTCTCTCTCCCTCCCCCCACCCCCGCTCATGCCCCGTTTGTCTCTCTCCCTCCCCCCTACTCCCGCTCATGCCCCGTGTGTCTCTCCCCCTCCCCCCACCCCCGCTCACGCCCCGTGTGTCTCTCCCCCTGCCGCCAACCCCCTGCTCATATTCCGTGTGTCTCTCCCCCTCCCGCCCACCCCCCGCTCAAGCCCCGTGTGTCTCTCCTCCTCCTGCCCACCCCCGCTCATGCCCCGTGTGTCTTTTCCCCTCCCGCCCACCCCCTGCTCATGCCCCGTGTGTCTCTCCCCCTCCCGCCCACCCCCGCTCATGCCCCGTGTGTCTCTCCCCTCCTGCCCAACCCCCGCTCATGCCCTGTGTGTCTCTCTACCTCCCCCCACCCCCGCTCATGCCCCGTGTGTCTCTCTCCCTCCCCCCACCCCCGCTCATGCCCTGTGTGTCTCTCTCCCTCCCCCCACCCCCATTCATGCCCCCTGTGTCTCTCCCCCTCCCGCCCACCCCCAGCTCATGCCCCATGTGTCTTTCTCCCCTTCCCCCCACCCCCCGCTCATGCCCCGTGTGTCTCTCTCCCTCCCCCCACCTCTGCTCATGCCCCGTGTGTCTCTCCCCCTCCCGCCCACCCCCCGCTCATGCCCCGTGTGTCTCTCCCCCTCCCGCCCACCCCCCGCTCATGCCCCGTGTGTCTCTCCCCCTCCTGCCCACCCCCTTCTCATGCCCGGTGTGTCTCTCCCCCTCCTGCCCAACCCCGCTCATGCCCCGTGTGTCTCTCTACCTCCCCCCACCACCGCACATGCCCCGTGTGTCTCTCTCCCTCCCCCGCACCCCCGCTCATGCCTCGTGTGTCTCTATCCCCCCACCCCCGCTCATGCCCCTTGTGTCTCTCCCTCTCCCCCCACCCCCGCTCATGCCCTGTGTGTCTCTCTTCCCTTCCCCCATCCCCCGCTCATGCCCTGTGTGTCTCTCTCCCTCCCGCCCACCCCCTGCTCATGCCCCGTGTGTCTCTCTCCCTCCTCCCCACCCCCGCCCATGCCCCATGTGTCTCTCTCCCTCCCCCCCACCCCCGCTCATGCCCTTTGTGTCCCTCTCCCTCCCCCGCCCCCATTCATGCCCCCTGTGTCTCTCCCCCTCCCGCCCACCCCCTGCTCATGCCCCGTGTGTCTCTCTCCCCTTCCCCCCACCCCCTGCTCATGCCCCGTGTGTCTCTCTCCCTCCCCCCACCTCTGCTCACGCCCCGTGTGTATTTCCCCCTCCCGCCCACCCCCTGCTCATGCCCCGTGTGTCTCCCCCCCTCCCGCCCACCCCCGCTCATGCCCTGTGTGTCTCTCTCCCTCCCCTCCATCCCCGCTCATGCCCCGTGTGTCTCTCTCCCCTTCCCCCCACCCCCCGCTCATGCCTCGTGTGTCTCTCTCCCTCCCCCCCACCCCTGCTCATGCCCCGTGTGTCTCTCCCCTTCCCACCCACCCCCCGCTCAAGTCCCATGTGTCTCTCCCCCTCCCGCCCACCCCCGCTCATGCCCCGTGTGTCTCTCCCCTTCCCCCACCCCCGCTCATGCCCCGTGTTTCTCTCTCCCTTCTCCTCACCCCGCTCATGCCCCGTGTCTCTCACCTTCCCCCACCCCCCGCTCATGCCCCATGTGTCTCTCCCCCTCCCGCCCACCCCCGCTCATGCCCCGTGTGTCACCCCCCCTCCCGCCCAGCCCCTGCTCATGCCCCGTGTGTCTCTCCCCCTCCCGCCCACCCCCCGCTCATGCCCCGTGTGTCTCTCCCCCTCCCCCCCACCCCCCGCTCATGCCACGTGTGTCTCTCTCCCTCCCCATCCCCCTCATGCCCCATGTGTCTCTCTCCACTTCCCCCCACCCCCCGCTCATGCCCTGTGTGTCTCTTTCACTCCCCCCACCCCCGCTCATGCCCCTTGTCTCTCTCCTGTTGCCCCCCACCCCCTGCTCATGCCCCGTGTCTGTCTCCTGTACCCCCTCACCCCTCATGCCCGTGTCTCTCTCCTGTTGCCCCCCACCCTTGCTCATGCCCCGTGTCTGTCTCCTGTACCCCCACCCCCGCTCATGCCCCATGCCCCGTGTCTCTCTCCTGTTGCCCCCCACCCCCACGCTCATGCCCCGTGTCTGTCTTCTGTTCCCCCACCCCCCGCTCATGCCCCGTGTCTGTCTCCTGTTCCCCCCAACCCCCTGCTCATGCCCCGTGTATGGCTCCTCTTGCCCCCACTCATGCCCCGTGTCTGTCTCCTGTACCCCCCACTCCACACTCATGCCCCGTGTCTCTCTCCTATTGCCCCCCACACCCTGCTCATGCCCCATGTCTGTCTCCTGTTGCCCCCCACCCCCGCTCATGCCCCGTGTCTGTCTCCCTCCCACCCAACCCCGCTCATGCCCCGTGTGTCTCTCTCCCTCCCCCCCACCCCTGCTCATGCCCCGTGTGGCTCTCTCCCACCTCCCCACCCCCGCTCATGCCCTGTGTGTCTCTCTCCCTCCCCCCACCCCCATTCATGCCCCCTGTATCTCTCCCCCTCCCGCCCACCCCCTGCTCATATCCCGTGTGTCTCTCCCCCTCCCGCCCACCCCCGCTCATGCCCTGTGTGTCTCTCTCCCTCCCCCCACCTCCGCACACGCCCTGTGTGTCTCTCCCCCTCCCGCCCACCCCCTGTTCATATCCTGTGTGTCTCTCCCCCTCACGCCCACCCCCGCCCAAGCCCCGTGTGTCTCTCCTCCTCCTGCCCACCCCCGCTCATGCCCTGTGTGTCTCTCCCCCTCCAGCCCCCGCTCATGCCCTGTGTGTCTCTCTCCCTCCCCTCCCGCTCATGCCCCGTGTGTCTCTCTCCCCTTCCCCCCACCCCCCGCTCATGCCTCGTGTGTCTCTCTCCCTCCCCCCCACCACCGCTCATGCCCTGTGTGTCTCTCCCCCTCCCGCCCACCCCCGCTCATGTCCCATGTGTCTCTCCCCCTCCCGCCCACCCCCGCTCATGCCCCGTGTGTCTCTCTCCTTCCCCCACCCCCGCTCATGCCCCGTGTTTCTCTCTCCCTTCCCCTCACCCCCGCTCATGCCCCGTGTCACTCCCCTTCCCCCACCCCCGCTCATGCCCCGTGTGTCTCTCCCCCTCCTGCCCGCCCCCCGCTCATGCCTGTGTGTCACCCCCCCTCCCGCCCAGCCCCTGCTCATGCCCCGTGTGTCTCTCCCCCTCCCGCCCACCCCCCGCTCATGCCCCGTGTGTCTCTCTCCCTCCCCACACCCCCGCTCATGCCACGTGTGTCTCTCTCCCTCCCCCCATCGCCCGCACCTGCCCCATGTGTCTCTCTCCCCTTCCCCCCACCCCCCGCTCATGCCCCGTTTGTCTCTCTCACTCCCCCCCACCCCCGCTCATTCCCCATGTCTGTCTCCTGTACCCCCCCACCCCCCGCTCATGCCCTGTGTCTGTCTCCTGTTCTCCCCACCCGCTCATGCCCCTTGTCTCTCTCCTGTTGTCCCCCGCTCATGCACCGTGTCTGTCTCCTGCACCCCCCACCCCACGCT
Source organism: Ambystoma mexicanum (assembly GCF_040938575.1). Classification (NCBI taxonomy): domain Eukaryota; kingdom Metazoa; phylum Chordata; class Amphibia; order Caudata; family Ambystomatidae; genus Ambystoma; species Ambystoma mexicanum. The sequence goes on from NC_090934.1 coordinate 439,613,489, forward strand.
CATGCCCGTGTCTCTCTCCTGTTGCCCCCCACCCCTGCTCATGCCCCGTGTCTGTCTCCTGTACCCCCACCCCTACTCATGCCCCGTGTCTCTCTCCTGTTGCCCCCCACCCCCACGCTCATGCCCCGTGTCTGTCTTCTGTTCCCCCACCCCCCTCTCATGCCCCGTGTCTGTCTCCTGTTCCCCCCAACCCCCTGCTCATGCCCCGTGTATGGCTCCTCTTGCCCCCACTCATGCCCCGTGTCTGTCTCCTGTACCCCCACACTCCACACTCATGCCCCGTGTCTCTCTCCTGTTGCCCCCCACACCCCTGCTCATGCCCCGTGTCTGTCTCCTGTTGCCCCCACCCCTGCTCATGCCCCGTGTCTGTCTCCTGTTCTCCTCACCCCTGCTCATGCCCAGTATGTGTCTCCTGTTCCCCCATCCCCCGCTCATGCCCCGTGTCTGTCTCCTGTTCTCCCCACCCCCCCGCTCATGCCCCGTGTCTGTCTCTTGTTCTCCCTACCCCCCGCTCATGCCCCGTGTCTCTCTCCTGTTGGCCCCACACCCCGCTCATGCCCCGTGTCTGTCTCCTGTTGCCCCCCACCCCCCTCTCATGCCCTGTGTCTCTGTCGTGTTCCCCCCACCCCCCGCTCATGCCCCGTGTTTCCCTCGTGTTACCCCCCACACCCCCCGCTCATGCCCCGTGTCACCCTCGTGTTCCCCCCACCCCCCGCTCATGCCCCTTGTCTCTCTCCTTTCCCCCCCACCCCCGTTCATGTCCCGTGTGTGCCCTGTACCCCCCGCTCATGCCCTGTGTCTCCCTCGTGTTCTTCCCCACCCGCTGCTCATGCCCTGTGTCTCTTTCGTGTTCCCCCCACCACCGCTCATGCCCCGTGTTTCCTTCCTTTCCCCCCCACCCCCTGCTCATGCCCCGTTTGTACCCTGTTCCCTCTCACCCCCCGCTCATGCCCATGTGTCTCCCCTGTTCCCCCCACCCCCGCTCATGCCCTGTTGTGTTCTTTATACATCCCGCCTTCCCTTTCCATGATGGCCATCTGCGGCGCCCCGGTGTAGGAAGGAAAATCTTTTTTGTTTTTTTTACCACCCGGCTTTCCCACTTTGAGGACATAAGATGTTAGTGGTCTTCATCTATTGAAAAGGATGTTATGGTGACATTGCACTAATAAAAACCTTTGAAATTTAGTTAAAAAAAATGTTACAGGGACGTTATGGTTAAGTTGCACTAATAAAAACCTATGAAATTCAATGAAAAAACTTTGTTAAAGGGACGTTATGGTTAAGTTGCGCTACTAAAAACCTATGAAATTCAGTGAAAAAACTTTGTCAATGGGACATTATGGTTCCAAGTAAAACCGAAAAACCCTTGAAATTCGCCAGTTATGGTAAGCTAAGCAACCATAACTCCCGCCACCACTGTGCACTGCTAAGACTAACACCCAGGACATCAAAGATGACATCACAAATGTCATTGATGACATCAATGATGACATCACATGTCTGGCTCACTCTTTTTTCTTTTGCTGACATATCTAGGCTACATGGTTTTCTTCAGTATCAGTCAGAAACTAAAAATTGTACTTTATTTGTAGACGTATCCTTCAAGTAGGTTCTTACAGTAATTCCCTTGGAGTCCAGTCACATCATATGAAACATATACATACGGGAAGACACAAGCTTGAAAGACAGCAATCCTTTTTGTGCATAAAGATAATCAATAGACTTATGAGCACTTTCTGATAGTTCTCCTTAGGGTCCAATCACATCAAGTGATACATATACATAGGGTAAATAGCAGCTTTGAAACAGAGCAATCATTTATTTGCATGAAAATAATCAGTTAAATTATGAATTGTTTCTGCTACTACTTGTGCTTTTTTGCTAACTTCACTTTGCCTGTATATACCCATATTGGTATGTGTTCTTGTGTCTTTGTGTTTTGTCTATAGTAATGCAATTATCTAATACATGTGTTTTATTAGCTACTTATTACATATTTCACAGTACACAAAAATCTATTAAGAAAACAATTATCATTTCATTAGTCAACATATTAACATTACGAATATTATACCTTCATCTTGTACACTGCACACAATGTTATGTTTCTGTATGAGTAGCTTAGTATACTAGATAGAACCCCATAATAGAATGCTATTTATATCAATGCATCATTCAATGCACTAATTAGGGTATGATATTTATTGCAATGATCCTTGACACTTGTTTCGCAACATTATAATAAGAATCCCTTGTACACATATTTCATGAAAAATACATACACATGTGATGTCATCAGTGATGTCATCAATGACATTTGTGATGTCATCTTTGATGTCCTGGTTGTTAGACTTAGCAGTGCACGGTGGTGGCGCGAGCTATGGTTGCTTAGCTTACCATAACTGACGAATTTCAAGGGTTTTTCGGTTTTACTTGGAACCATAACGTCCCTTTGACAAAGTTTTTTCACTGAATTTCATAGGTTTTTAGTAGTGCAACTTAACCATAACGTCCCTTTAACAAAGTTTTTTCACTGATATATATATATATCTTGCTTTTGCTCTCTCTGTCATGCTCTCTCTGTCTTGCTTGCCGCCCTTTCTCCCTTTCTCTCTGTCACTCTCATTCTCACTCTGGGTCTCTGTCTCAGTCTCTCTCTCTCTCTCTCGGTGAGTGTTTCATTGTCAGGTGCATATTTGCACAAATCACCCAAGCTGTTGCTCAGAGTAGCACAACCTGTGAACAAACACAGCTATCTTAAAAGGAGGGAGGGTGCCTTTTTCTGGTTAAAAGTAAAATTATATAATCAGTGACATAGGCATAGGCATTATCTGAGGAGGGGGCTGTGCTGGAATATGTAGACATACAGTGTCATCGCTTGTGTCCTACAGTATTTCTGTTGCACACTTATGTGCATTATTTGTAAGGGGAAGGTGAGGGGGTGTATAAGGACTGTTGGGGTGCTAGTGTTCTGGTAATTCTTATAAGGGGCCAGAGGGCCAGACTGCAAGGTCTACAAATCGATGAGTTATTTTTCTATTTGTGGTTGTTAATTGTTAGTGTTTGTGCATTCTTTTACACAGGTCTGGATTATGTAGCACTACCAACAAATCAGTGGCAAAAACACAAAATAAAATGTTGCCTTGGTGCTCAAAGAAGAAAAACATTGTCGAGTTTTATGGATTTTCCAAGTTGAAATGACATTTTGCGTGACAAAATGGTGTGGATTCTTGGGAAAAGAAGCTATTAAATAAGACATGATGTAACTGTATTAGAATTCTAAAGTTGTACAATATATCAAACATACACAAGTATAAAACCTCCATCTGCTGCACTCTGCAGGACTAGAAGCAGCATAAAAGAGAAACAATCTCACCCCACCAGGTTTATTCCCAACAAATATTATTGATTCAAGGTCTTACAGGAAAGCACGATGAACACATTTTAGCCTTACAGGTTTCCTCAGAATGGATTGTGAACCCATAAACACACGATTTAAAATAATCTAAGTGCATCTTCAGTGTTTACTACCTTTTTTGTCTGCTACACTGTACAGAATGATTGCACATTATAAATACACTTAATAACAATGTGTATAACACCAAGCCTACAGGTAGTCATATGGAGAGGAAAAAACATTGTTGGGGAAACAGTATTTTTCCCCCATTATCCTAAACTGTCTCCAAATATTTGTCATGCCTGCACCATGGGCACATCCATTTGCGCTCAATATGGACTATTTGTTTATCATTTATTTACAACAGACTCTTGGATCCATCTATATTTACTTTGGGGACTTTATTTCCCATTTGCGAGACTTTGGTGCTTTATTATTTTTTCCAACAAACTACGCATACCATAATGCACTTGGCTACAAGCATCGATCCCTGGCTGTTCCTATTGATCATCAAAGGAACTACACCCCCCAGAAGCCCTAGGGATTGCTCTGCTTCCACCAGCCCAGGAACAGAAAGGGAGGTGGCCGATTGCCTGCAGGTGTGCTTTGCCAGGTGCAACCAATTAGCCTGCCTCTGTGCTGGGCTAGGCAGTATATAAGGCTGCTGCCTGCAGTGGGTCAGCCTCTTGCATTGAGAGTCCTTCCTCCACCTTTCGCGTCTGCCTACGGATCTTGTATGCTGTTTACCTTCACTCCTGCTTGGACCCTGCCTTGTTGCTTGCTCCACCCTGCTGCCTCCAGCCATAGCCTTCCAGGCTCCCTGCCTCACAGCCCTGCTCCTCTGGGCTCTCCACACTGCAGCTGATCACGCTCTGCTGCCTTCCAGCCTCCGCCCTTGCCCTGCCGCGCTCTCCACATTGCAGCCGATCACGCTCTGCTGCCTTCCAGCCTCCGCCCTTGCCCTGCTGGCTCTCTACATTGCAGCTGATCACGCTCTGCTGCTTTCCAGCCTCAGCCCTTGTCCTCTGGGCTCCCTGCTCTGCAGCCTGCCTCACTCCGGCTGCCTTCAGCCCTTGTCTTCTGGGCTCCCTGCTCTGCAACCTGCCTCACTCCGGCTGCCTTAGCCCTTGTCCTCTGGGCTCCCTACTCTGCAGCCTACCTCACTCCGGCTACCTACAGCCCTTGTCCTCTGGGCCTTCCTACTTTGCAGCTTATCACGCTCCGCTGCCTACTACCTACCTTTTCCGCTGGGTTCTCGGCCTAGCAGCCCTCTACAGTCCTCTGCTACCTTCTACGTTCAGCGGCCCTGCCCCTCAGGGTTCACTTCTTACTGCCAGGCCCTTCTGGGATCCTTGCCGTGCAGTCTGCTTTACTCTGCTGCCCGAAGCCCTTTTCCTCTGGGCTTTCTACCTTACAGTCCTACTCCTGTGGGCTTACTCATTGCTTTCCTGCTCCTCTGAGCTCTCAACCTTGTTCCTTACTGTCCTCTGCTATCCTATCCTGTTACACGACTTTCCCTTCATTTCCTTCTGCTAGTTTGCTATCACCTCCTTTCCTGGATTTGTCTGTAGTATCTTCTCTTGTACTGTTTGTAGACCCTTTTGTACAGAGCTTGTCTGTTGGTCCCCATCAGTCAACCTCTGCCCCTTCCCTTGTCTCGTTTCTACATTACAGACACCCATAGCTGCTGTTCCAAGTCATGAGCAAACAGCGTGGGCCTCTGTTATAGCAAACTGTGCAGAAGGCTAGAGTATTTCCAAGGTTCGTGGAATACTCTTTTCCTATATCTGCATACACCCCAAGAGGGAATTCATTCTGTATCTTTTCCCTTGCTACTCTTGCCTACTCTTCATTCTCTTTCCTTTCCGCTGTGTGTGTTCTTATCTGTCCACTTTATTTGGCACAACCACCCAAACCCTTTCTGGGTGTCCTGTGCCACTCTTAATAGTGTGCCATCCTTGACAGAATGCAAGAGCTAAAAATGTCTTGTTCCATAGGCCGGAAAGGCACACGCACCCAAGGATGCTTTCCTTTCGAGTTAAGAAACCTTTGCATAAACCTATGGTTTCCCTAAAGACAGCAAACAAGAACCTTAGTCTAAAGGACAGACTCGCCTTAGTAACCAAATATTTACAAGCACGGTACTATACTCACTGGCTAGCTGACCCTTCTTCCATGTACAATTATTATGACATTTGCGACTATGATCCGCAGTCCTTATCTGTTGCAGAGCTACAGCAAGATAATGAATTCTTACAGATCTTGTTAGACCAAACAGTGAAAAACACTCCTGCGTCTTCTGACAAGCCTTCTAACACCGCAACAGCCAAGGATATAGCACTCATTGTGGGAGACTCTAAACCAGAATACGCTGTTGCCAGAGTGATATGCGCAAGACCAGCTTGGCACGCTCCCCAGAATGCTGGAACCCCTTATTTGACAGGACAAGGCAGTCAGTATCCTGAGGTTTGTGCATCTGTTCCTGGGTACAAAAGACCTATACTAACCATCGGTTGTCTTAATGCTTCCACAGTATCTACTAACCACAATAACCCTAAGGTCAGTCTTCCCATTGCTACAACCGAATTTTCTGCCACACCAGCTTCTGAAGCTTTAGATCAAACTAATGATACTTACCTGCTACACGAACAACTTCTACGCCTTAAAAGAAAGACCGAAGACCTCTATGATGACTTTGTTTATTTGCATTATAAGAATCTTATGAAGGGACACAAGTTACCAGACCATCTGACACTATGTCCAACACCAGACATCTTATCTTTAGAGATCGACATGATAAGGCCTGGAATTTCCACGCAGAAAAGTATACAGACTTATACCAAGCAGATGGAAGACCTAAATATAGCATATGTATCCCTTCTAAAGACTGACACAGCTCTTTCACCTTCCAGCCACAGTAACTCAGGTTGTTGTACTGACAGAAAATAATTAACTCCTCCGGTGGGTCAAATCACTCACACAGCCATAACACCACAAAACAAGGGTGGTCTTCTGATTGGAAATCCCTCTGAGTCAAGGGAAGGTTCCGCCCTCACCCTTGCCTATTGTCCAGTACTCACACTTACAACCTCTTCTGAAATGACAACGGCAGCTGAAGAGAATGGCGCAATTCACACCGAGCATGCTGAGTTGGCAAGCGGGGCTTGCCAAAGTGTGGCTGTGCTATCAGACAACACTCTTGAGCAATCAACATCTTCAGTTTCTTCAATACCCCCTGAATCGCCAGTGGTTGTGGTACCCGATCTACCAGTAGTTGCAACACCTGAACTGTCTGTAGCTGCTACAGCACCCGAACTTCCAACTGCAATTCATGATCTTCCTGCTGCTGTGGTTCCTAAACTCCCTGTCACGTTTGAGACTCCTGAAGTCCCTGCTGCAAATCTTGAGGTTGCTATAGCTACTGTGATTCCTGAAGCTACTGCTAGTTCTGATGCTCCCGATGCCCAGATTTCTACTTCCTTCGCAGCTGTGCTCGCTGCAGCAGAATCCTCTGCTACACAACCTGATCCCGCAGCACCTACTCTTCCTGATCCCTCATCCGCCATGTTAACTGTTGCAAAGTCAGCGAAGGGTTTCCCTGTTAAGACTACTGTTCCAGTTGTTCCTGCTGGTGTATCTATAGCACTAAGACTGCCAGACTCTACTCTACCAGTCTCAGGTGCGTTCCAGCCCGCTGGTTCTCTCATGGCACCCACACACCCAGTTGCTACAGCCTTGATACTCTCTACAGCCATTCAAGATCTCACTGCTGCTGTAACCTCTGAACTGTCTACTAATCATGGGAAAATCGCCGCTGTGACTCCTGAACTCTCTGCGCCTAACCCTAACGTTGTCATTGCTGCTCCGGATGTCTTGGAAAACCTTCCTAAAGCTACCAACTCTGCTGTACCTATGGCTCCACTTTCCAGCATCATACTGTTGCCCGTCAAAGCAAAATCTATTATGGAGCCTGCAGCAGTTTTTCGCAGTTCCTCTCTTCATGCACACTCAGTTGGGGTCTGTGTTCCAAAGACTTCGTCTTTTCTGATTTCTACATCAAAAGTTCAGAACATTGGTGCTGTCTCCGTCATTCAAGACTTTCACCTTGCAACCCGTTTCTGGTGCTTCATGATGTGCCTTTTTGGATTAAGACTCTTGTACGGTGTGACAGACATTCTTCTTGTAGGTCGGTCTTCAGGGAGCCTGGAGAGGGGCCTGGAGAGGGGCATACTGTCATGCCTGCGCCATGGGCGCATCCATTTGCGCTCAATATGGACTATTTGTTTATCATTTATTTACAACAGACTCTTGGATCCATCTATATTTACTTTGGGGACTTTATTTCCCATTTGCGAGACTTTGGTGCTTTATTATTTTTTCCAACAAACTACGCATACCATAATGCACTTGGCTACAAGCATCGATCCCTGGCTGTTCCTATTGGTCATCAAAGGAACTACACCCCCCAGAAGCCCTAGGGATTGCTCTGCTTCCACCAGCCCAGGAACAGAAAGGGAGGTGGCCGATTGCCTGCAGGTGTGCTTTGCCAGGTGCAACCAATTAGCCTGCCTCTGTGCTGGGCTAGGCAGTATATAAGGCTGCTGCCTGCAGTGGCTCAGCCTCTTGCATTGAGAGTCCTTCCTCCACCTTTCGCGTCTTCCTACGGATCTTGTATGCTGTTTACCTTCACTCCTGCTTGGACCCTGCCTTGTTGCTTGCTCCACCCTGCTGCCTCCAGCCATAGCCTTCCAGGCTCCCTGCCTCACAGCCCTGCTCCTCTGGGCTCTCCACACTGCAGCTGATCACGCTCTGCTGCCTTCCAGCCTCCGCCCTTGCCCTGCCGGGCTCTCCACATTGCAGCCGATCACGCTCTGCTGCCTTCCAGCCTCCGCCCTTGCCCTGCGGGCTCTCTACATTGCAGCTGATCACGCTCTGCTGCTTTCCAGCCTCAGCCCTTGTCCTCTGGGCTCCCTGCTCTGCAGCCTGCCTCACTCCGGCTGCCTTCATCCCTTGTCTTCTGGGCTCCCTGCTCTGCAACCTGCCTCACTCCGGCTGCCTTAGCCCTTGTCCTCTGGGCTCCCTACTCTGCAGCCTACCTCACTCTGACTACCTACAGCCCTTGTCCTCTGGGCCTTCCTACTTTGCAGCTTATCACGCTCCGCTGCCTACTACCTACCTTTTCCGCTGGGTTCTCGGCCTAGCAGCCCTCTACAGTCCTCTGCTACCTTCTACGTTCAGCGGCCCTGCCCCTCAGGGTTCACTCCTTACTGCCAGGCCCTTCTGGGATCCTTGCCGTGCAGTCTGCTTTACTCTACTGCCCTAAGCCCTTTTCCTCTGGGCTTTCTACCTTACAGTCCTACTCCTGTGGGCTTACTCATTGCTTTCCTGCTCCTCTGAGCTCTCAACCTTGTTCCTTACTGTCCTCTGCTATCCTATCCTGTTACACGACTTTCCCTTAATTTCCTTCTGCTAGTTTGCTATCACCTCCTTTCCTGGATTTGTCTGTAGTATCTTCTCTTGTACTGTTTGTAGACCCTTTTGTACAGAGCTTGTCTGTTGGTTCCCATCAGTCAACCTCTGCCCCTTCCCTTGTCTCGTTTCTACATTACAGACACCCATAGCTGCTGTTCCAAGTCATGAGCAAACAGCGTGGGCCTCTGTTATAGCAAACTGTGCAGAAGGCTAGAGTATTTCCAAGGTTCGTGGAATACTCTTTTCCTATATCTGCATACACCCCAAGAGGGTATTCATTCTGTATCTTTTCCCTTGCTACTCTTGCCTACTCTTCGTTCTCTTTCCTTTCCGCTGTGTGTGTTCTTATCTGTCCACTTTATTTGGCACAACCACCCAAACCCTTTCTGGGTGTCCTGTGCCACTCTTAATAGTGTGCCATCCTTGACAATATTCTAGGACTCTGGTTTGTTTAGATTGAGATTACTGATATGTAGGAGAAACGTTTTATATGTGATGTATTTTATTCTCCCACTATCTAGCACTTACACCACATATTCTAAGGACTGGAGTTACTTTATATAATTATACCAGTCTTAGAATATGTTGAGAATGCTGGAGAATAGGAAACACAAATATTGTTGGTCCCAACAATGTTTATTCTGGGGATTTAATGATTCGGCAACAAGCTCACTGAATGACATAGCAAAGTTGAGATAACATCTTGATGTAAAGATATCCATAATACGTGATAGTTTACAAAGCACCAGGTACACAAAAGGATATAAACACACATGCATAAATACGGTTTTCATCCAAAGCACTTAAAATGGAGCATATCATAAATTGAGTTTGGAAGTGGGTAAAGGAATATCTCTGATGAGTCCGAATTTTTGAAATGTTCATGACAAACTGTGATAAGGTTTAAAGAAATAAGCGCAGCTAAAATGTCATCAATACATTTTATGAGAATGCACGACAATGGAAAACAGAAGATATGTCACTAAAAAGGGTCAATTATAACAGAAAACCATCAGGACAGATTATACTCATTACAACATTCAATAATAATACAAATATGCTCAAGAGAATGCTGAATAAACATTGCAAATGTTAAAGTAGCAAGTGCATTTGAGCCAAGTGACACATTTCACAATGCCACCTAATAGCCCTCAATTGAAGTTCACATGACAGCCCTGTGTTTGGAGCATTGGGGCGTGTATACAAAACACCATGCCCCAATGCTCCAATCAATCATGGGGCTATCAGGACTATACTGGACTGATGATCCCTAATAAAGGTGAAACCAGGTATGTAGTTGTCCTGACAGACTTACAGACTTACAAAATGTCTGTGTTGAGTTGATTAAGCTATGCATAAAGTAGCACTGCCCTCTAAGACAAAGACAGTTTCCTTGGTAAAAAGGCTTGTATTTTGGTTAATTAGCATACCCACAATGGCTTGCTGATGTGGCTAAAGCACTGACGGTGAACTTTCATCAATGCCTCTTTGTGACATTGTGGAATGTGTGAAGTGGCTCAAATGGACTATCTTTCACTTTTTAGGTAAAATGGTTTTTGTCAAGTCTTTTTAAATCCACCATAACTTTTTGGGTGTTTTGAAAACATGCCCCAGTGATGCAATGACAACAGATAGGGCGGTGGGAGGAGTTGTGAGTTTATGTGGGCTATGTGTTGATTGGTGGGTTGGTGCACATCATCCTATTGGATGGGTAAGTGCCTGCGTGTGTCCGCCCACGCATTCAGTAATTAAGAAGAAGAAGGCTGTCAGCACTGTATTGCAGTGATGATGCCTAATAAGTGTGAAACAAAGAATGTAGTTGTCCTGGCAGCATTTAAAAATGTTTGTCTTGGGTAGATTAAGTTCTGTATAAGGTAGCACTGACCTCTGAGACAATGACCATTTCTTGGAGAAAGGACTTGCATTTGGGGTAATTTGCATACCCACAATGACTTGCTGATGTAACTCAGAACTGTAGGTGAACGCACAGAGTTGGCTACTAGGTGTTGTTGCGGAGTGCGTGACTTGGTTCAAATGGACCAACCTACTGTCACATTCAGGTGAAAGGGTTTTTTTCTGAAGCCTTTTTAAACCCACCACAACATTTTGGGTGTTTTTATTAAACATTAGAGATTTCTGAGAATTTCCCACCCACCCCAAATCAGGTGTGCATAATTTTCATGTATTTAATATTAATTCCCTAAAGCCTACCCCCCTTTTGGAATGAGAAACACGCAAAAAGTTGCACAGAAGTTTTATGTATTAATAAAATGGAAAACATTGAATCAATTACCTACTTCTCCCCTCCTTCTCTCCCATAGCACTGGATGAGGTCTCTAGACTAAACAGTTCCTCCCCTGCTCCTCCAGAACTATCAAGGACAATATTACCTCCCTTGTGCCTTCCCTGGCTGATTTCTTTAACCACTCATTTGCAAGTGGCTCCTTCCCTCTTCTGCTCAAATACTCCCTTGTGCTTCCCCTCTTTATAATCCTTCTTCTGACCCTGCTACCTATTGTCCTATCTCCATTAGCCCCTTACTAGGTAAACTCATGGAGAATCTAGCCATCTCCCAACTGACCAAACACACTGAATCTGTCAGCTAGCTCCACGATCACCAGTCTGGCTTCAGAGCTGCCAAAGGCACAGAAACTGCTCTACTGAACACCTTGATGACCTGCTGTCTAATCTTGACTCTAACTCTCCATCTGTTCTTATCCTCCTGGATCTTTACTCTGCTTTCAACATGGTCAATCATGCCATCCTGACAAATTAGCTCTATGACACCCTGGGCAACACAGACCTGCCACTGGACTGGTTTATCTCCTTCCTCTCCTACCAACCATCCTAAATTCAACTCAGCCCTTCTCTCTCCTCTATCACTCTTTCCACCCGTGGTGGCCCTCAAGGCTCTATCCTATTGCCATGGCTTTTAGACATCTACCTTGCCCATTTGGCCCACTTAATCTCTTCCTTCTCTGCTCGCTTCTAGTGATATGCAGACACTGTGCAACTCTCCTTCAAGCCTCCCTCCTCTTCTTCCTCTTCCTCCTCTTTCATCCTTGACTGCCAGACTGCTATTCAGTCATGGTGTGCTGGAAATGATCTCTGCCTTAATGCCAGTGAGAGTGAGATCCTTTTCATTATATACCCATCTACCACTTGCCCTTCCTCCCTCTGTGGGTCCCTACCCCTCACCCTCTTGTGAGGCAAAAAACATTGGTGTCATCTTTGATTCCTTTCTCTCCTTCTCTCCTCACATTGTGGACCTTGCCAAGAAGGCACACTATCAACTTCACCTCCTCAGAGGTATTCTCCCTGTCCTCATCTTCCTCATCTTCCCAGAAACTCAATGTCTAGATAGCTCTGATCTTCTCTAGGCTTGACTAGTGTAACAGCATCTTCCTCAATCTTCCTTCTTCCTCCCTTCACCCCCTTAAACGAATCCAGAAGCGGACTGGAAGACTTATTCTAGAACTCAAGCCCAGGGGTCGCATCTCTCCAGCCCTAATCTCTCTCCACTAGCTCCTGGTTGCTGCTAGGGTCAAATTCAAGACACTCAGCATCATCCACAAGTCTTTCTGCGGCCAGGGGCCTGCTACATCCATCTCTCTCTCCCCAAATACCTATCCCGTCGAGCCCTTCAGTCGGCTAGCTCCAACTCGATGTGAATCAGACCCTTCTTTAAGCAAAGAGTTGGAGGTAGATGTCTCTCCTCTGCGGGAGCCTCCTGGTACTTTCCTGCATTCCCTGGCACTTGCTTGCTGGCCTCCACTTAGCACTTGCACCTCACTTCTTCACCTTTTTCCCTTTCCATCTTAGCACTTTTTTTTGGCACAAACCAGCACCCCCTCTTCCCTTGCACTTCTTGTCCTGCACTCCTGCACTTGCACATGCCGAAAGTACAAGGCCTAGGACTGTTACTGTGTCTTCCTCCCTTGCCCCTCCCCCCTTTTTGCTGTGGCACCTTTTTTAATTGGCATCTTACAAACATCCAATAAAAATAAATAAATAAAAGTATCAACCAATTATCCCTCTATGAATGTTCCATGCCAAATCATAACACTTTTCTATGCTTCATTTTCTCAGACTTTATTTAAACACATACATCACCATACATACATTTTGCTTACACTTGCCAAACCTGTACCATGGATTGAAAAAAGAATGAGGGTCCCAATAAGGCTTTAATTTGCTAAAAAACTAATTAAATCACTACTTCCCTGCCTATCTAAGTCTCTCTACTTCCCCTTTATTGAAAATAGGTAACTCCCCCCCTTTGTAAATACACATGTCACTTTCAAACAGCGCTATAGAACAATCTATTGAAATACCGGCTACCGACAGTTCCTGCATGTGCATAGGAAAATGTATGTTCAACGTGTATGTTTACTAAATTCCCTTCCAAATTAAGATAGGTGAAACTCAAAATAACGGTCCCCTCAGAAAGGTCTACTGCACAGACCTACTGATTTCCACTGTCTAGGAACACCACACCAACAAACAATATATTTATGTAAGGAAACCAGATCCTATAAATTGTATCTTGTAGATACACACTTGGTGGTGTCCAGAAAAAAAAAACATGCGTTATATGAAGAACGCAACAAACGTTTGAGAGGTATTTTTTATGTTTAATGTTGTTGGTTTTCTTTCAATCAAATGTGCAATGTATGTGTTGTAATTTGCATTTATGTGTTGTGTGTGATCGTCTTATCTAACCTGGTGTTAGGGTTAAAAAATCCTTATATATATATATATATATATATATATATATATATATATATATATATATATATATATATATATATATATATATATATATACAAAAAAGAATACATATTGTATGGATTTGTGTACTTCTAAATAAAAATGTATATTTCTAATTCTAATATGATGTATTTATGAAAATATGTTTGTGGGTTCATGAACAAGCCTTGTTTTTAACACCATCATGTGTGTATCTACAAGATAAAATGCATAGTATCTGGTTTCCTTACATACATATATTACTAAATTCCCTACAACAATGCTTTCATTGCGTTACCGCATAAAACCGAACCTTTGTCATTTTAAATGGATAACCTAAAGGTGAGAAAATCGATAGTGAATATCACCCTTTACACTTTTTCTTAAATGATTTAAAAATACTAACAGGTTTCTGCTGGGTGATGTTACCATATGTATACATACGCCACATTTGTTGTCAATGCTTCTTAATAGGAGCACAGCCTTTGCTTGTACAGTTGCTATAACTACTACCACCACTAGTGGTAATAGTAATGTTTACATTACTATGATTTTTAGTCTTACAGTACTATTACTAGGAGAAGTAAGATTTGTACCAGTCATATTGTGGACACGTCTACTACTAATACTATGTGAACATCAACTGCAACTACACCTAGTTATAGCACTAATTGTGTTAGCATTGCCTTATGGTCAACTGCAGGTATGTCTCCACTGTGGGAGACTTCGACACGTGAATGGAGAAAAAAGCAATCCTGGAAACAAGAACACACTCAGCTAACATAGATATGCATCACCCAAACACATGCTTTAGGGTTTCCCCAGCACAGTTGGACACACATTGGATAAATGATTCTGCAAAGCAAGTCTTGGAACAGCATCTCTCATTCTCTTGAGGCTACCATATGGCTACGGCTACACCCATATACACACTCACTGTTGACATGCTTAAATGTGCCAAGACCCAACGTAAAGTCACTATACAATGGATGTCCACCAAAATGAAAGACTTCTTTCACACAAAACCTCTGTCCTCACTTGGTAGCAGAGAAAAGCAGATGAAGGACTCTGAACTTTGCTTGACTGGAAAACATAAGGCCTAGACAAATTCACTCTGCTGAACTCTTTCAAAGCCGCCCAGAAAAAAAGGCACACTGACACGGTACACCGTCAACCCCAAGGATATTAAGGAAAAAAAAAAAACGTAAGGATGCAACAAATCTAGAGAAAAATTAAAAAGCGAGACCAACACATCTATATACCATTAGCAGCTTCAACTCTTCGGTGTGGAGACGTACAACCAAGAAAGCCCATTTTGCAAAATGCTTTGATAACGCACAATACCCAAAAAAGGAAATGTTCAAAGTTATCACAGAATCTGACAACACTGCACTGATCCCATCCCAACTGCTCTGTGGTGCACTGGCCACCTAATTCCTCAAAATAATTGTACATATGTTATGTCATATGGTATTTGTATAGTGCCTAATGCCAGTCGTTTGGCCTCAAAGCGCTGTGGGGTGAAAGACATTGGAGGACTGAAGTTTGAGGTATGAGAACTGAAAGGAAAATTTGTAGAATGCCTGTGTGCATTTTAGCCAGCACAAAGGTTGGGAGGGGAGGGTAAGTCCATGCTAGCGTCCCATGAAGGTCTGGTTAATGGATGGGTGCTGTGATAGACTGTTAGTAGGGTAGGCAAGTCAAGGAGACTGATTATGTGACCATCTGGACCGAATTTGTTTTGTGGGATTCAGCTGCATTCTAAGGGCAGAAGTAATGTGCGTTATGAAGTCGAGTAGTGAATTGTTGCAGATGTATGTGGGTGGGTGGCTGTGCTCCGGAAGGGATATGTCTACGTTCCATTGAGATGTGGTGCTATACATACCAGAGAATCAGGCTGATATCTAGTTGCAATGAGGGTATGCAGATCGTATCATACACAAAACAATAGTGATATTGTAGAGGGAATAGCGGCACAAAACAACCATGAGATTCACAATGCAAGGCTATACAGCACTATCCCTGTGGAGAAAGATGCAGCATAGTGGCACAAAGCAACAGTGAGATCCAAAATGCAAGCCTACAGCACTGTCCCTGTTGAAAAGGATGCAGACTAGGAGCACAAAACAATAGCGAGAATCAAATCCACAATGACATGACACTAGCAAAAACATCAATACTTGACTACGTAACAGAGTGTCCGCGCATACACGTTTCGGGACACTTTGAGTTGTTTGCACCTTCTGTCTGCATTTATGAAGCCTCTACTAAAAATCCACAACAGACCCCGATGAACCAAGCACCTACCTCGTTCTCACCAATGCTCAATTCCCAGTAATAGCCTATGGGAAACTCATCTGGCAACAACTTCTGGAGAAGGTGGAGAGCAATACCATCTTGCACTAAACCCTGCATGGATTAAGACCATTGAGGGGAACTGAATCAATGCTCCAATCCAAATGGGACACAAAGAAGAATGCTGACATCGTACCACTTATTCTTATGGACAAAATTGGCCGTTTTTAACACTATCAGTCATGAGGTTTGCTTAAAAGACTTACTGAAATGCTGTAGGACTCAAACAAACCATATTTTGCTCAATTACACAATTTCTTTCCTCCAGAATGCATACCATATGCATGCCTCACTCACAATTGCCTCTAGGCGACAGCACTTGCCAGGTACCCCAAGGCTCCCATCTGTTATCTCTCCTCTTCAACAGCTACATAACCGTTTTGGTGCAGCCTTCATGTCATCGCTGCCTCTGAGTAGCAAAACCTGTGGTTGTCCTGTCTTGGTATGGTTTCCCTATGTGTTGTAACCACAGTTCAACCTTTGTACTATTGGGGATTGGCATATCTCTCATGCCCAGATGTTGTGTTGCAGAGCCTGGTAGGTTGGGTAATGCTTCGTACGTGTTATGTCAGAGGGCAGGCCATTGATTCACGGGGCTGTGACAGGAAATGCATTATATTGCTATTACATGGGTGTGTGCTCCCATTTGTTCGTACCATTCTCACGTATGGCCCTTCTATTGAAACCGCTGCCACAAGGGTGGACATACACACTGGCTACCGAAATTAAACTGCATCTACGATTCATTTGGTATCCAGTGGACTTCACGAGACTGCCAACCTGTCATGGTTTCTCAGACCACTCTATCTTCAGATTCATCTACCTTCTGATGATCCCCACGAGGCCAGCCTGTCATGTATGGAGCACACAGGCGCATGAAACCCCCATCCAACTCTATCACCTGCTTTTCATATGTTTTCATATGTGTCAACAGCTGCATGTCATCAGCATACACTGGATTGTGTGACAAAGGATCAAAAGAGCACACAAGGCAATATAGGGCTCAACATCTGTTTTAGCAAAACACTATTTGGGCTGACAAATGTAGCCACCCTCCATTCTCGCCCTCTTGGGATTTCCATGAAGGCAAATGTTTTGTGTTGTTGTTTTGTTAATGGAGATGGTACAGCCCAGGACTCCCCATGCTGTTCCCAAGTGAAGGTCTCCTTTGTGCGTGTGCCACTCAGGGACTCTTCGAATCAGCACAAACAAGAACATTACCTGAGGCATAGGCTGACTACCATTAAGTCTATTAAGCCGACCCTCACTTCGTAGGGCTGAGATGGTGCCCTGCTAGGTGCCTGCAAAACCAATTCCTGGTTGATTCTGCCAAATTTCATATACGCAGCATCCCATTTCCAAGAGGGGTGCTGTGCAACGTTCAACATGGTAGCCTGGAGCCAAATTCTTCAAGGCACCCCATTGCTGGTAGGGGCACAGTGCAGAACCCAGGCGCAAGGAGTGTGGGGGGGGGGGTGAAGCACACACACAAATGCTGTA
Source organism: Ambystoma mexicanum (assembly GCF_040938575.1). Classification (NCBI taxonomy): domain Eukaryota; kingdom Metazoa; phylum Chordata; class Amphibia; order Caudata; family Ambystomatidae; genus Ambystoma; species Ambystoma mexicanum. The sequence goes on from NC_090934.1 coordinate 439,630,962, forward strand.
TGGTTGCCTCAGACTCCTGCAGCACTTGCTGACATAGAGAAGCAGTTCCAGAGAGACAATGGGGGTCACTACAAGGTGGGCGGTAAGGGATACCAGGCACCAGTAAGGAGACTTCTTTACAGAAGGTAATTTCTTACTGCCCTATTCCAAGTTCCCTTGGCGGGGACCGTAAGGAACGTGTTGTCTGACCACATGTCCCTTACGAGTCTCGCTAAGGGACCAGGGCGCTAATAACGGGCTTTCAAGTCGCGAGCCCGTTTTTAGCGCCCTCCCCATTCCCATTGAGCCCTATGGGGGCTCAAATGGGAATGGGGAGTGGTCTGTTCAATGGGGATTTACCGGTCCCGCCAGGGTCGGACTACACCGGTAAGTCCCCATTGAACGAGACAGGACACGGGCACGGTATGGGAGGCAGCCATGGAGCTAACAGCTCCATGGCTACCACCCATCTCGTAATGAGGCCCAATATCTTGGCCTTCCTACTGGCACAGCGGGCCTTCCCTTCATCTCCAGGCCGGAAGGATATGCGGCCTGGGATAAAACTACCAGTACTTGTTGCCACATTCAATGGGCCACTCCTGGCATATAAGATCCAGCTTTAAGGACCTCTAGGGGAATGCCTGCTGCTGCAAACAAGCCGGGCCATTCATAGCATATGGGATGTGCAGTCGGGACTTCTTCTGCTGCTGCTGCTTCTGCTTGAGCCACCCAGCACACGTGGCGCAGGCCTTCAAGAACACATAGAAGCAAGAAAGTCACGTGTTACTTCATGCACGCATGGTTGTCTGCTACAAGTAAGGACCCTTTGTATGTACCTTTTTATAGAGCACACTTTATAGACTTCAAATATTATTAAATACTATTTATTGTTTTATTTTTTTATGCAGCTGCTTAGGAGGGATAGTTAGGTTTTAATCTTTAGGTGTGTTCTAATCTTTGTTTGTTTTTTTGTTACTGCTGTTGTACTAGAGTAACTTTGTCCCTATTAGAATCGGGGAGCAAAGCTTTAGACCAAGGTTGTCCAACTTCAGGCTGCAAGACCCGGATCCATGTCGGGTTTTCAGGATACCCATCATTAATATTCATGGGATAAATGTGCATACAATGATTCTACATGTATGCACATTTATGCTCATGAATATTAATGAGGGGCATCCTGAAAACCCCTCAGGATCCCAGCCCTGCAGGCCTGGAGTTGGACAACCCTGCTAGACTGTATAAGAAACCTCTTATGTTATAAAGAAACCGTACACTAGCACTCTTGATGTGCTGCCTTGTGAATTGTTTATTATGAAAGTGCCATAACCCAATGTTGTATTTCCGTTAGGGAATAGGGGCCCTTCCCTTGCTACCCGCCTTTCCTCTTCCCGACCACTCTATCCATTTTCAATTCAGAAGAACCAAGTATTATCTTTAAGCTACAGGTACAGAAGGGGCTGCTTGAGACCGGAAAGGGGCAGGTTAAGGTTGCTAAATACAACTATATACATACGTACTTATACATACATGCAGGCTCCCCTTCCCTCTGTTAAACAAATGTCTTTAAAAATTCAGACTCACGCTGTAACTTAAACAAGATCGTCCTTATTGAGCGCAGATCTTGGGCTGCGGTTTCAATTCAAAGTGGCAGGGTTCCCTGTTGCCTCCGGGTTTATTGAATGTTCTTCAAGAGCCCGTGGATATTGGCTAATCACTATTTTACTGCTGCTAAAGTGCCCCCGGGTTCATATCTACTAATATCAGTTATAGAAGTGAGCGGGAACAGTCGGGAGTGGCGTTCCACTACTTTTTTTTTCTGTTTACCATTCCTCTACTTTTTACAACCATATTCATCATTCTATGTAGAGGATTAGTCCATTGTAAAGTTGCAATAGGAGCCTTAGTTACTGGTCACTTAGACTATTGCAATGCCCCCGCCGCAACATGTGTCACGTGTTGCACTTTGCTTCCGCCTACCCTCTCCCCTGCCGAGACCACAATTCCATACTTTTTTCGATACACTTCTATCAGTGACTAATATAAGCGATGGTATTAACGCCTACAGGGCCTCCGGTTTCAACTTCGATTCAACAGGGACCACACTCTTTAAAATGTAAGAATGTGCACCTAAATGGTGTATGGAACTACAGTACCTAAAGGACTATCTGTAGTTGTTAGAATATACTTATCTTACACAATGTCACGGGGATACAGAACACCGCCGCCTCTTGCCTCATAGTTCAGCCCCACGGTTATATCGTCCAGTGTGCTAATTGACTTTTCTCTCGCAGGGATATAGCACACAGCACACATCGGTGCTTCACAGTTGCAGTGATATAGCATCTAGCATGATTTTTGACATGCTTATCAGCAAGTGTGTCCTCCCTCTGGCTTTAGGGTATCACCGTGACACACTCCTAATTGTGCTCTATACCCCTTGCTTTAGGCCGACACTGTGAAACTCTCGTGCTGCGCGTGAAATCCGCAACATTCAGGCATATGTGCGGTGACAAAAAAACAACACACACATGTTGACATTGATTGGGCATAGAACTGCAGATATGCAGTACCTCTCACCAAGTTGCCAGTCGTTCAAATACTGAACATGGAACGATCAAAAAAGAAAACAGCTTCTGTCATTTCTCTGTGACAGTTGTGGATTCCTTTGTTCATTCACGAATGTAAAGACAGATTTTTTCAATGTGAAAATTCAGGCTGTCATCTGTTCTTTTTCCTCTAGGCTCCTTTTCCACTCCTTGATTTTACAGATCTGAAACCAGAACTGTGTGAGTTCCTTCTGCAGGCTCTGCATGCATGTAAAGTGCTTGATCATTCAAATTCATTCATTCATTCGTGCACTGCTGATTTTCATGGCACCTGCTGCAAGCACAGTTACTTCATGTTGTGCTAAAATAGAGGAAGGGACGCTACACATTTTATCAATAACAGGTCTTGCGTACAATGTTTTTGATCAGTTTAAATACAAGGCTGAGGAAATGCTGGTAAGGCAATAACAAGGAAGTACAATCACAAGAACCTAACAAGTGGCAGATATCACATTTAGAGCAGGAGATGGGAAAGACTGTACATTGTGCTAAAAATTGGGTAGGAATCCTACAAGGGGTGGAAGTTAGAGCCATTCCTATTCCAAAGGTGGAACATGGAAGTTTGGAGGGCGCCAGTTCCTGTCCCCTCAATAAGTGCCTATATGTGCTTGGGCAGTACCACTCTTAACCACCACATACATGTCTATTTTCTCTCGTTTCAGGCAAAGACATCTATGAGCATTCTTGGTGGATCGCCAGCAACAAAGCAGCCTGCCAGAACCTCGAGAAAAGCATCTCTTGTCAAGCGATCTCCACTAGCATCAGTGAGATAGAGAACATGTATGCTGCCCACCCACAGCCATATGTGGCAGCTAGGGCACTATGAGTTTCAGGGATAGAGTGTCCCCATTGTGCTTCCCTGATGCAAGCATTAATGAGCCGCTTACCTGGAAGTCAACCACGGAGCGGCTCCATGACGCGAGCTCGAGCTGTCCTCAACCACTTACCTATAATCTAGCCATGGAGCGGCTCCTTGACACAAACTTGAAAATTATATAATGCGTGCTGCCATTGGACAGGCATGGTGGACCCACAAGGAAGAAAGGGGTCGGGCTTGCCCCCCTTTTTATGTGTTGTTGTTTTTGTAACACCACCCGGACAGGGTAGAGCAGGCTGGAGGAAAGTGTGAGTTGTTTGGGTGAGATCAGAGTAGAAGGAGGTGGCAGACCTAGAGACCGGTAATAGTAAAGATGATGGACAGGAGTGTGGAGCGTGTTTTCCAAAAATGTGAGATGTCGGTTGGTGAAAAAATGTGGTACTGTTTTATGAGTGTGCATGTAAGGTGTGTGAGTGAGAGTAGTAGTGAAACAGAAGGGAGTGAGTGAAAAGTGAATGAGGGAGTAAAAGTAAGGGGACTGATTGGGAAGGTGTGCTAGTAGAGTGGACATGGGGTAGTAGGCTGAGGCCTGCAGGCGTGTTCTCTTTGTAAAACATAATAATAATAATAATAATAATAATAATAATAATAATAATAATAATAATAATAATAATAATGATAATAATAATATTATTTGTAGTAATGAGAGGTCAGGGTAGTAGTAGGATGGAGTGGGGTGAGAGGTAGTAGTGTGGAGTGGAAAGAGTAGTAGTGTTGTGGAGAGGAGGGAGTGAGATCAGAAAGTGGAGGTAGATCGTAGAGCGAGAGTGCCAGAGAGAAAGTGGAGGGACAGAGGAGGAAGAGGCAGAGAGAGAGGGCAGAGAAGGTGGGTGGAGTTGGAGAGAGGAGAGTAGGTGGAGGAAGGGAGAGCAACAGTGGGATACCGGGATAGGAATAGCAGGGCACACAATGATGGATAAAGAGTGGGGAATGAGTGGCTGGAAGGCCCCCCATGACCTCTAGAACTAGCCTGGAGTAGAGTAGGTCACACCTTGAATGCCCCTGAGGGAGTTAAATAGAAAGACCATCAAAACCAGACAGTTAGAATCCAAACAGTAGGGGTAAATAGCCAGCAGACACTAACCGGCGAGTAGGGTCACCTGGGTTAGGGATAGCCTTGATGTCCCTAGATAAGAGAGAAGAAATGCCCTTAGAGTCTGTTCATAAAATCAATACAAATAATGTAACTGTATTTGGGAGTTGGTGTGTTATTGAGGTAATATGTGGCACTATCTTTGTGAAGTTAGTTAAAGGCCAATGGATCAAAACTATAAGGCAGATGTCATTTTAAGTAGGAACGTCTTCACACTCAGCTGGAATGGATCAACTTCATAAAGCAATTGTCATTTGAAATAAGAATGTTGTTATCTCTTTCTGAAAAGGTAATTAACACAATACTGTTTCCCAATAAACTTTGGGATTGTGTAGCTATACCCCTAAAGTAGTTATTTTGAGGTGTACTAGATCCACCCCATGATTTCCTTAACTGGTTTTGATTGTGTCCACTGATAATGTAATTAGCATTAATTACCCCGTTCTCTGGGACTACCAAATGTTGTGCATCCCTGGACGCCATTTTGAAGTCAGGAAGAAGTGTGTTGGACCTGTGCATCCCCATAAAGAGATGGCCCACTCAGGTGATGGATCTTGCTCAGGTCATGAAATGGTTTGAATTGTGTGAGAGATAGGACTTTGTTGGTGGGTGTCATAACGGGTGTCTTCTGGTGTTGCACTTGAGGATTGTGCTCCACCAAAGAGTTGGCAAATTTATGAACTATTACCTGTCTATTGGCACTCTATTCCATGGTTCCTCAAGAATGCAAAGGGAGGATGCTGGGTTGATTGTTCTAATACATTAAGGAAGTGAGGCATGGACAAGGCACACACTGCCTCATTTGCCATACTCATCCGATCTGCATTATTAAAGTGTTGGGCAATGTCCTCTCTGGGCATTCCAGTGAAGAATGCCTGTAGGTTGCCTATCCTGTTCTACTATAGATCAGGTTGACTGGAGGTGGAGAGCACCGGTCTACCATTCATTCTCCTATTTCCCATGGCCTCTAGTCAAATTGGCTTAGTCACTATACCTGTACTCCTAAGGCAGGAATAATTGAATGGTGTGAATGGACCCTGATGGATGTGCCATATACCTCCTTGAGGTAGCCTATCACCAAGGGTGTGGCTTCACCTTTCGTCAAAGTCTCTATTACTCTTACAGATGGGCCATCTAACAGACAAATCAACATATTTGCATGATTCATGTGGAGGTTGCATGAAACTTTAAATGAAAGAAACCTGTTGAAATTCCAAAGTTCATTGACCTATCCTTGGGTCTCAACCAATCAAAGTCTCCATCCAGTCTGACATTCTCATGTATCCATTTAGGCATCCAACAATCTTCACTGTATCCACAATTGAGGATTTGTAACTTACCCCTCAAACCAAATGTCCTGAAGCTGCCAGCAGGTAGCCTGAGGAACTGTACACATTACGAGTTAAACAGCTAACAACAGGTCCAGCAGCATTAGTACAGTCAACTAGACTTCACATCAAATCATCCAAAATTCAAGTACAAATGATTCAGCACTGTGCAGCGGCCTGAATCCAGATGTCAATCTATAAATAAGTGTTTTGAATTTTTTATTTTTTATCTTTTCATTCGAAGCTTGTATTACTTCACAACACTATTTCGAAAACCAGGTCCCACTTCTAATCTCTTTCTGGATAGAGACACCTTCCTGGTAGCTTCAAATCTGCCTCCTCTATCCATACTATGGTATGTGTAGCTTTCTCCTTCCCTCCAATTGGTCTCCTCTGTCCATGCTTAAGCACTTTTGCATTCTGTGAGGTAGCTAATGTGAGTTCCCTATCTATTCTGCGTTACATGTACCTTGCACATGCAATCCTGCATTAATACTAAAGGCTGTATACCTACCTGGATGCTATTTGAAAGAAATGTCTCTTGCATCAACCTCTTCGTAGATTGCTAATGTTAGCCTTCAAATGCAATTTGATTATCATGCTTATTAGAGCAAGAATGAAGAAGGTAAGTGGACTTAAATGGAGAAAACATGCTTATTTTTAATGGTCGATGGGGGGCCCAAAGATTTCCGTGCCCAGGGAGTGTGACCGTAGAAGGCTGTTCCTTGCTGTTACCCACTTTTCAGCTCCAACTTCACATAGAGGATGAAGTGGCTGAGGGAGGCTGGAGCCTCCAGTGGATGTAGTCCAGATTGGATTTGCTTGCGGGAGAGTCTGGAGTCTGGAAGATTGCGGTCATTTTTGTACTCCACAATGTTTTACTAGACAAATAAAAGTTTGAACCAGCTTCCTAGCCCCTGAAGAAATACAGGTCCAGCATGGACTCGAAGAACAAGTGGCAAGGAGCTGGGTTGGGCAATTAGAGGCAAAGGACATCTGATATAAAACACATATATAAGAAAATAAGCTTTGGAGGATGCTGTCCCTCCCATGTTAAGTATAGAATGGTAAACATTTAAAAGACTGCATCATATAAACACAGCCTTTTTATTGGTATTTGGAATTTGGTTAGGGCCCATTCCCAGCCCTTAATGTATTATAACTCACACCTTAGAGCACCATACAACTGATTGTAGCTTCATGCTGTTGGTAGGCCCATTAGGGAAGTCTTGGTTTGGTGATTGCAGGTTCTTACATATAAACCTTTTGACCCACTGAGTGCTAGTCGCAATGGGCAAATGAGAGGGTAGTGACCTAATGGAGGTTGGGCAGGGAAAGAGATCAAAACTATTCAAAGGGCCCTCAAATGAAGCAAATACAATCTCTCCTTGACTCCTATTTGCAAGAAATTATTGGTAAGCTGGATCAAAATATACAATAGTTCACCCACTGTGGAATGGGCACTGAAAATTGAAGGCTAGGACAACTACTCACAGGGCAGAATAGAAGCCTAACGAAATACATCCCTAAGCAGGCATCACCTGTCACAGCAGTGGGTCACGTGGCCCTACGGACAACACCCCAAATCGCTACACGGTTGCCAGTAACCAACACTGAGTGCAACAAACTCCACGCACGAAACCTATTGGTCTCCCTAGCGCACAGCGATTGAATCTACAACATGGGGAAGGATAAACCCAAGAAAACCTCCACACAGAGCAGAATAGAGTAATACACGACAACAACACTGTCCCAGTCACCGGAATGGCCTGCGTCAACGGAACCATAAAACAATGTAGATAACATTTCCCTCAGAGATGTGATGGGTGCCATAGCCAGATCCAGATCATCAATGGAGAAGAAAATGGACAGCATCAGCGCCGAAGTGTCCCTTCTGAGGCACGATCTACAAAAACATACCTCCTGTACCGGAGAAGCCGAAGCCCACATCTCAGAGACTGAGGACAGCCTGCGAGGAGTCAACCGTCAGATGTCAGGCGTGCTGGAACGCATTAAAATACTGGAGGGGAGGGTGGAGGAAAGTGATGGGAGATCGAAACGTAATAATATATGCATTTTGGGCCTCCCAGAAAAAAACGAAGGAGCAAGCATGGAGCTATTCCTCGAGCAATGGCTCATAGATCTATTTGAAATAAAATCCTTTTCGAAATTCTTTTCGATCGAACGAGCACACTGCATACCAACTGGAAAAGCTATACCAGGAGCACCACCATGCACGGTCATCGCAAAGCTCCTAAATTACAGGGACAGAGACGATATACTACAGATGGCGAGGACAAAAGGTTCTGTCACCTACAATGGCTCCAGAATCGCTTTCTTCCCTGACTTTACCAGAGAGGTACAGAAAGCACGCCACTCCTTTGATCCGCTTAAAAGGCACCTGTAGTCAATGAAAGTCAAATACGGGCTAATATTCCTGGCCCAGCTAAAAATATTCCACAAGGGCACAACAATACACTTTACGGATCCCAAAGAAGGATCCGGCATCAAGAGATGCCTGGTGTTGCAATATACAAATCGGCACACACCATAGTGCTTCTAACTGAGACACACCTCGCTGGAACAGCGTGCAGCCTCTTTAAGAGATCCAACTACCGCACTGCAGTACACACAGGTTTCTCCATGGGAGCTAGAGGGGTGTTGATCCTAATTCATAAAAGGCTGCCGCTAATGATAACAAAGGTGACACAAGACACTGGAGGAAGATATGTACACATAAATGCCACAATATGAGACCAAACCCTGGCAATCATGGAAATATACTCACCGCCAGCACTGCTAACTGCATTACTGGCAGACGTCACACCCATCCTTGCCACGAACACAGCTGACACCTGGGTTTTAGGGGGGGACTTCAATGAGGTCATGGACAACATCCTAGATCGTACACATATGAGAAGGAGGAACACCACAACCAGCACCAAACTAGCTAATTTTGCCTCTACACTGGGCCTCAGAGATGCATGGTGGAACCTACATGGAGACGCACGCGATTACTCCTTTCACTCAGGCGTACATGCCTCGCTATCTAGGATAGATTATTTCTTACTACCAGCTCAGAATATCCATAAGGCTCAAAATGCGTCCCTACTCCCACGCGGTATATCCGATCATTACCCACTAATGCTAGAACTTGAAACAGAAAGACCACGACCTCCGCCCACCTTGCGGCTAAATAACTATTATCTTGGGTTCCCGGACCTACAAGAAAGAATAGAGAATGTCACCTCCACCAATTTCGAGTTAAATACAGGTTCCGTAGATAACCCCGGGACGTTATGGGAAGCTTACAAGCCGGTACTGAGGGAGAAATCCTCTCATGGACTGCAGCACAGAAAAAGAAACATCAGGAAGAAATTATAGATGCTGAAAAAGAGGTGTTACACAAAGCAATACAACATATAGAAAATAACACGCCAGAGACAAATAGAGACATAATACTAGCGCAAAAGAAATTACATAATCTGTCACTGAACTGAGCCAAAAAGTTACACCAAGCCATGAGGGCACATCTATATGAAACCGGGGGAAAAGTGGGCAAATTGCTGGCATGGCTTGAAAAACGAGATGAGGGCCATCGACAAATCAGAAGCGTTAAAGATCTGAACGCTGAGCAGGTCTCAACGGATAAAGGAATAGCAGAATGCTTCGCAAAATACTACGAAGAGCTCTATAGCCCCCCAGATGACCCAATAGTGACCACAGTACTAGATTAGATAGATCTCCCCACACTCACCCCAGTGCAAACGGGCACACTAGAATGTAAACTAACAGAGGAAGAAATAACGATAGCCATTTCCCAACTCCAATCAAGCAAAACCCCAAGCCCAAATGGCCTCCCAGTTGAAAATTGGAAAAAACTAAGCCACCTAGACATTGCTACCCATCTGCTCAACATGTTTGAACACTCTAAAAGAGAAGGGATCTTCTGATGGACCTACGTAAAGCCACCATAATAATAATACCAAAAGAGGGCAAACCCCTTGATGAATGCAGCTCCTACAGACCCATATCCCCCATCAAAACCGAAGCCAAGATACTGGCGAAGGTACTCGCCAATAGACTTCAATATGTAATCACATCCATGATCTATCCTGATCAATGTGGCTTTATGCCGCAGAGATCCACGAGAATGAATATTCGTAGACTACACTTAGCGCTTGAAAGAGCACCATCCCTACAACAATCACTGGCACTACTAGCCATTGATTTCGAGAAAGCCTTTGACTTGGTCCATTGGGAGGCGCTATGATTAATCATGAGGAAAATGGGCTTCGGGGAACAATTCACAAACTGTGTTCAGCTCCTGTACAATGCCCCCATAGCAGAAGTGAGGGCGAACGGCTGGCCCTCCCGTAACATACAACTGGGGAAAGGAACAAGACAAGGTTGCCCACTATCGGCTATGCTATTTGCGCTGATTATTGAACCACTGACAATAATGCTCTGAAATACAACATTGTGGTCAAGCTTCCGATGGAATCCAACCTGGGAGGACAAAGTATCTCTCTATGCGGATGACCTGCTGATTTATCTAGGGGATCCGGCGGTTTCCTGCCCCATAGTTACACAAATACTGAAAAAATACAGTACTTTCAGTGGCTTCAGAGTGAACTGGACGTAATCGCTGCTCTTCCCAGTTAAGGGGATAGATTGTATACCTCCAGAGGGCTCCCCATACAAAATCGAACTAAACCAATTCTGATATCCGGGCATCCTGATCTCGAACAAACAGGAAAACTACGTGTCCATTAACCTACATCCAATTACAAAACGTTTTGCAAAAGGTGTGGTCCACTGGGGGTTGTTGCCGCTGACACTACTAGGAAGAGCAGCACTCTTCAAAATGCCGGCGTTACCCCGCTTCTTATATATATTACAAAATGCCCCACTACACATCCCTACAGCAGAATTTCGCAAAATAGATAAAATATTACGGAAACTATTATGGGGCGGGAGACACCCAAGGATAGCGCTAAATACCCTTCAGCGCTCTGTGTGGGAGGGAGGGATCGGGCTCCCAAACATCCAAACATACTACTGTGCGAGCCAAATGGCGACTGTAATTGATATTCTGCACGGTAACCCGGTGCTCCCACACATAAGAGCCGAGAAAGCAGGAAGACAAGACACACCCCCAATCGAAAGCCTATACAATATGGGGGGCGTTCCCCGCCTGCACAATAACAGCCCACACAACTCAAATTTGGAGGGTATCCCATAGACACATAGGTTGGGAAAACAAAATCACCCTCACACAACCTCTCTGGAACAATGTCCACCTCCCGGAGCTACAAAAAAATTGCCTAAATGGCCGAACTGGGAAGCGTCGGTAATATTGACAATCCAACAGGTGATCAAGGAAGGCAAAATCATACCCTTTGCTGAATTGTAGGACACTCATGGTCTCCCACCCATTCAGAACTATCACAACATACAACTATCTCATGCAATCACCAAACAAATAACAGACCTCGCAGACCTCCCAGAGTGCACCCCAATAGAGAGGAACATAGTTTTAGACAGTGTGAAGGCCAAAACTACATCAATTATGTACATGCAATTTCCTCCTTTGCTAAAAAAGAAATGTGTAGTCTAAAAGCAAAATGGGAAAAGGATGTGGGCCCGCTACCACCTGAGGAGTGGATGACAGCCCTGTTGTATCCCAGAGAGACAGCAATATCGGCCAGGATTCCACTCATACAACTAAAGATTCTGCACAGAATATACTTCCCCCGAGTGCCACTACACAAGTGGGGCAAGACCACAGATGCCAAATGCTTACGATGCAAACAAGAAGAAGGTACCTTTTACCATATCCTATGGCAATGCACACGCATATAATACTTCTGGCAGAAATGCTGTGCTACTTTGTCAAAGGTTATAGGCTGACCAGTTCCAATTGAACCAAAATTCCTTTTACTGCGGATGGCAGAGGATGGAGAAATGACCAAATTCGAACAACTCCTGCTGTCAACGACCAGAGGACTGGCCAAAAGTAACATTGCACAGCTATGGGGCTCAGAGATTACTCCACAATATGAACAATGGATTACTGATGTGGACACCTGAATAATAATGGAGGGCTGAGTCTACCTAGCGAGAGGATGCCCTGGGAAGGCTAACAAAATTTGGCATAAATGGGAACAGACCATGGGATAAACAGCTAACCAAGAAACCCAGAAACACAACACTTTTGAATATGGGAATGATCCAACACACGGACTGTCAAGATACGTGCTAAAGAACTGTACCTAGAAATCATAAATAATCACAGTGGCTTAAACAAATGAATGTAAATTATGTTTATATATCGAGTAATGTTGTCTTGAAAGTAACAAAACAATAAAGCGTGTTTAAAAAATATATATATACAATAGTTGAGCATGAAAGGCAGGGCCTAATAACCCTGCCCCTTCCACCTCTCGCAACTGTGTTAATTTAATTGCAAAAAACAGCTCTCCAAAGCGATGTAGTTCCGTGCAATGCTGCTCCTAGTCACCCTAAGTGCCATGGAGGTTGGCAAAACAAAAACATAACAGATATTAAGGTGACCAGTGATCCAAGTGTCAGTAGTATGTTAATGCGATCCTCCAGCAATAGTCTGTCATAGTAATTGACGTACTAGAGTCTGAAAATGAGGATGATTTGACAAACCAAACGGTAGGCTCTAATAAAAGTCCAGTGACCACTACTTCCCTTCCTGACAGAGAGTGTCAAATTTATTCCAAAAATCAGCACAGTAAAAAAGAAAGCCCTTCTACAATTACGAATCCATTAGGGGAGAAACTTGATTTATTTTCAAAATCTTATTTCAACTGCTCCTGAGAGACAGTTCCAAACATTGTGGGATTTTATGAAGAATTTGAAATCTACTCTTTTAAATATTTTTTACATTATGGATGACATTAAAAGTATAATAAAGCCGGACACCATTGGTCTAAAAGATATATTTGACCAAGCTGTCTTAACTGTACCAAAGCCAAAATGCATAATGACGTTGCAGCCAGTTCTGGAAGAGAAGATTTCAGCAGCACCTTTAATAGAATGATGCCCACTACCATTGAACTGCAAGCTCCACAAAATCTTGGAAGTAAGCAATTGGATCAAAAAGGGCAGCAAGTAACTTGAAAAGCAATAAACATTACTTACCATTGGATACATTAGAGTTAGCTCCTGCACCAGCACCCCTCATAAGTGTGGGAAGTCAAACCTCTTGAGGAAAGAACCTTGGAAACAACTGTTCCCCTTATGAATAAAGCTGCACATTGGATCAATACAAGCATTACTGGCCCACTAATCAACCCACAAGATATATTGATGGCTAGGCATATCAAGTGGTTGGGCAGAACACAGAAATTCATTGAAGGGCACGGCGTAGAGATTACTTTTGCATACAATGATGTGGCTTCTTATATTTGCAGTCAAACGTAATGCACGTATCCCATATGAGAGCAACACGGATACTATCTCTGAATTATTTCTGCCCTCTGAAATGTACTGTTTCAGTACACAAAAGTCATGCCTACTATAGCTAAAAATAATCCATTATGTGCGTCGTGTGTTTCTCATCCTCCAGGAAGCATAGGAGAGAGTCAGGATCAAAGTGTATTGGGTGGTACAGAGCACATTACACAGACCATAGTATCAGCAAAATGATATGCGGCTCTGTCCTTGATGGGGGAAATTGATTGACTAAATGCACCTCAACACAGGTCCAAAAAGGGTGCTCTTATTATAAATGAGTCCCAACCTCAAGGCCTTATGGCAAAAAAACGATATGATTCAGACACTTACTGAGCCTACGTTATCCTCAACTCTCTCCATTCTTTCCTGGACTATTGCTCGTGATGCAAGCAAGTTTGGTCTTAAAAATAATCCTCCTGCATTTGAAAACTTTGGATGCAATAATGCTTCAGGGAATTTGGGCAGAGACATTAATTATGGATGGGATTTTTCATATCAGATTGATGCGCATAAAAACCATAGAAGGAGAGCATATGGAGGCTTGACCATATTTTTTAAAACCTTTCTATGTTATAAGGTGGAGGAAAATATCCTAAACAATATATCCAGTATGGAAACTTTTAATTTATGGGATAACAAAGATCTGAAGCTGCTATTAGTTAATGTATACAAACACTTTTGATAAAATAATAGATTTAGATTTAATAGTTTGCCCATCATAAAAGTGGAGATGGATGTGCTGGTGACCTTGGAAAAGAATATCTGAAGTATGATATTCAGAGGGTGGACTTGAATATTAGACTTGTAGTGTATCTTCCACCAGCTAATATAGAGCACCATGAGGATATAGCAACCAGTATTCAAAAACCAGAAATGGTTGATTCGGAGGTGTGTAACAACAGTTCAATTTGCCATAACTGGTTGATAGAGTGGGGTTGTGTTTGATTAAGGGGAGAATTAGGGGGGGAACGTCTGGAAGCTATTACATTGAAGAGTCACAGAGGGAGTTCTACAATCGATTATTTTCTAATATCTATCAACCATTGGAATGGTGTACAGCAATTTGAACTCCTAAAGGATCTTTTTAGCTATCATTATGGTCTCAAATTAGTAATTAAGTGGGAAGCAACTTAAAATACGTCAGAAATATTCTTCACCTTGATGAATTTAATAATTCAACAAAAAGACCCAAGTGGGCTTCCTTTAATCCTGAAATATTACATCACAATAGTACATCCTCAAATATCTCCATATTTAGGACACTACTGGCTGATTAATCCAACTCACATCAAATCTTAACACATTTTATTGATTTGATTAAAAATCTTATGGAGTTCTTTGAGGTTTCTATGAATCCAAGGGCCTCTAAATCACAAACATCGTTGGTTTAATGATCAAAGTTGTTACGCTAGGAAACATCTATTGCTTTCTTTAAAAAAAATGGGAAAATGGTCATTCAGAATGCAAAAGCAGCCTATAAGATGGCTCTGGAGAATAGGAAAATCGGAGCAGATCAAATAGCATGTTCTTATCTTGAAGCAGGTTCTCAAGGGCGACTCGGAAATCATCACCAATGGCCATAGCTATAGTTGGTCTCTGACAGGTTTGGAGGCAACAATCCCTGTTTTTAAATGTATGTATCTAATTTCAAGTACCCCACAGGAAAGTGGAAAAATCATCTCCACAGATCTAGCACCCCTTAGTAATGGTAATCGTACAGTATGGATCTCTCCCTCTTTCTTTTTCTGTAAAGGAAGTGACAAAAGCAATTACCGTACAGTCACATAATCGAACACCATGCTCAAATGGTATTCCTGCAGACCTCTTCCAACAGCTAATAGAGGTTTGGGCACAAATACTCACACAGGTGTTCAATGCTTTTATACACATGAAGGTAGTACTGGAAACCTTGAAAAAAGCTGTGATATTTCCTATTTTTAAGAAAGGTGATGGAAGCCATCCAAAAGCTAATAGACCAATTTCTTTATTAAATAAGTCTTTAAATATTTTTGGTAGATGTGTATTAAGCACCTTAGAGATCCGGGTAACTGAGAATACCATTTTTTCAGCCATTCAGTTGGGATTTTCATCCTCTATTTTCTTTTGTCCCATTCACTCTATCTGAAATAAAGAACCTTGTGTTTTGGTGTTCATGGACCTGAGCACAGCTCTTAATAAAGTTAAAAGAGATCAACTTTAGGCAGTGCTCAGGTTCCTGAATTTCTCTGAGAGTGTTTTAGAAATGTAGATTTTATTTCCTGCAGATACTGAGGCCTGTGTAAGGAGTGGTGATCTCGGCCACTGCACGTCTTGGTCCCAATTAAATCTGAGTTGCGACAAGGATGTGTGATAGCTCCCTTGCTTTTTTCCATTTATTTTAATGCCATGAAGAATGGTTTGTGAAAATGTGATGCTGAAGTCCCTAAGATTGGTGGGTCAGCTATACCCATGTTGACATATGCAGATGATACTGTCCTAATTGTTCAAACACCAACATCTTTAAAAATGTTAATAGATAAATTCACAGAACATATGAATGCAGTAAACCTTCAAGTTAATACTGCCGACTCTGCAGTTTTAGTGTGTGCAAGAGGGAGGAGTCGGTTGAAAGTACCAACAATGGCTAGCAATGGTAACTATGATATGATATGATATGGCATTTATAATGCGCCTATACACAAGTGTTTCAAGGGAGAGGGGAAAGTGCAGTACATGGGATAGTAGAATAAATAAGAAAGTAAAATAGCCAGAAAGATGGCAAGTGCAAGGTAAGTTCAGACATAGGTGCTGGTAGGGGGACTGTAAATGATACAGAAAACAGTCCCCAGGGGCAGGGATTGTCAGAGAGGCAGTGCAGGTGTGCAACTGGCGGGTCCTGGGCCCGAGATCAGAAGGGTGGCCAGGTAACCAGTGCAGTATCAGCCAGGCATCCAGCCGGGGATAGGGGGAGAGAAGGCAGAAGCAAAGAGAAAGGTTTTAAGGTGCTTCCGGAACCAGATATGGTTCTCCTCGAGTTACAGGGAGGCAGGAAGGGTGTTCCAGAGGGAGGCCCCTGCCAAAGAGAGAGATCCACCACCAACTCGTTGCTTGGAGTAGCGACTGACCCTGATGAGCGAAGAGCTTGAGAAGGAAGATATTTAGGAAGAGAGAGTTGAAGGTATTGCGGCCCCAGGCCCCAGAATGCCCTGTGGACAATGCAGGGGGTTTTGCACTTAATCCTAGCAGCCACTGGGAGCCAGTGAAGAGATTTCAGTCCTGGAGAGATACGATCACTCTGCTTGAGGCCAAGGACAAGTCTCGCAGTCCTGTTCTGGATAAGTTGCAGAGATCGGAGCGTAAAGGCAGGCAGATTTAGATAGAAGCTGTTACAATAGCCCATCCTAGAGAGAACCAAGACTCTGGAGACAGTGAGCTTCTGGGGGAAGGTTGACCCATATGTCCATGTAAGAACACTCATCATATTGGCTTTGCCTACAATGCTGGTAAAAATGCAATGTCACTGTAAGAAAACATGCCTATACGAGCTGCTCTAATGTAGGCCAGTATGGCTACATAAGCACTCTCATAATGATGGTGTTGCCGATAATGCCAGTATGAGATGACATACCATTGTAGTAAAACACAACCCTACTACTGCAGTAATGTATGCACGTGTGGCAGTTGTAAAAAAAATATATGTTCATATTGGTCTCACCAGTATAGAAAGCATGTCCATAAAAGAACACCTATCATGCTGGCTTTGCCTATAATGACAGTAAAAAATTGCATTATGTAATAATGTACACCCTTCCACCCCCACATAAGATCACTCAACATGTTGGCTTTGTTGATAAGATCAATACAAATACTATGCCCACCATAAGAAAATATGCCCAAGATGGTTGCATAAATGTATCCCTATGCCCCCATGTAATAACATTCATCACATTGGCCTTGTCCATAATGCCATTAAAAGTAAATATATGGCATTGCAGGAAACATGTCCATTCTGGTTGCTGCTGCAAAAATGTAGCTCCACACCCCCAATCTGAGCCTCTATCCCTGGCCAACCTGTGTGCGCGCACACACACACACACACACATTCTTACATGCACCCATTCGAAATACACTCTATCCCATTCGAACATGAACTACTCTCTTAATAACACGTGTGCAAGCAAACATACACACTATTACTTAATTTACACAATCGCCTGCACACTGAAACATGTGCAGTGACTGTACTCTTATTCACACATGCTCACATCCACATGCACACTTAACAGACACAAAACTTTGTAAGCACACATACTTACACACTTACACACTTACATACAGGAACATGATATTCTTACCTGCACCAGCTCTGGGCCCCAAACACATCCTCACATTCCACCAGGATGGCTCTCTTGCTCCCACATATCACACAAACAGGAACCAGGAAGCTGTTCGAACTTCCTTATTTCTGACATACACCGTGAAGCCAGAGAGTGACCATCTCACTGTGCCAAACCCTCTGAATGTGCTGGGAGGTGCAGAAGCACCCATATCCACAGTTAGCCCTGCAGTACCCTTGCCTACATCCCCAATGGGCTATGAAGGCGGGTGAAATAAAACATTCCCATACTTGCATGGACCATTGGCATGTACACTGGGGTACTATGCTGTCAAAGTGAAACCCCATTTCCCTACACAGTGAAATCATGGATGCTGCAGCAGCGGAACTGCTCAGTGTTTTCTTTGGGCTGGCATTGCTCCTCCATAAAGGGGCAGCACCTGGTTGTCCATTTTGGACAAACCAACCCTATATTTAATGCCAGAAATGTGCAGCTGCTCCCTAAAGAAACACAAAGATTGGTATGTGACAGGCTGCTTGGTGGATAAGGAATACATGGTATGCATTTGGTGGGGAAACAGTGCTTCAGTGAATACATGTGCAGTGGTCATAAGTTGTTAGGAAATATTTCTCTTTACTGCTCCTTTCCTTCCATCTTTATGGAACCCCCAAACCTTTTGCTTTTATTTTTGATACTGACCTACTCTTTTTGCAGTGCAGTGAAGCCTTAAGCTTCACTACACTGACTTTTGTTCATATGTTATGGAGAAACTGACATGTCCTTCAGGTTGGCAGTACTTGGAAACCTTGTTTTCCCTTAGCCTTGTTACTGTGTTACTACTTTTGGTCACTTTTGTATAACTTGTGGCAACTTTTTATCATTGTTCAATGCGGCCTACACTTCAGTACAATGGAGTACATGCTTGTTTTGACCTAGACTAACACTCAGAGGATTTTGATTACTCTAGGTGGGCTAAAAGGATAAGTTGGTGGCAGTAGTGACTTTTTCCCACTTTTTGGGACTTTTGTTTTAGCCTTACTGCATTTACCGTGCTTGGCTACTAACTGTGGCTACTGGTCAAACATGGCTGTGCCAAGAGATTTTATAAGGACTTCAAGTGCCTGGGAAAGCAGAAGCTTTTGGCGGGCTACTGGAGGGCTGTGTGTGTTTGCTGACAGTATGTGGGCTGTGTTTGTCTGGTCCCAATCCACAAACTGGTTTTAGTGTGTCTGAGTGGTATGGATGAATGTTCCCACCAGTGGTCCTGATTGGACCACTGCTGGGATGTGTGTGTGTGGGCTAGTCCTGTCATTAGCTAGTGAAGGCAGCTGCTCTTACCTGGCTTTTAGGATAAGAAGAGGACCCCTGCACCCATTCCTCAGAGGTCCTGGAGAAACCTGAAGGAGCCAAGAATCCTATACACTTGTGAGACCTATGAAGAAACCAGAGACCCGTCGGAAGGAGTCTTGGCTACCAACTTCTGCTACTGTCCTGGAGATGCCCTGTCTTGTTCAAGACTTGGAATGGAGGTAACATCCATTCCTGATGTCTGCTCGGTACCCTGCAAAGAAGAGCCTTCGGAAGTGTCCCAGGACTGTCCTGTGTCTGACCAACTCTGAGTTTGGGCTACTGTGCTGCCGACGTCTCCATTCCGGGTTTCAACCTGGAACTTTGAGGTACCTCAGCTGGCCCTACACGACCCACCTCTGTGTAATTTCGGCATCCTAGCTTCAAGGAGACCCGAGATAGGAGGGAAAGTCTGACTGCGGCAGTTGAGTCCCTTTGCGTCACCGTGCTGCGGTGACCACCATCGGAAATCACTTACCTTACCTGAGTCGAGTCCTGAGAGGGATCCTGCCTTGAGTTTTGCTGCATTCTCCATTCGAGAGTCCTTGCACCAGTGAAAGACACGAACCGGAGATCAGCTAGAACTTGCAACTCCTGTGAATCGAGGACTGCAACTATCAGTAGGAAAAGCAACCACAGACACTCTTCCTTTGTCCTGCCAAGTCTGGGGAAGAATCGGAGTCCAGGGGTAAATTACAGTGATTTTTACCTACCCCTAAACTACTATTAGAATTCTATGGACTTATAATAAAATTTATTATAACAATATTGGCTTTGCCAGTGCTTGCTTGCACATGACTTCTGAAAGTTAGGGCTACTTCTGTTAGCTAGTTTACCTTGTACTATGACAATTAGGACCATTCACTGGACCCCAGAGTCTCTTCATGCATTTTTTCCTGTTTCAAAGTTTCTGAGGAACTTTACCTGAACTATTGGGCAAAAGCCTCAGACAATTTAGGGCTGGACAATTTAAGTTATCAGTCATTTTCTGTGAACCTATAAGTGTGGCAATTGAGTGTGGTTTGCTGTGTATTTTGGCAGTTTTTCCTTGCTGGCATTCAAAATTGGAGTCGGACCTTCACCACTGCCTTAACTGTAGCTGCTTCAAAAACATCTTGTGGCGTGATAGTGCAGCACGGAGTGTGGGGATCGAGTGTCGTTTGACGTGGTTTGCAGCAGGAGTCAAGGAGTCATGGCTGTAGAGTTATTGTCAAAGGTACTGCATTTCAATATCACTTATTCTATTCTAATAGGATGCCCTTGTTCATTGGAGGTCACCAGATAATCAATCGACTGGATCAGTTTGCCATAATTTAAGGGTTTCTTGTTGGCGCAAAGCGTGCCTCGATTCTTCCAGTTAATCAGGTGTTCCACGAACCCATTCCTGACATAATCAGAGTCAGTGATTATGACCAGTTATTTGAGTTGGTGATGCAGTGCAGTGAGGATGGCTCAATAAACCTCCATCAGCTCTGCCAACTGACTGCTTTGGGGTCCTATTTTGTAACTAGCATAGGGCCATTGGGTATCATTCACCCAGGTATTCCCAATTCCAGCCACTAGTTCTTTTTCCTCGTTATTACCAACATAGTAGGCGCACCCATTCATATCAACTGTGGGTATCCCCTAACATGTGTCTTCTTCATAGACCATGTGCAGGGAAATTAAGTACGCTTCCATATTGTTGTTGGCCATTAGACTTTCGTCCTTGAGACAGTTTTCTTGAGCACAATCTTGCAAGTCTGGCAATTCTTGCGCTAGAGGACTCTTATTGTTTTGGCCATATCTGACCTCCGTAGGGAAGGCTTTCATGGACAGAATCCAGGAAGTAATTCTGAAATAACGGATGTTTCCTTCCTGAATTGTTTCACTTTGTAAATATTGCAAGGGTGGGTGAGGAGTCTCTACGATGATGTGCTACCCCTGTATGAATGGTTGGTATTTTTTCAATTCCCACACTGTTGGCAGGAGTGCCTTTCCACAGTCATTGAATGTTTCCTCCACAGACAGACAACAACGTTTTTCTCACATACGAGATTACCTTGTGGACCGGTTCATATTTTTGGTACAATACCGCTCCAAACATAATGTCTTATTATTGATGGAGTAAGCCGAACAAGGAGCATGGGAAAGGCTTCTCTTCAGTTGTTTCACAGAATAGTAAGGTCTTTCATTAAGGCTTCCACCTTCTTCGCCTGGTGATTGAGACTATCTGGGGTGATTTTGTGCCCCAGGAAGTTCACTCGGTTTTACACCACTGTGCTTTCTGAAAGGACAGTTTTGCTCCAGCAACCTTCAACTGGGTCAGAACATAGCAGATTTCTGCAATATGTTATTCCATAGTAGAGCTCTTGATCAGAACCTCATCTACATAAGCCAGGTTTCCCCTTTTGCCCAAATCAGGCATGGCCTTATGCAGAAAGATATTTAACTCATTGCCAGAGTTTATGTATCCAAATGCATTTGAGTCCATGTGTATTACTGCCCCTGAAGGTAAAGGCACACTTGTATTGGTCTTCCCTACTCACGGGTTTGTCAAATCAATGGCTATGTACACTTTTGACCATTGGATCAGCGCCAGCCCATGATCAATGGAGGGAAGTGACCATCTTGACATGTGGACCGATTTGTTCAACTCCCTCAGGTCTGCGCATAGTCTCCATTGGCTGTTTGGTTTGAGTATCCCCGGTACCAGGTTATTAAAGGTACTGTAGTTCAGACAAATCATCCAACAGGATTCTAAGTTCTTAATAATCCCCGTGAGTGATTCCATAGATGAGGGGTGTGCTCGTTAAGGAGCTTTAAAAGCCTCAGTTTACTTCAGTCCAGCACTGGTCATTGTTGCAGTGTTCCTGTTGTGACTGGTCCCTTGTTCCTTGTTCCTAGCTTTTGTGCCTAATTCCTAGTTTCTTGTTCCTCTGCCCTGGATTTCGGATTTATGTGCTTTATTGATTTCTGCTTTCTGGATTTCCCTTTCTGTCTTCCTCTGTCTGCAGGCAGCCTTTCTCTGTGCTTTACCCTTTGATGCTGCCCAATTTGCCTGTGTTCTCTGTTTCTTTGATGCTGTCCTTTGCTACTGAAAAACTTGATGCATTACTCTTTCCCTTTATAGATTTAGCTTCCTGCCTTTTCTCCTTGGATGGGTGGGAAAGGTTTCCTTTTGTGATATAATTTTCCCTGCTCCTGATCCTTACTTTCTATTGAGATCCATTCCATGTTTTCCATTGCACTTCTACATTTATTTCCCATTGATTATTAGGTGTGGGGTGCTGTTGTAACTTGTCCCTGTGTGAATGCCTTTTGTTTTCCTCTCTATTCTAAAATCACCTTTCCTACTTGCCCCTTGGCTAGGGTCTTATGTATTTAGTTTCCTCCACCCATTGCTGTTATAGCCTTCAGGGTCCCTGTTTCATCAACTGGGTTTTGTGGGTTTACTGACATTCAAGTGGTCTTTCCGGTCCTCGTGAGTACTGTTTCTAAGTTCCTTATTCAGTATCATCCAGAGTGTCAGCTCACAGATCCTGTCCTTGCTTGCCCTCTACGTGGGCTTAGCGCTGTCAGTATCTGTAATAGCATAGTGGGTAAGGAGTTTGCCGACTTTCCTTTCAGTCATAAGGAGGTTCTAAGTGCTTACCCCACATCCCTTTTCATATATTGGTATTATTGTTTCACTCTATTTGCACTCCTGGGTTTTAGTATACACGAGTCTTGGGTATTGTATGCACGTTGTTAGATTCAAAGTTGTTCACTGTGCGATTCCGTGCACATTTCCCTTGCCATATTCATTGCCTTATTCCTTTCTTAACAGATGTTCAGCATCAACCACCATTACAATAATGGTGTCTTCGCCCAAAGTTATACTTTGAGGGTCACTGTTATCCCCCAATATTAAAATGGTGTTATGTTCTAGATCCACTAGAGGCACCGGATTTAAATACAAACCTTGTTATTGAAGATGGGAATTCAAATTTAAATAGGCATTGTCACACCTGTCCTGGGATGGTAACCTCTTCTCGCACTTGAACATCAAGCACATAAGGCACCAATTGAGCTGACCAGAATGCTTTTTCAGTGTTGTCAAAGCCATGAGGATTCCCCCCAGTAGTGAGCGGGCTTTATTATTTATTAGGTTGAAATTGGTTGCGAATAGGTTGAGATTGTCACTACCTAATTAAAAGGCAGAAGGGACATCGCTCACAACCCAACAATAATATTCTCTTCTTTTGTAGCCAATGGACATTTTTAGCATACACCTGCTATGCAGGAAATGTTTGGAATTTGGAGTGTCCATACCTTCTTCCCATTTATCAATCAATTTAAATGTAGGAATGGTGCGATGTTTGGGGAGTTTCCAGAATAATCCTTTGCTGATGAAGCTTTTTCCATTATTCAGGCATACTCTGGCAATCAAAGGCTCCTTCCCCTCATTTATCTGAATTGGAAAAAACAACTGTTCCTCCTTTTCCTGAATGTCCAACAGACTTTGAGCTGGTTCTTCATTTTTTGTTTTTCCTTGGGGCTCGATGTTTCTTCTGATTTTTGGACTGGTGTAAAGTTTCAGGGTGTTCCCTTCCAGTGTGGAATGACACTTAAAAATGTGGAGGAAAAATGATTTTCAAGAATGGTGAAGGGTTCCCATCGCCAGGTGGTTGTCCTACTGAGATGATGGTGATCTCTGGGACCTGATTATTCTGGAAATGGAATTCCACTTTCTCAGAGTGTTGGCCAATTAAATGGCAGGTACCATTAAAGCTTACATTATTGGTACTCCATTTTAGTTTTTTAAGCTGTTTAGAATGGGCCCAGATGACCTTGTTTACACATTTGATCAGGGTTTGATCATTAGGAGTTTGCTCGTGGGAACCCGCTAAGGATTCCTGGTTTTACCAGGCGCCTTTAGCGGGTCCCGCAAGCAGACCAAGGTGCTAACAACGGGCCCTCTCCATTCCCATTGAGCCCTATGGGGGCTTAAATGGGAATGGGGATGTTCAGGGTCTGGGTTCCTTGAATGGGGAATTACCAGGCCCTCCAAGGTCGGAATGGCCCGGTTCATTCAAGGAACCCGGCCCTGGTACCCAGTAAGGGGGTAGACATGCCACTAATAGCGACATGGTTACCCCATACCTTGTAATGACCCCCAGGGTCTTTTGGGACAACTTTTTCTTTGAGAGGGGGAGGTTTGCTTACCTGAATCCTCTAGGAACTCTTCTCTTTCGAAGGGGATGACCTTAAGTCCCTCCACAAAGCACGTTCTTCTTCCTACTTACCCTTTGCTCTTTGGGTTCTAACCTTCCGGGGTAGAAGAGTCACTTTCAGGCTGAGAATTCTTCAGGGGTTCTGTCTGTTCTCTAGGGTTTGGCATCTCCCCTACACCCAGGCTCCCTCCACATGAACATGTGGATTGTCTGACGTTTCCTCCGATCCGCACTTTTACCATCATGCATCTATGAAATTACAGCTTCAATGGAGAATGATCAATACACTAGTCACATCACTTTTCATCACCGTATACACATTTGATTTCTCCTGAGGGCAAAATCCACCATGTGCTGAAGATAGTATGAGAACTGTCATTTTATAGGAAACCAAATTAAATCAGAACATCCCTTCCTATATAAGTCTTTCTTCTTCATATTCATTGAAAAATGAATCTGCCCCCCCCTCACTCAAAGGACAAGTCAGAATGTCAAACAACAGTCTAGAAAACTCAATTGAAAGACACGCTACTTAACATTCCTGAATGTGCATCACTTTCAAAATAAAAATGTATGTCTGCTAGATTTCCTTCACGTTTGCTTCTGTTACACTAGCAAGTAAAAATGCACATTTCTAATTTTTAATGAGTAACTGAAAGGTGAGAAAATGTATAACAGTTAGTTAATAACCCTTCCCATTTTGTCTTGAGCAGTTCAGCACTAATAACAAGATTCAGCTTGGTTGGGTAGCCAGAACGCTATTCAATAACCTCATCTTTCTAGATATGAACACAGTGAGATATTATTTTACTTACAGAATGTGTCTTCTGTTGTTCATCATTACACAGAGAAGAAGGCAAGGGGCTTTCCCAGTATACACACCTTAGGACCAATTGTCTGCATTTATAATTCCAGAAGCATATATATTTCTGAAATATGTATTCATTTCTTAGGATGTATAATCAAGTTATCTTCCCCAGCTCATCAGAAGATCCACTAATAAAAAAAAAACGGCTGGGAATTAATCTATTCCAGTTAAGACTATTGCTCCCCTCAGGATGTGTTCCCCTTATTGTCATGCTTACATATACCTTTCTCTTGGCTGACTAACATACCACTGGGCACCCTTGTATTGTCTTGTTCAATTCTCCCCCTCTAGAAACAAGTGGGCATCATTCATCAAGATGTGGTGTGTTTGCTGTCTCATCCACTGAAGAAGACTGGGATTTTAACTACAGGTTGGCCACATTTGCAGTCCATTGGTAGTAATCCAAATCTTTTCCGACAAGAAAGCATTCCATTACATTCCTCCTTCTGATGTTGACAATTTTAATTTCTCTCCATTCAGTTTGTAGGGCAGTCCATGTCAGTCAATGAGTGAGCAAGTGAGTCCCTTGAATACATTGGTTTGGACTTTTTATGAATTAGAAACTCCTCCCTTTAAAGGTGGCTATGGTGAATCTAATCTAATTGGTCAGTGTATGTGATTGTACAGTGTTACAAAAGAGGCATTGCACTAAACCATCTCTTCTGTACCCAATTGGCATATTAGCGAAGAGGGCAGTGGCAATGGGAGTGACTTCTAAACCCAGTTTCCCTCCCATTTTATCTGATATCATCTTGGAGATTTCTACATTAAACAATTCCAACTTTCTAAAAAATGATCTTCCTGATATGTGATCATGTTACTAATCAGTTCAGATGATTGATTATCAGATTACTCTAATTAAATATGCAAGTCTGATTTTGGGATAACGTATGTGTTGTCTTTTGCTCTCTGATACTTTAACACATAGAATCCATTTCCAGATCAGACTAACCAGATCACTGGCATAAACACTAGGATATATGAATCACTAATGTGTGCTGTTTCTGCATGGAAATATCTACATTTGCCTACATAGAAAATTGTTTTACATTCAGCAGATATCACCTTTCACCCTGAACAATTAAAAAAATTAAATTAAGTCTCTAGGACATTCCCTTCAAATGTTACAAGCAAAATTGAGATTCCATATGTAATCTTCAAAAGGCAGACTTTTTTCTTATTTAGCAAATATTAAATGGCATCTCCATGTTCCTATACCTGTTAACAGAGCATCTGATTTCTTATATTGTTGGTTCCTTTGAAGCTGAATGTTGGTCAATTATGGCTGCTGTGAATGCTGAGTGTGATGGCAAATGTCCTTTCAGATCCAGTTGCTGTTAGGGCCATTTGACTCAGTAGTGCCCACATGAAAGGTTCCCGAATCCACCTGTCCCTTGTGCCAGACACCAAGTCTCCAAGGGTGTGCTTTCCCTTCTCCTTGATGATGGGGAGATGTTTATACTTTAAGGGTTTTAGCCTAATCCCAGAGACAGATGGAAGTTGTAAATGGAGAGCATGTGTTTTGCTTGCAATGCCTGGTTACTGAGAACCTGACTGTGAATGCTGAGTGTGATGGCAAATGTCCTTTCAGATCCAGTTGCTGTTAGGGCCATTTGACTCAGTAGTGCCCACATGAAAGGTTCCCGAATCCACCTGTCCCTTGTGCCAGACACCAAGTCTCCAAGGGTGTGCTTTCCCTTCTCCTTGATGATGGGGAGATGTTTATACTTTAAGGGTTTTAGCCTAATCCCAGAGACAGATGGAAGTTGTAAATGGAGAGCATGTGTTTTGCTTGCAGTGCCTGGTTACTGAGAACCAGCTTCAGTCAAAGTCATAACCTTCCTTTTATAGTTCAGCTACAAAACCAGTGCAAACACTTTTCTCATGGGAAAGCAACCCACCCTCCCTTCTTGTTATGGTGCTGGGGGCAGGAATGCCATTTGGCTGTGCAGGCCAAGTTTGATTTGATTAACAAATGCAGACTTTAAAAGTCATTTTATTCCCCTTGTTTTCACATTTCCACAAAACAGGGCATCATTATAATATGTTTGCATTCAAACTCCTATCTACATATATATGTTTAATAACTCTGTATGTTTCTTTATATAAATATGATTGTCCATGTTGTAACAGAAAATTCACAAAATGTAGTGCCCAATTTGGTATTTCATTTTCCTATAAAATATTGTGCTTAAAAAAAAAGAAAATTGACTGTTGTCCAATTAAGAAAAGGTTGCTGCAGTCCTCCATATAATGGAAGAGATTTATTTGTGTACATTGTGATATACTTTGGACATATACTCTTGTTGTAGATGGGCTGTTAACAGATGATGTGTGCAGACTGCAGCTCACATTTTCGTTTTTAAGCATAAAGATTTGCTTTGCCTTCTTTTCTTTTGCATAGATCTCCCTGCGGTAGGCTTTTCAGTATTTGCCCTGTCTATGCCTACAAAATACATGTGAGTTTATAAGTACTTTGTCAGTTTCCCAAGCCTAAAAAATGAATCTGGGGTTCTTGGTTTTCTTGCCTTTTCATATGCCTACAAATTACTTGTGGGATGTTCAATGTTTGGGCTTTCTACTTCACCTACTAAATTAAAATGGGGTTCTCAATGCTTTGGCTGTTTCTGCCACCCATAAACCTATTAATTGCACATAGTTTACTTACTACTTTGGCCATTTCCTCCACCAACAAAACAAATGTGGACTTCTCAGAGTGTAGACCTTATCCTATGTCTAAAATGTGACCTTGGGGATCTTAGTGCTTTGGCATTCTTCTCCACCTACAAAACTGGAACTGCCCTGCATCAAAAATTCACACTCACACTCACCCACGATTCATGGACACTCAGATCTCCCTTCCTAGAAAATTCTAATGTTATTCTATAACTCTACCTTTATTGATTTATCTTCACTCAAACCTATGCTATCCTAGCTATAATTTCATTCTCTTACACGCGTGAGCCACTCCTTCTCTTCGAAATGCCATCCATCGACTGTGCTGGGTTTCTACAAACCCAGTAGAAACTCAAGCCTTCGAAAATACCCTTAACCTTTTGCCTTTTTGGACCTGTGGAAATACTTTGTTGCTGCTCACTTACTTCACAAATAATTTTGGAAAGATAAGAACCACCACAGATTTTTTATATTTGACAAATTTGTCTGTGATAATATGGATACATGGTTGAGTCACTAAGTATAAAACACACACTGTGAATGGTGCTAATTTTATTTTTCACAATGCTCACCCTAGTATTAAAATGGTTGTAGCATTGGCCTCAGTATTTGCATGTGAGAAAACAATGGCTGCAATATTTATCACTGGATTGCGATCCAGCAGCCATCTGGGAAGGTCTCAGGGTAAGAGAGCTGTGGACATGTTACATTCTCAAAGCACATCCTAAGCACATGATATCTGTAGGATAACACCAAACCTTCCCATTGCACAGAGTCTTATACCATTGTACTGACTAATGATGAGAGATATGAAGATTTTCTGACCTGGTGAAATGGGGAATCTTCTTCTAATGCATAGGGTCAAAATTAATCATGTGTGCCCAAATCCACAAAGCCTAACAGGAATGCTATAACGATTCTTTGACTCCAAATGAAAAAGCAAACCAGTAAACTTTGTTACATATATTTTATAAACAAAAAGACAAAAGAAAAACATGGATAGGAGGGATAATAGAGGAAAGTACTACTCACAGGTCACAAGCATATTTTTCCTTCCAGCTCAAATATTTTACATAGTTCTGATGAAAACATGATGTTGAAATAGAAGGTTTAGCAGCTAATTAGGAATATAGGTAGCTGCTTAGTAACAAGGGGCCCTGGCATTATAACAATCAATGCGTGCAACATCTAGTAATACATTTAGCAGAAAGGCTGTCTCTTAAATTCAAAACTGCTTAGCCATCACTGTCAACAAATTAATCACTCATGGGGACCTGCGAAATGAAATCAGATAACCCTCTAGTGAGCGCCCTCATTTCCATTTATGGCATAATGATGTGATTGGTTACACCAGTGAAGCAAAATAAGATCAAAACACAAGAGACTTTATGGTCGGTTCCTATCAAAATGCAGTTTCAAGATCCAAAGTAAAAACAGTATTTAGTTGTGAGTTGCAACAAAGGTGCATAATTAAATCAGATATCACAGCCTAAAATTAATTAGCTATCACAAACTATAAAATAATTGGCCCAATAAAAGGACTATGATTGATAGATAATGATACATCTCAAACTTTCAATAAGCAGCAAATTGGCAAGCCAGCAGTAGAGCAGTCTGATCTATTGGACATGAGTGTGAATGAGGAAAGTGATCAGAAAGTAAACAAAAAGTCATAGAGAAGAAGAGCCTGATTGAAACCTATCCAATTTCTCTGAGAAAAGCAAGAAACCAAATGGGTCATTTGGATATAACTGATGGCTCACTAATCAATTAAAAGGGCACTCTCACCCATATTCAACCAGAAATAAGCAAAGTAAATTATAACTATGCTAAGAAAATAAAAAAAAGAAGTTTGATACGGAAGATTGGTAGTATAAGAAACATGAGCATCGAAAACACATTATTGCTAGGGTTTGCAAGCACATATAACTCCAAAAATCCTGGAACAACCAAGGAACAGATAACGTCACTGTGTGCATGGATCAACAGAATACTCAAACACACATTGACCTCATTACGAGTTTGGAGGTAGCCATGGTCCTATTAAACCATGGCTGCCTCCAAACCGGGCTCCATTACCGGGTTCCTTCGATGAGGAATAACCGGGTCATTCCAACACTGGAGGACCCGGTAATTCCTCCTTGAAGGAACCATTCCCCATTCCCATTTGAGCCCCCATAGGGGTCAATGGGAATGGGAGGGAGGTAATAACGGGCCAATTATGAATGGCCCGTTATTACCTCCCTTTTCCCCTCGCGGGACCCGGAAAAGACGTCTGGTTGTACCAGACTTCTGGTCCGGGTCCCGCAAAGGGAACCTCGTAATCGGAGCTCCCGTAATGAAGGGTGCCTGTCCCGTACCGTCACCCTTCATTACGGGAGCACCACCCTTGCAATGAGGCCCATTGTTGGTAATATGACAATGGTGTTTTATGCAGGTTTGGCCAGGTATATACTAGTGGAGAGA
The DNA here is from genome assembly GCF_040938575.1 of Ambystoma mexicanum. Classification (NCBI taxonomy): domain Eukaryota; kingdom Metazoa; phylum Chordata; class Amphibia; order Caudata; family Ambystomatidae; genus Ambystoma; species Ambystoma mexicanum. The sequence goes on from NC_090934.1 coordinate 439,661,201, forward strand.
ACATGGGGTTGTTACAGATTTGCTTGTCTAGTAATAAAGTGCCAGTAATAATGTTTACCAGCACTTTTACCAAACCAGCAATTTACAAGTTTGCTGGTAGGGATGGAGGATTTACCTCCAGCTAAGTGTTACAGGTAAATCTGACCCCTACTAGAATAAAACCGCCAGTATTACCAGCACCATAATACCTTTTCTGTTATTACTGGCAAGATATGCCCAACTGAGTCCTATGGGACTCAATGAAATGGGGATTTAACATTTAAACCGGTACTTATAATCTGCCAATAATACCGGCAGACAAGTGACAGTAACAGTATTCCTGTTTGCCAGTATCCCTATTACAGCTGGGATACTTGCAAACTCGTAATGACCCCATTATCCCAATTTCTAGTGGAGTACTCACTTCTTTCTAGGAAATATCCTTTGCTTCCCTCATCACCTTTGGTTCTCAATCTCTCCCTCCAAAGGAGGCTTGTAGTCTATGGTCACCTGTTTCTCTTGAGCTTAGCTAACAACAAGTTTTTGTTCTCATTCTGGATTAGCAAATAGAAGGGCAGTAAAGTCACAAACTGACAAGTTATTTAAGGCCCTGGGGTCTGATCCTGCAAACCTCAGTTTGGTGCACAAATGTAACCAACTTGGAAGACGTTTCTAAAATGTTTTGACATCAGTGGTGGACTGGCCTTTAGGGAACTCTGGAGATATTGCATTGGGCCTCTAGACCCTGGAACTATTTTGTGTTGGTACCTTGGTTGTTCACTTCACTGCCTCATTCTCCCAGTCACCCCATGATCCTTCCATTTCCCTTCATACCCCACAGTTCTTTGAAGTAAAGAATTTGTTCTAAACATTTCAGTATGTTATTTACATTTTTATTTTAGTATATTATTTGTAACTCTAAACACATGTTTGATGTCCTTTTTTGTTATCTTTAACTACTGTTACTCCATTTTGACCAATTTTTCTGGAGAGAACACCCCAAACCCTGCCTAGATGGATTGCACTTGCTCGCTACATTCAAACACGCATTGTTTTATAGGGCCAATCTGAAAAAAAACATTTCCAGGGCCACTTTGGGTTCCCCGCCACCTCTGCTTAACATAAACGTCATGGAACAGTTCTTGCTCATGTTTGTTGCTCACTCACAGTCACAGTCCATGCTGCTTCCCATGTTTCTCATCCATAGACTTTACATGATGAAGAAAGTTCAATCTACAAGGATACTTACTCTGAACTCTGGTCAGTAGGGTCCGAAAACACCACCTCTCCAACCTGGGATTCAGCCCCATCGCTAATCAACCTTTCTATTTATACTTATGTAGCAGACAACATGGCCTAGAAATAATGCAAATGAATACCTTGTTTGAGGAAATAAGCGGGTCCCCAGAGTGGAGACAGGATAATGAATACCTGTTTCACCTTTTGCATAAACGCTTAAATCTTTGGGATTGGCAGAACAATTTTGTACATTTAGAAAATCTGAAAAGTTATAAATATATCTCTCATGTTCTGATTACCTATAAAAAGGCCCAGCCATACTTAAATCTCTGCCCCTCTGAATCTCTAAGGCATTTTGTCCTGTTATTACGCATCAACCATTTGCCACCTTTGGAATCCAGAAGCCCAGAAATGGGCTCATTGAAAACAGAAAGGTATTGGAGAATACGTGAATCACGTACAGAGTTAGAAACTGCCTGACATATTCTCGCTCGATGTCGATCGATGAGTAGAAGTCGTGCAAAAAACCCTGGGAAGTTTGTGAATAGACTCCAAAATATAGGGCAGGTGGAGCTTTGGTATCAGTGTATAAATACACTGAATCCAAATTGCATTTAGCATTATTCCAGGTCTGGCGTGAAGCATTAATCTCCATGAGCCGTTGAATCAGGGTGGGCCTTGTGACCATGTAGTCTCTTTTTGAATGTAATTAGAAAGTCAGGTCTGAATGTGTAAACTAAAGCAGGTGATTAATTTGTATGTATATTTATTTAGTAATTCGCCTGTTTGGTTTGCACTTTCTACATTATTCTTACCTATCTTTATCTTTTATTCTATATGCTTTTCTGGACTTTTACTTTACTTGTTTTCCTATATACTCGTTCTCTTTGTGAAAATTGTTCTATAAACTGCAGAGCTGAAAATAAGTTTTTTAAAAAAATATATTTTTATTGGTTTAAAAACAAACCTTTAAAAAGGATTTTTTTACAAACATCAATTCCATCACAATAGCTCATTAAATCCTCTCATTCCTGCCAATCCCTAATTAACTGTTACATCTTTCCATCAACCAATCATTAGGGTTGAGTTAAGTCCGCTTTCAACAAGCTCTCAATCTCTATTAAAAAGGACGTTAGTGGGAGTACCAGCTTCGTATCAATCCCATTAAACAATGAAGGATGTTTCTCGGCCCATGGGCCCAGATAAATTGATCGCGCGTCTCTCAGTTTGCCACAGAACACTACCAGGTGCTTGAGGGTCTCCACCTCATGAGCACAGAATCTGCAAGCCGTGTCTAAGGATGTGTTACTATCCCATACTCTAAGCCGCTCTTTACTTTTAAAGGCGTTCAATCTAAACAGCAAGAACACTCTCCCGGCATTCGCACTCGGAAACAGACCTATGTACCTTTGAAGTTCATTAAACCCCTTGCTTTGCTCGGTACAGCAGGCATCAGGGTGTTGGCAGATCTCTGTGCGCATGTCGCCTCCCAGTCAGCACGCCAGATTTTTAGCTTTGCAGCATTTGGATTGTTGTGCAATTATTCCAAATTAATGTCAAATTCCACAAGAAGGTCTTCACAGTGTTTAGCCCACATTGAGACCATGTTATTTCCGTTAGAGGTTACATCATGTAGGATTTGAAATTGCGGAATGTTCTCACGTGTTCGTGTTTTACGATATAAGGATAGAAGGTTTCAACAAATTCTAGCATGCAAGGACGTTAGAGCTAATTCATAACTTATACATCCCATAGACAATCCCTTTGGCAGGCTCAGCGCTTTGGACCAAAACGTATTCTCCAATGTGGACCACAGGAATAAGGACATCCCAGCACATTTTCAGCTCCATACGTTAGAATTGGAGAAACTTTTTGTTGGTAAAAGTTTCAAACATGGATTAAAGAGAATCTTCCAAATCTTTTATTAAAAAGGAATGCTTGGTTGGCAAGTTGATGACATTTCCTCTTGATTTCAATGATCCATGGGCAGTCGTTTATGCTAGAACATATCCGCATACCTAGGTATTTTACATTGCCTGACAGACCTAAGGATTCTTGGCCCAGCTTCCATGTAACTTTGACTTTGTGTTTGTTTCGAACTGTTCTGAAGTTGTTAAGCACCATGATTTCACATTTGGAGGTATTGATCTCCAATTGGTTTGTGGTCACGTATTTCTGCACTGCGTCTAACTTTCTCTGAAGGCCAATAGCTGTTACATCTAGTAAAATCAAGTCATCCGCATATAGCAGCCAACTAATGTGGGACATGTGAAGCTTGGGCGGAAATGATCGCACAGAGTTTATAGCATCCCCAATGTCAGATATAAAAAGGCTAAAGATAGCTGCGGCGAAGGGGCAACCCCGCTTCACTCCCTTGTGCATCTTAATCTCTTTGGAGAGCGTTCCCGCTTGGTCTAATCGAATGCGAATCAATGTTTCCGTGAGTAGATCTTTAATTGCATTTAGCAGACCAGCTGGCAACCCTATAATCGCAAATTGTTCCAAAGAATTTTGCGATTGATAGTATCAAACGCATGGGAGAATTAGATAAAAGCAAGGTAAACTTTTGTGTTGGTACGTATGACCTCCATCTTCAGCAAGTTTAGAATAAGTAGATTCAATGAGCATCCAACATATTTAACAAACCCAGCTTGTCTTATGTCTACCCGATTAGCCTTTATGGACCATTCGATCAGTTTTCTTTGAAGCACTGTTGCATAAATTTTATCAAGAACACTGGACGATAATTTTTTGGACAGGCTCTATTACCCTTCTTGAAAATAGGTACAATTACAGCTGATTTCCAGGACATAGGAGTCAGATGTTGTACTCTTATCCTTTCAAACAATTCCAGACACACATCGGCCCAGATATCAGGATGTTGTTTGATTGTGAAATTCGTTAGACCGTCTGGTCCGGGTGCTCTGGAGTTGTTTGCTTTTTTTATTATCGCCATGATCTCTTCTTTTGAAGAAAATGTGTCCCCAGATGATTCAATTAGGGCAGATGGAATTGGGGTGACATTAGGTTTGCTGTGAAGGCTCTCCAAATGTGTCTGCCATTCCGCTTCCGTCACCATACAGGCTTCGAGTGCCTTTTGGGGTGCTTCAAGGTTGTTAATAGTGCACCAAAAAGCTCTGCTGTTTTTGCTTTTTAAGCACATCAGCATCTTCTCTTTGTCATGCTGTAGCAGAAGATGTTTATGTTCTTTGAGCACATTTTTGTAATTTTGTAGCGCCAGCCAATTTCTCGCTTTTCTTACTTGACTAGGGAACATTTTGTTTTTACGGATCATTGAACGCATCAGACGTTTCCTCTTCAGCACTTCTAAGTCAAAGCAATGGGTCTTTTTAAATGACTGATTTTTAAGCCATGTATTTTTTGCTTTGAACTCAGACAGCGGCGGTGCATATTCTACTGTGGAGCCTCCCCCATTACATTTTTCAGATAGATACGCTACCTCATTTGTATACAACTGCAATCTGATTCTACTAGATTCCACCAAGACCTGCGTTGACCACTGTAGACCAGGTTTATAACTAGTACTTAGAAGCTCCATTTTAAGCACCTCATGATCGCTATTGTGCATTTGAATGACCTTTAGAGATTTGACTCGTGAATGAAGGGCGTCCGATGTAAAGATGTAATCAATGGTAGATGTGCACTCGCCACGTTGTCACGTTGAACCAGGTGGAATATCTCCTTGGGTGCATCCATTTAGCATCATGAGGTCCCGAGCTTTTAATTCTTCCAGCCATTCTTTTGCAAATCTTGCTTTTTGTGATTTTAACGGCTTAAAGTAATCTATGTTGATGTCACCACAGATTATTATATTTAATGGTCGTATGGATTCCATCAGGTCTTCAATAATTGTGGAAATTCGGTCTATGAAGGAAAACGTTCCTGCCCTCTCGTGGTTCCAATATATGTTGAAAATATGTATAAGGTCCGAACAATACTTTGAGGCGTCATGTTTCCCAATCTCAGACAGCTGAATGTAAGGTGAATGGTTTGTCGATTTTAAAAGGCAGTAGCCTGAAGATCGCCTAATAAGCGTTACCAAACCCACCATAGGGCGACCCTTCGCCAATATGATGGCAGGATTGAGAGCACATTCAAATTCTGAGACCACCGGTAGGTTGCTCATCCATGTTTCTTGCAGGCAAGCGATGTGGATTCCCTGCAGCCAATTCGAGTTGAGCAAATGTACAAATCCTCTCGTATTCCATGATATAAATGTACATGACAGATTACTATCCTCAGTCTGGCATTAGCTTAATCTGTTGTTATTCAGCGATTTTGCGAGCCAATTCCAGTTGCCTGTTTGATCCTTAATAGCGGGACTGCTTAAAGGTGTGTTCACAGCAGTATTACTATAATTTCCACCATTTATGGTAATTCAGATGTTATCCATCTTGCTGATCAAAGCCTCAGATTGGATTTCAGCGAACCAGGTTTTAAGATTCCATGTGCTTTCTGAGAGACATAATTCTGCATGTGAGCTGCCTTCTTGGTGTTAATTAAGCGATCAGAATGCTCTTTCGAGAAGAGAGAGGGAGACATACCTTCCCTCGTGTGAGCGGGTCGATCATATGTCATAATCTCCTTAGAGTGTTTGAGGGTTGTCTCATTGATCCTATAGATTTCAAATCCCAATGACAATAAGGCGTCTGATGCCTCTAAGATTGCTCCTGCGATTATGTTTGAGGCTAAATGTAGAATCACCTGTCATTCCTCGTTTTGTCAGGGAACTCTATGATTTTTACGTCCTGAGAACCCAATGCTCGTAATTGAGGAATATGGTGTAAAGGTTTTATCGCGCTGGTGGGATTCAGAATCAAATTGTCGCAGGAGTCGATTCTCTCTAGCAGGATCCTCGATATAAAGTTATTATCTTCATGAGTTTTGTCTTTATGAGACTTTATTTTTTCATTAGAGTTAGCAACTGACACCGTAAAGTGTTTATCCTTATTCCGTTGTAGTAGATACTTCGATGATGATATTGAATCATTGGCATGGATCTTCTCATGCCCGGCACATACAACCACGGATGACTGATGCTTAGTCTTCATGATAGACGAGGAGGTTCTTTGTGGATGGACCTCTAGTAAGTCCCTTTTTTCTTGTAAAGTGAGGAACACAGGATTTAGCAGCGCTGAGTCAATTGCTGAGTCGGCAGAGTTCTCAATGATGATTGAACAAATTCTATCGCTATTGCATGCCACTCTGACATTACTCAGCTCTTCAGAGGAAGGAAGCAAATTTCTCATAGGTCGCTCAACAATACTGTTAGATGACATCGTAAGAATGGCCTTTCTCGGAATTTCAGGAGACTTGTCTGGTATGGTGAACATAGCGGACGACCTCTCACTGTCGTCACATTCTGAATCGTTGTACACAGAAAGGTCCAAAAGTGCGTCTGAACTATCATGTATGGCATCATCGATCTGAATAACTTCCTTCACAGGTAATTTAATTGGTGGAGCATTTCTTGTAGTCTTGTTCTCAGGCGCCTTTATTAAAGGGCGTATATGGCTTGTATCCGTCTTCTCTACAAAATGAATCACTTTAATGTTCCTTAAGAATTTTCATGCCTCACATGCTCGAGTCATCTTCCTCCTTGAAAGATTTTTGGGTTTCTTTGTTTGTAGTTTGGGCTGCCGTATCTGTTTCATTGTTTCCTGAGGAGTTTCAGTTCCACCGTTAAAGACGGCAAACATTCCGGCGGTCTTGGAATTAGCGGACACACCAGCCACTTCCTCAGTAATAAGTGTTAGCACAAGATTGGGAAGTAATGAGGATCCCGCTACTTAATTGCTGAGTTGTGCCAAGTTGGCGGTACCTCTTGCCTGAAGAAAGGCACTATTAAAAGAAGTCTCAGCCACATTTCCGGCGAGACGGTACCGTCTACAGAGTCAAGGGCAATGCAGCCTTTACTCGTGGGCGAGGAGCAAACAGCAGGTAATTTCCTCTTTTCAGCATTGCTCCCCAAGGTTGGGGTTATTACTTCCTCAGACATTTGCACCAGTCTGTTAACATCATTTGATACCTGCCCAACTGCAGGCAGAACGGGATTATGATTTAAGACGTCAGAGACCGAGCCCTGATCAATGACTACCGCCTGAGTACATACGGTCAGAGACTGAGTTGGTTCTTGAATGTCAGTATTGGACAATGAGGTTGTATTGCCGGAGATGCATCCCTGTGGTTGTTTCGAAATAATACCAGAGCCTCTTTTGTGACATCTGCCAGTGGCTTTTTGTCAAGGGCGTCATTTCTTTTTTGGTCATTCACGGATGAAAGTAGTGTCGTCAGCTTGTGAGTAACCTCATCTTGTTTGTTGGTTTGTCTTGACTGCAACTCTTCCAGATGTATCAATGTGTTGTTCATTAGCGCTACCAAGGTCGTTAGGTCCTTATTGCTGTCATTAATGGACTCATATAGTTTTGTGAATGGCACCATTGAAATAGCCATTGAAGAAGTTAGCAGTGCCTGTAGTTCATTGAATGGCACATGGTCGCATGATGACAGTGGAACCCGTAAACTGTGAGTTGAATCTTTGCTGGATTGTTTATGCTGAAAAGTGCCATGTTTGACCTCCTTATTTTCGAAATTGGCCATCCGCAAATGAAGAATCTGATGTTGAAGTTTCATCTGAGGTCGAATCAGCACTAGGTCTCAGATATGATGTATTTAATACACCATGTTGATTTGGAACATAAGTATTCCGATTGCTATTAGATCTTTTTTGAGAGTCAAGCACTGTCGATGGACAAGTCTGAGTGGACTCATGGTTATGCTGGCCTTCACATAATCTCGGGCGTTTGTATGTGACCCTCTCCCAGATATCCTTGTTACAATTTGAGAGTTTGGTGCTGTTTCTCTTTAGAGACGTTCTGGTACCAGGCTCATTTTCTGGAATTGGGTCATGAAGTTGTTTCGGTGTACGGGCTTTGTTTATTAGAAGCAGGTTCTGTAGTACCTGTTTACCACTTCTAAAGAATTTCTCCGCTCTGAGGTTGCTTCAAATGAAAGTGAGGTGTCCTGCAACGTAGCAGAGCTGAGGACTGTACAAGCACCATTAGAAAGTCTGTGTGCGTTGTTACACGATGGAATACAGTAATACTGCATGGGAGCAATACCAAGAGCTTCCTCTTGAGACTCCTGGTCGCTGTGGTCAACGAGCACCTGAGGCCACGGCGATGGAGCCACGCTCGCAGCCACGCCCAAACATCTGGAATCCAAATGGGCGTCCCCTTCCCCGCGAGCAGCGCGTGCAACCACCCCATCAGCCGGTCGAGGCGCCCCGACACCCCCACTGCCCCGAGGTGGGACGCAGCCCGAATCCAGACAGTGCCACTCGCCCACGTCACCAGACGCTGCAGGCCCCACAAATACACCATGGCCAGACCCAACAAGCACGGCCGACACGGGGCTTGCCCCTACCAGGCTGGCCGCTGCAGACCCTCCGCGCACACCATCACAGTCAGCCACCTGCGCAGCCAGGACCCGCAGGCAGTCTGGCGCAGCTCCACCTCCGCGGGAAGCACCACTCCAAGCCGTGGAGACACACAGCCCCCCCAAGAGGCTAAGACCAAGCTCCAATGGCAGCCATGACACACTCAATTCAGACACTGCATCAGTTCGCATGGTGAGTCGAGTGTTTTCAATACATGTTGTATCCAAGCTCGTCTCATGAAAGACGTGTAAATCAGTGTCAGTATCCAAAGCAGTGGTATGTTTCAAGTCAGAGACAAAAATATTAATATTGGGCTGATGTACCTGTAAAATCAGTTCTTCAGAGTCCGAAGCACAGGAGTAATAGCGACTAGTTTGGGATTGTCTAGATCGCTCTGCCATAACATCCTCATCCCTGGCACAGCCCTTAGTTTGCACTCAAGTCCGCGGGGAAGGGAGTGTGGTAGTAGCAGTAATCATTGTGTGGATTTGCAGGTCAGGCAGATGCCGTACACTTAGCCTCGCCTCCGCCACTCGCCAAACAGCCAACAGAATCACCTTGCACCTTCGCCTGAGTTTTAGGTCATTGTAATATCCATCTATACATATTCGGGAATTCCTGTCTATTTTGCTTTCTTTTAGGTCTTTATAGTGATTGTTTGATTGTTTTATGTGTAAAGTGTTTACTTATGTATAAAACTGTATCACATTAATAATAAATAAATAAATAAATAAATAAATAAATAAATAAATTGTTCTTGCCCTCCTTAAAGCCATTGCACATGTTCTTGCCACCTCCTGCAATGGACAAGGACCCTTCTGATTGGGGGTCACATCGCTACCCCCTGCCTTGGTTAAGATGTGCCCCTTCCTCTTGCTCCGGCCTATCACTCAGCAGCCTTTTTTGATTATAGAATCCTCCCTCCTGTTGCTGACTCTCTCCTCCCTTCCAATCTCCTTTCTTCTGGTTGTCGTTTTCCCCATCTTGTCACCAGCTTCCTCTGATGTGTCTCATCTTGTACTTCCAGATGATATCATTATTTGTCTTTCTGCCAGCTTCTGCCACTCTGATACCCCTCTTCTCTGGTAGTCCCCATTTACTGATAGTATATCTCTCACATTCTGTTACAACTTTTTCCTCATCTGATGATACCTCCCTTTATCTGTATACACACCTGTGCACTCCTGATGTAACTCTCTTTCTCTCTCTCTCTCTCTCTCTTTCTCTCTCACTCTCTCTCTCTTTCTCTCCTGTTGTTATTATTCTCTGTCCTGTTGCTAGATCTCCCCTTTTCTCCTAAAACCTCCCCTATCATCATGGCATCTCACTCTCTCAGATTCTGAATTCCCACTCATTTTTTAATCAGCCTCTTCTCTCCAAGTGTTTGCTCGCCCACTCCATCTTTTGAGCTCATCTGGTGCCCTTCCTCTTCGGCTTCCATTCCTTTATCAACTCACACAAAACACATTTGTCGCCTGCTACCCTGTCTGCCCCAAACACAAGAGCCTCCCTCAATAGGACTTTGGTTTATATGGTCTGCATAGTTCATGCCCAGTTGGGCTATTTCTAAAGTTCTGCACTTGTGGGGTTCTGAATGAGAATGGATAGAGATTGTGTGGAGGTGATAAATGATGTGATAAGTGACTTTTTCTCATCTGTACTTAATCTAAGTGGGGCATCCTGCTTGGAAGTGCAGGGCAAAGATTAAATCCAAGATATCTTGGATTTAATCGTTGTCCTGCATTTGCATCATTCAAGATATCTCGGATTAACAAAACAAGTTCTTCTGTCCGTGTGCTGGAAAATCTGTCTCCTGTACTAGAGTCAATTCCAATGCATACACACATTGATTATTGGACTCAGATTCTACATCGATTCTTTACACTGTGAGCCGCAGTTATATAAGGGGCTGATTCCGTAGAATAGTCAAAATGTCATGTATATGTAGGGTGGCAGACATAAATGAGCAGTTGTCTTAAGGGTCCAGTCCATACACAGAAAAGCTGTATGCAACTATCCTTTACCATATTGTGGGCACTGTGATAGTGACCTGCATTTCCTCCCAGTTCCTCCCCAGGGTTCCCTTCGTAACCTCATCACATCTCTCCACAGACTGGATGGGACTTTGTCACGATAAGAATGGAAAGCCTCAATGTACTGGTCCTGTGTGATATCCACTTGAGAGATGTGGAGCTGATATATTTTATACCAAATATGTAAAACAAAGATGTGAACCTTTCACAAACTTTAACTCACTTTCACAGAGCTTGAATTCTAGCAAATATCGAAATACCAAAGCAGGAAGCAGTTATTAAAGAGCAAGAATATGTTCACACCATAACCTTCACAGAGTTAAAAATTGAAGAAACAAAAAGATATGCTGTGCTTCAAAACAGAAGTATATCATCCATCAGGACAAGTATGAATAATTTCAATATTTCATTGACATTCACAATTGTGGAATCCACGTGAGGGGATACAACCGATGAATCTTAAAGCTTAGAGCGCCTACAGAATAGGGGAAGTAGTATGATTATAAGCATGGATTCCAACTAGAGGTCAGAAGGTTAACTTTATGTTTGATACTCTCATACAAATCAGCACAGCTCAAACGCCATGTGAAAGATCCTTCTTTTCTTGTAATTGTTGAACTGGCACAAAATGAAATGTTTCCAGGAACCCGGTATATTTTTTTATTATGTATTTATTGCATTAACTGGCTTAATACAAACCTTTATGCAAACACAAACTTGACAAACATAAAATGTCATCATTACATCATTTCGCAATGTCATATAAAATCCTTAGGCACTACACCCACATATATATGTCACCCCAGCTAATTCCCCAAATGTATTGCATACATTTATCATTTCATTTCATCATTTCACAGTGTCATATAAAATCCTTAAAAACTACACCCACGTTTATAAATCATCAACAACAGATTCCCCAAATTCATCACATAAAATCAATAAATAAGCCTGTAACACCTGCATCCTGGTCAGGCAAGAACCTTCACAATTTCTTAAGTATATTATTTTAAAAGGACACTGCTGAAAAGACCAATGAAAAGCATTCCCCACTCAATAAAACCGACCACCACTCTGCGGGAGTCAGGGTGCTAGCTCTACTCAACAAAACCTGAAAAGAGCCTAGTTCTTATGTCTGTGTAGGATGTGCAAAATAACAATAAGTGGCTAATGGTTTCCACTGATCCAATTTAGATACAAAAGCGGCATTGTGCATTGCTCGTTCCTTTGCCCGATCTTGCGGTCAAGACCTCGCCTGAGGGAAATAAGTTAAACCTTAGCCTCATGAACCAGGCTCTGTAGTAGCTATTTGGAAATTTGGTGACATACCTTGGCAGAGTGCTGATGCCCTTGCTTCATGTTTTAAGTTATAGAACAGTTTAAAGTGATTTGCCTCATCCAAGGTCTCTATCCAATCAGCCCTCCACAGATTACCCTTTACTTTAGTTGGATTTGATCTTAAATCATCCACATTTGTCACTGCCCGTTGTCACTTCATTGTTTAGTAGCCGGAAAATTGGGGAGGGAGTCTTCAAAATGCACTTCCTTAAGAACGCCAAGGACTTCCACTCAGCCACTTCTTTAGCGAGATGAACCATAATTCCCACCTAATCACCTGGTTAGGGGTTGAAACACGGCAGGCCCAAAACTATCTTCCAAAAGAGACCCTCAGCTATGGGCCATATTGATTGGTGGATGACCAATAGTGATTCTGAGTCAAAACCGCTGTTGCCTTTCATTTATAAAAGTCAACCAGATGTAAAATCGAAAAGTGACAAAATCGCCTGTTGAGAATCAATTCTTGGGCAGCCAACATTCTGGCCCCGTTCTTTATTAGCTCCTCAGTTTTGGCATCCACCGTACTTGAGTTTATACAAACACCCAGGTATTGAAACGACTTGACTTCCTCAACGCTTGATGAACCCAGGCACCAGCGAAACCTCACTTTCCTCCTCACTAGTACTTTCCCCAAGATCAGGATATTTGTTTTTGCCTCGTTAATGGCCAGCGTGTTCTCCCTGACATACTGCTCCAATTTGGTCAGCTGGCATTGCAGTCCGATGGGCATCTGGTCAATCAGTCCCAGATAGTCTGCATACATTAAATGGTTCATCGGAGTACCATCCATCGTTCAATGTCAGCCCTATGGTAGAGATATAGAGGTTGAAAAGGATGGGAGCCATTGAGCAGCCCTGCTTAAGGCCTCCAGAGGTTGATATTTCCTCAGATAGCAGGCATGGTCTGTTCAACTTCACTCTCAGGGTAGTTCCCATGTGCAAAGCCCACAGATGGTCCAAAAGATACCCTGGACAGCCCGATTTCTTCAATTTGTCCCACAGTCCTGGACTGCTCATGCTATCAAAAGCCTAAACCAGGTCGACAAAGGCCACGTATATATTTACCCTTCCCTCCAGGGCCCTGCCCCTTTTAACTGCCATGAGTTTTCCCCCCCAGTGCCAAGGCCTTTTTTGCTGATTTCGGTATTTCACCATTCAAAGCCTTCTAACATGTTCTCCTTCATTAACCCCTTAATTGCCAAGGATGAGCTATCTCGTCCTTAGCAAAGGGGAGGTAATCCCAAGGACGGGATACCTCGTCCTTGGCACTTAAGGGGATGTTACTCAGGGCAATGTTAGGGCTGGTTCCCAGGCCTTCAACAAAGCATTCTGGAATGGATTCCAATGGCCAGCACTTTCTGCCCATTAGTTTAATCTCCTCCAGAGACAGTTGCCATAGATCTTTCCCATGACATCCAGAAGGGCAATAGGGTGATAGTTGTTAGGGTCGTCCCTACTAACCCTCTTAAATGTCAGTACGATGATGGCCCGCATCCAGGAGTCAGGTATTGCTCTATCACAATGACTTTTTTATTTGCGTTTTCTGGATTTTACAACTAATTAAAATTATAGAGTGTTAAACCTCGACTATAGCTAGTCAGAGCTGGCTAGTAGACAGAGGTAACTCCTATTTGTTTAGTGGGAAGCTGACCGCAGAATGAATATTACTGCGGCATTATTAGCTTTTGGGAGGTACACAAGGTACATGTTTGGTTTCGGGACAGGAAAATACCAGCTCAACTCCACTACCCTGATAGATGGGAGTTGTCACAGCTCTATTGGGGCGTCCTCCTATTTCTGGAAACTTCAGTTTCAGCTTTAAAAAAACAGAAGAAATCCAACTGCACACACATAGTGCGAGTCTCCAGCCCTGAAGAAAGTGGTTACACTTACTGCTATACCACTGAAACCGGTCGGCTTTTCGTGTGATCTGAGTAGACCAACACGGATCAGGAAGATCCCTACATCAGATCTCCTCTTCTGATCCCAACACCAAGAAGGGATCTCTGACTTTTACCGATAGGGGAACGGAGCTCACGTATATATAATATTAAAAAAAGCAGATCTCCGAAATCTTCCCCCTAAACAAATAGGAGTTACCTCTGTCTACTAGCCAGCTCTGACTAGCTATAGTCGAGGTTTAACACTCTATAATTTTAATTAGTTGTAAAATCCAGAAAACGTGAATAAAAAATCATTGTTTATTTGGAAAGCAATGTTGAAAATAAACCCCAAATTGTGTGGAACCCTGAAGACAAAACTCAGGAATCTTTAACAATGGAGCAAAAACCCAAAAGAGAGGCAATAACAGAATAAATGTAACTCGAATCCGAGTGTGATATAACGTTAGGGAAGATTCGAGGTTTCGACTCCCAACCTGGGGACATTGCTCTATCACACTCAATCCGCCCCAAAACTGCCCATATAAAAATGGGTCCACAACTCTGGTTCCTGCTTAAACATTGCATTCGTAAGCCCATCGGGACCGGGGGCATGGTAAGTGCTTGTCCTTTTAATTAGTTCCACTATATCATCAATAGTTTGCGGAACCGTCCATGGACCTACGAGTCCAATGGCATCCACTTGTTCTGATATAGTATGTGCAGAATAACATTTTTTTAATTGTTGCACCCAGGAGAACTCTGGAACCCCATTTATCTGGAGGGCATCCATGTGGGTGGACTTGATTAGCCCCCAAGTTTCCCTTGTGCTTTTCTTACATATGACCCTCAACATATCCTCTGCATTTTGTTGGACCATTTATGATGTATGCCCCCGGAGCTAATATTTATATGCATTTTACAGCTCACTGATTTTGAGTGACGATGACTCAGGACCTATCATTTTTGCCCTCCTAACAGCTTTTTATAAGTCCCTTCTTTTCCCAACCACCTTTGCATCATATACATGACAATGTTTCACCGAGATGGTCTGGGAGTGATGCTTTTTAACCAGAAAAGACTGCAAGATCATAACATAAGCGAGACAGGGGCAAAGAAAGAACAGAGATCCCCAGTGCTTGCAAGAGTGTAAATTAGTGTATGTTAGGGCTGTGGCTGATTGGTGATCTGTGGATGTACTGCCCTACACTCCACAATTCAAGTAAAACATTCAGTGAGGTTGACAATCAGACTGCACCAAACATCAGAATGTTTATGCACGATTGTACATTTATTTAATTTGAAAGCACAGTCAGCCTGACACATGTTAAGAGACTTGGCTCTTCTTCTGAGGCTAACGTACATATATATATATATCCATTTGCTAACATAAGTCACAATCATGAGTAACCATTAAGACACACACAGGCATCGAAATACAAGGGTTACAAAGAAATACAAAGAAAGGTGGTTCAACATACAATGCAACATATGCATAAATCCATTGTACCCAAATGACCAATACAATTCATTGATATGCAAATCATATAGCCATACAGGCATCATTGAGGCAAGAGAAACAATCAAAATTATGGAGGGTGAAATAACACAAAATACATAGACATAGAGAAAAGAAGATAAAATAAAAAGACTCAGTCATGTATAGATGCACACCTATATTGTACTTGTATGTCTGAGATCGAAAACGCGGTGCACCACACCATTTTCGAAATAACCAATATTTAAAAAGGTATAATTATCAAATGCACGTCTCTGAATTGTTCCAATAGCTGGAAAGATAAACATAAATAACATGTGTCCTCTGTTAAATTGTGCTCCTAAATTGGTACTGGATAATCCATTTGTAGGCAAAATTACCCTTTAACACTGATCCGTAACTTACCAAATAATTGATACTTGCTCGATCTATTCTAATGCCTGTCAAATAAGGGCAATATGATAGATAATATTAGAACTATCACCATGTGTACCAAAAAGCCAAATTAATGCGTAAAACCCAAGCCAGAGTAAGGGTACCTTGTATTCACCATGCTGTTGCACCGACACTTGGTAATTGCTATCAATGTTTCACACAATCACAATAATACCAATGCGACCACAGTCCAACCAAACGCCAATATAGTAGTCCAAATAGTAACATGCCCCAAACAGCAAAACAAAAACAAAAATAAAGGGAGATAGAAGGCAAAACCACATGTTTAATTAGTGGATAAACCAATTCAAATTCAATTATCAGCCTAATTCGCCCGTCTTGGACCGTAACAAAACTCACAACCTCCTCTCTTACTGGCCTTTCTGCATTCTGCTAATTTTCAGGGAGAGCCGGTTGGCGCTTCCAAGATGCGCACATATTGCCTCTGCACTGATCAGCTAGACAACAATTACTTGGCTAGCTGTAGCCGCCATCTTGGGTGGGTGATACTCCCCATTTTGTACATATACAAAAATTGAGCTATTCCAGTGAATTGTATATCCATTTTGTTATCCATTTAATGGACTTCTTGCCAGTGAGTTGCTAAAGGATATTTGATCTCTTGTTTGGACATTGATGACAAGTGTTCTCTTATTCAAATTTTTCAAAGGCCTGATAGTGCTGCCAATATATCGCAAACCACACACATAAATAATGCAATAAAGCACACATTTTGTATTACAATTAATAAAACAATTAATAGCATGTTTCCCCAATGAACCAAAGTCAAGCAAAGCTGTTTCATGAGCATGTATGCAGCCACCATGCACATATTGCAGCCACCACATTTGTGGAGGCCATTCGGTCGACCATGAATTAACCATGTCTCCCTCCCTATCGGGTTGGACATGAAGGATGGACACAAAATGTTTATGAGTGTTGTAGCCTTACTGAAAGTGATTCCAGGAATGGGTTCTAGCCATTTTGCTAGATCTTGGTCTAGGTGGAGCAAATGCCAGTGACGTTTCAAAATGTTGTATATGTTGTATATGTTGTTGCTGTCAGCATTGTACCTAGTGATCAATCATAATTTGTTCACTTGTGTATTGGCTGTTCTTGTGTCGAACCACCCTTCTTTGTTAACTCTTGTATTTTGGTGCATGTGTGTGTCTTAATGTTTACACATGATTTTGACTTATGTTACAATTGGATATATATATATATATATATATATATATATATATATATATATATATATACTTCAGCCTCAGAAGAAGAGCCAAGTCTTGAAACACGTGTCAGGCTGACTGTGCTTTCAAATTAAATATATGTACAATCGTGCATAAAAATTCAGATGTTTAGCGCAGTCTGACTGGTCAACCTCTTTGAAGATCATAACATAGACCAGCTGGGAGTAAGCAAGAACTCCTTTGTCCAGGATTGCCCCTGTACAGTATTGTGCCACCAGGATCTCTACATACGTTCCAGACATTCTAAATCTGTGCCATCCATTTACTACATCCACATTCAAAACCATCCATTCCTCAACCTGCTTTGTCTCCTCCCACCACTGAAATTTCAACAAGTTCTGATCACTTGCAAAGGTTCCCACCACCTCACTCCTTCACCATTTTAAACACATCACTAGAGACAAATACATATTCAATTATAGCCGTTTCTGTGGCTCTAGACCATGTTGGCTTAAACAGAGTGTCCCTCGCAAAACAGCCATTAAGGAGGAGAAGGTTTCTTGAGTCCATTAGCCTAGAGCAAGCCAGACCTCTTTTTTCAGATTTACTCTAGCCACACGGTTTATAGTGCCAAGGCCAATAATGCAAGTGTTTTTCAAATCCCCACAAATTATTACTGAACCATCCTCCCCATCAGCATTTGCTTCATAGATAAGGATGGAGGATCTCTCAATAAACTCATCAACAGTCATTTAGGCCAGGTTCCAATAACGGTTTATTAGAGACAGCCACTTGCTTCATAGACTGTGGGCCACTGCTTTTCCAAAGTCACCGAATGCGTCAAAGGATTTGGATTTTCAACTCTCTTCAGTTCAAGCCCAATACCATTTATCATTTCAAATAACAGGCCTAAAGATGGTCTTCCTTTTCTTGCATATATTGCCGTGATTACTATCACAGTAAAGCCACGTGGAGGCAGATGAGATTGAAGTCACTGAGGTTTACCACGCCGTTCTTAAAAAGGTGAGAAAAGCCCCTAGTATTCTATCATACCATGGCCAAGAGCTTTGATCGCCCCGTCCTCAATATGCTATTGCACATTTGATCTTGATAGCCCCCCAAGAGGCCAAGCTCCTTGTGATTTAATGGGGGCGACCAAGAAGATCTTCTTTGGTATTGCCATCGTTCTTGTGGTTAAAGAACTGCCATTTGATGAAAAGGTCATTCTCAAGTCCTGTTTCACAACAGAGGAAGATTCATAAGTGATAAATGGCATCTTTCAGTGACTCTGTCCCCCAAACATAGATTATCCACCTCTGTTGGTCATGGTAGCCTGGCTTTCCATTGTTGGAACCTTTGTTCCAGTAAACTGCTCCAGTACTGAAGCGGGGTTTTTACGGGGGACCTCCTGAGTGTTGAGACAAACCTCCATCAGGGAGGACAAGCCATAGCCCAGCAATCAGAGGCTCCAACTTGCGTCATGCAAAGTATGCTTGAATACAGCTGACAGGATATGCAGGAAGACAGCATTCATGCAGATTTCATTGATAAATTAAATTACCTGCAAGTCCTCTGAGCGAATTTGCCAGAGGCTCAGACTACAGTTAAAGAGGGCCCGGACATTTCTTCTGTTCAAAATGTACCTTTAGTCCCGATCTATCAGTCTTTACAATCGTAGGCGGCGAAACTCAGCTTTTGAATTTTGTTGGGCTTTCCATCTTCAACCACACTTGCCAATATAAAGGAAATGTTTGCAACCCTCCTTGCATGTCATCTTGTTTTCTTTGAAGAACATTTCCACTGTTGGCCACCATTTGTCCTGAGTAAGGAGCAGGGCAGGTTCTAAAACTTTATTAGATTCACTATCAACCTCATTCTGGAATGCAACTTGTGTTACTTCCTGCCCCGTTATTGCTCTTGAAGGGCCCAGAACCCACGGTAGCCCACTTCCTAGTACTAAAGGAGGAGCTCTTTTGTCAGAACATGGAGTAGCCCAAAATCTTACATCAGCTGACAAGCATTTTTAGCCAGTGTTTGAAATTATATTTCCATAATGAACCGGGACAGTCCACCCAGCCATTTAAGATGAGGTAGCAATACTTTGAGATGATGGAGGATGCAGAAGATACTCAAACATCAATAATCAAAACGACCCAGGAAGTTGGCAAAGTTGACTGTTTTAATATCAATTATCTAAAACAGGGAGTACAATGGACATCAACGGACGTCTCATAGCACAGTCTCAATGCATTTCATAAAAAACATGTTTTATATAACAAAAACTCGTAATTGATGACGTTAACCTACGTATTTGTTGACATCATCCTACCTAGTGACAAATGTGATAGGCTTAAGGGGAACATCTAAGTATACGTTCCATACTAATCTAGAAAGTGATAGGCTCTTCAATATCAGGGTCGACAACTAAGCACACCCTTCAAATAAGTCACTATGAACATTACTAAATACACAACGTCCCATTGGTTGTATAAACTATAGTGCCCTTAATTATGTGGCCCCCTATGATTGGTTGGCACTCTTACATCTGTCAGTGTATAAACTATAGTGCTCTTAATTATGTGGCCCCCTATGATTGGTTGGCACTCTTACATCCGTCAGTACCTTTCCACCCACGTTACCAGCATGCAGGCTTGACTTCCAGGTGCTGGTTACCTGTTCATAATCATAGCTTCCCACAATTAGCATATCATCTATCATCACCTCAGTGGTCGGCAATTCAATGAAAGCTTTGAACTTGGCCTTGAAAATGTGCCTTGCTCTGGAGAATTCAGGGGAGTAGATACACGCTTTGCCCCTCTGCGTAGGTGTGGTTTGTCATGTTTGTCCAGTTCCATCCATCCATGTGACCGAAGACCACAAATTTGAGCTCTGGTGCATTTAAAATACAATTTTTTTAATAAACCTCTGACGTCTTCCTTGTTTTCATCCATGCCTTCTGAGCAGGTGTAAAAGAATATTTTGCATGAATACCGCCTGACAGTAAACGTTGGCCTAAGCACATTCGCATTGCACTATAAATCGCATTGAATGAACCTCAAACAGGCTGACTACGCCGCCATTTTTAGTTATCCACCATTTTGAACGCCTCTTGCTTTCTGTCCCATGTTTATAATTGTGATTTCAGCTCCAGCAGAGCAAAATGAACTTTGTACTGTTTTCATGATGTCAACATAGATAAGATGAAGCTGCTAAAGTGGATTGTTTGTCCTACACTGAGAAACCTTGGAGTTAAACAAAAGCCATACTAATCAGTAATTTAGATACCATCTGTTCCAATAGTGCTTTCTCCGTTCAAACAGCAAAGTAGAATGATGAATAGTTGAATGTGCTCTTTTTGCAGAAATCTTTGTCTTCGCGCTTTGAAACTAATCTGATTTAAACTCAAGAACAAATGATAGACAAATGTAAGCAAGCAAAATAAGGAATGTTACCTTTGTGTCTTTTGTTTGGAAAACATGTGAAATATTTAAGGAAAAACAACAAACTATGTAAAGATGTTTAAACATGAATTAGTTATGGGGAAAGGCTGTGAACCATAGGTAAATATATTACATGAAGAGGGGCTGAACGATGTGTCCGGGATTGTGGAAAACTTGTATAAACACTTGTATTTTTGAAATGTCCAGCACCATCTCATCTCACGGTGTCTGCTTGCACACATTCCGGGGTGTTGAGAGCCAGACAGCTGCCTGTTAATAAATAGTACATTGTACCTTCCGACTCGTGACTGGCGTATTTCTATTCTGTGGTATTAAGCCTCGATATTCTTTAATCTTTCAGATGGCACCCGAATAGAGTCCCTCAAGATTGATGCCACATCGTTAGACGAAGACGAGGCTACCAGAATGGGATCTGAGAGTGACTGGGCACCCTGCAAAGTGAGATGCAAGTCCTCCTCAGTACTGCACGCCCAATCCCTGGACAGTGAGCAGCGTTTAGAAGGGCATCATGACGAGGGTCCCTGTATCAAGGCTTATTTGT
This sequence comes from Ambystoma mexicanum, assembly GCF_040938575.1. NCBI lineage: Eukaryota > Metazoa > Chordata > Amphibia > Caudata > Ambystomatidae > Ambystoma > Ambystoma mexicanum. The sequence continues at coordinate 439,682,253 of NC_090934.1, forward strand.
CAAAAACGGGAGCCATGACGATTTGATGTTCGATCAGACCTTTGTTGGTTGAAATCATGTGAGTCGTACCCCGATTCCCAAAAAATCCTGATATTTTTTGTAAGTGTTGTCTCTGCAGAAACAAACATAGCCAGGTAAGATAGCGATTTAACTATTCCTGGGAAATTGTCATCCTGCTTCGCTGTATTTTTCCACAGGAAAAGACATTCTTTGAAACATGGCCAACCGGCACCACCCGAAGGGTCGCCGGCTTATTTAATGTATTGTAAGTGTGGCCTGGGAGCTATCGTAGACCAGACTAGACATATTTCCGAACTTCAGTGGCCAGTTTATGATAGTTTTGAAATTGCCAGCCTACAGCGTTTAAAATCTGCATTGTTGAGAAAAAAGGCTAGGCCTGCAGCATTTGATGCAGTTAGAGATTGGAGGAAGGAAGCTATTCAGCAACTCAAAAGTAGAGAAAAGCATGTGCGTAGACACATGACGAACGCTGAGAAAGCATTATTGCATGATCAGCATAATCAGTAAGAATCCATTTGCGGTATGGACACGGCTTTTCAACTAGATGTGCAAAAGATATATCCCTCTCAGGATTTAAATGCATCCGACAAATTGATTAATAAATTATTCAATGAACGCAGGACTGTTTCAACTGCACCACCTCCTTATGTTCCTCCTCCCGTTGTTGTTCCTCCTCTTCCCGTTGTTGTTCCTCTTCCTCCCATTGTTGTTCCCCTTCCTCCACCTCCAACCATGCCAACAATTGCTGTCCCCATAATTCCATCTGCACCGGCACTGGTATTGCCTCAGCTACCTATTGAACAAGAATTGTATGAACCCTCTTTGCCAGGTGGTTCTGCTCCACCTGCAGTGGTTGAAGGGGCGGGAGCTGATCCAACAATAGTGACTCATGGCACAGTATCTAAAGACAGAAAGAGAGAATTGTATACTTGGGCTAAAAAGTACATAGAAGAGGGTGATAAATCGGCTGTTTTAGTTGCGATTTCTGATCAAGGGGGTATTCCTGAACAGAATATTTTGATAGAATGGATAGGAACGTATTTAGTTGATATATGGAGTGATTTGACAGACATGAATGTCCCACAGGGGTTGAGGGATTTCAATGTCCTTGCCCACTCAAAGGATACTGCAACAAAAGTATATGAGCATGTAGAGACGGTATTTGAGTTTAAAAGGGAGCTAGTTCGGTTACAGATAGATGAGATGGATGGTAATGGACGGCAGGCTTCATATGTGCAGAAGCCATTTCTTCCTCTGTTGAAACCAATGAGTGGAGAAATGCGCATTTGCACAAGAGATGCTCTTAGATGGATTTCAGATGTTTCAATTTCTCCCATGGAAGTGCATGACACGTTTAGTCAGTATGCTATTTACAAGATTAATTTATGAAGACAAAGGAATGTTGTCACGCAGATTTGATGGTTATTTATAAAAGAGCATTTTCACCTGATACTGCATTGACTTCTATGTCACTTGATTTAGCCTTGTTGCTTAATAGACGTTCAGATTTGCATTCTTTACAATTGCTGATGTGGGAGGTTCCTCCAACATTTGTTCCGAAAGTAGAGATTCCTGCTAATGCTGCAGCAGGATCACCTGCCATCACTATTGAAGCACATTATGTCTCACAGTTTGTCCATGTCCCATTTTCTAGACAGGAAGTGAATACCATTAGGCAATCAATTCCAGATATTAGGAAGAATCCAACAGGATTTTATAAAGAAATTGAATCTGTCTTGCATTCATCAGTTTTCAAGCTGGGTCAGATAGATTTGTTGTTTCCCGCGATCCTTCCTGCTTTTTTTATGGAAGCAGATTACAACTGTAGATGATCAGGCAGGGATGGGTGATACATGGGATGCCTTAGTACGAGCAGATGGGGAAAGGATTGCCGGTGAAAAACCTCCACTGGTGATATTGATGTTGCCAGACAGAATAGTGTCTAAATTAAAAACTTTGGTTCCTGAAAAAATAATTATATGGGATAAGCTTACGGCTTCCATGCAAGGGAAGTCAGAAGGTGCAATCGAGTATTTTAACAGATTTGAGCAAGTATTTTTGGATTTTAGTGGTCAAGATTTAAGTACAGAGCTAAGATTTAAGTGCAGAGCTAGGAAAGAACACTCTAGTCTTCAGGTCTCCTTTCTTCTTTTCCACCTTCTCCTTCTCTGTATTAACCCTATTTCCATAATACTGAGCCATGTGTAACACTTCAGATTGTGATTTTGCTTGCCACACACTCTCAAAAGTCATGATCTGTTATTGGATTTCATGCAACAATCCACACACAGACTTATCAACATATAACATGTTATATGTTATTGCAGCAGATAGCTAGAGGAGCCAGAGGTGGGAATGCACAGATCAGAGGGCAATTTACACCACGGATGGTGAACAACTGGGTCCCGTGCACATAAGCCAGTGTGCGTATTGTAGACAGGAGGGTCATTGGCGAACACAATGCCCGATCCTACAGCAGAGATCAAATAGTACAAATGGTGCCATGGGTAGACAATCCAGAGGCCGTCCCGGAATAGGAGGTCCTGGCAGAAATCAGTTTTTTTTTTTACTTTTCTTTATTGGCATGGTGAGAGAACAGACAAACAACACAATGTACATCATAACAAGGGTATCAGATATATTAATGGTAATGCAATACACGGGAAATGCCAGCAAAGGACAGATAGGACCATGATTTGGATTTATGCGGCACAACAATGGGTTAGTTTACTTCACAAGGATGGGGGGGGACGATAGTTCTAAGTCATCTTTGTTATTCAAATAGGTGCAAAATTCCGTCCATACATTCTTGGGTCGAGAGGTCAGCGGGAGGGTATTGATATAGTCCTCCTCGCACGCTTGAGTCCAGATGAGGGCCCCCAACCACATCTCAAACGAAGGGGGGGATCGGCGCTTCCAACATTGTAATATGCATTTTTTGGCTATTATGGTGGCAACATTCAGAAACCTAGACATCTTCCTCAATTCAGGGCTATCCCACAGGCCGAACAGTGTAGCTAGGGGTTCTGGAGGGATATGGGACGCTGTAATATCTGAGAGAGCTTCAATTATGGCTTTCCAGTATGGGCCCAGCGCATCACAGGACCAGAACATATGAGTGTGATCTGCAGCAGGAGCCCCGCACTTAGGGAACGCACTGGGTGTGTGTAAACCTATCCACTCTTTGAGGTGTGTAGTATAGTCTGTTCAGGAGCTTGTATTGTATGCACCTATGTCTGGCATTCAGAGAGGTGGTTCGGGTGTGTATGCAATTTTCCCCCACATTGCGTCAGTGATGGGGAGACCCAGCTCCTCACTCCACGTATCCCGTGCCTTGAGTGGCACGTCCGCGGGGTCGGCCATCAACAATTTGTACAGCGAGGACACTATCCACCTAGCTCCAGCCGAGTTGGATATGTAGTGAATCTCAGGTGAGTCTGGGGGCTCATCAGGGTATGATGGCCACCAGGCATGGAACACCGCCCTCAACCTATAGTATTGTAGTAGTTCCAACGCAGTACCCAGGTGTCTGGGGCGCCACGTCTGCGGAGTGATAAACTTCTCGTCGGGGTAAAAGTCGGTCAGGGCCCGGTAGCCCAGGTCGTGCCAGTGTTTCATTAAGAGTTTATCATGTGTAGGGCTGAGGCCTGGGAACTGCCAGATGGGCAGCCATTTGTAGTATGGGTGGTGGTGGGGTTGTGTCTGCAGGATGTATTTCCAGGCCCTGATAGTGGCCGCTACAGGGTCTGCCGGGGCGTTGGCGTGATATGTGTGATGGAGAATGAGGGAGAGGGTGTTGACACTCTCGCTTGCTAGTTTCTCGAGCTTCAAATGTGGGGGGGGGTCGGAGATTGTGTACCATTATGTGGCGAGTTGGGCCTGCGCAGCTGTCGAGTATTAACCCCCGTTTCAATAGGGAAGAGTCATGTGCTGCCATTTCTTACAAACCGCGCCCGAGTGCCATAGAAATAGGGCACATGCAGCTTGCAGGTTCCTGATATATCGCTTTCCGGGCCTGATCGGCACATTAGTGAAGACGTAGAGAAATTTAGGGACCATGATCATTTTGATTAGAGATAGTCTACCCGACAGAGAGAGTGGAAGACTGCGCCATTTCAACATTTGAGCCTCAGCAAGATGCGCCACAGCCGCGTAGTTGTCAGCCAACAGTGAATCTTTAGTGAGGGACACCTGCACTCCAAGGTATCTGATGTCCCTCGGTGACCATCAGAGGGGGAATTCGCAGGGCGGTTTTGTAGTGGACGGGGTGAGCGGGAAGATTTCAGATTTGGAGTAGTTTATGGTGAAGCCCGAGAAAGTGCCAATTTTGGTTATGTCTCTCAATATCGGGTCCAGGTGGGCAGCCGGGTATCTAATATATAGAAGCACGTTGTCGGCATATAGAGAAATGATCTCGGGTGTGTCACGAAGACGTATACCTTTACGCGTGTGTTTGTCCCTAACGTTGTCAGCCATGGGTTCTATAGCGAGCGCAAAAAGTATCGGAGAGAACCGGCAGCCCTGGCGGGTACCCCTGTAGAGAGCGAAGGGGGCCGAGGCCCTGCAGTTGACTAGGACTCTGGCTCTGGGGCTTGTGTAGAGATGTTTGATGTACGATCTCATGTGTGGACCAATTCCCATTTTATGGAGCACCGCCCACATATATTGCCATGACACCATATCAAACGCCTTCTGGGCATCGAGGGTGACCGCCACGGCCTGTGTGTCGGGGTCAATTCTAGCCAAAACATTGAACAGACGATGGATATTGAGGGCGGTGGATCTGCCGGGCACAAAGCCACTCTGGTCGGGGTGGACTAAGTGGGGCATAATGGGGAGAAACCTGTTGGCAATAATCTTGGCAAATATTTTCGTGTCATTGTTAATCAGGGAGAGGGGTCTATAGGACCCACATTCGTCCAACGGTTTACCCGGCTTGGGTAGTACAGTTATAAGCGCCTCATGCATGGATTGGGGTAGGATGTTTAACTCTAAGGATTCGTTCCACACCTCCAGGAGTCTGGGTGCCAGAATGGCTACATGTTCCCGATAAAACTCTGAGGTTAGGCCGTCCGGGCCTGGCGCTTTGCCCCTAGGGCAGTTTGAGATGACCGTGGTTATCTCATTGAGGGTGATAGGGGCTTCAAGTAGGTCGCTGGTCACGTGGGATAGTAGGGTCATATTGATTTGATTCAGCAGAGTGTCAGTGTCTTGCAGGCTGTGTTCCTGCTGGGGGCCATACAGGGTCGTGTAGAAGACAGTGAATGTCCCAAGGATGTCATGGTCGGACCAGCACAGTGTGCCTCCTGTGTCTTTGACGCAATCAATGCAGTTCCTGCCCCCCTCAGTGCGGACCAGTCTGGACAGTGTCCTACCCGGCCTATCCCCCTCACCATACTTCCTGGCCGCTACGGGAAGGGCGAAGTACCAAACTTCTCCTAGATCATGAGACTCAAATGTTTCTAATTCCGCTCTGATCTGTGCCAGTATGGTCAGGGAAGGGGTGGTGGCATATGCCCTCACAAGCTCCTTTAATTTCGCTTCCGACTGCTGCAAGCTATTTTTATGGCTTTGAGGACCCCAGCCTCCCTAGAGATGTACATCCCTCTGATGAAGACCTTGAATGCCTCCCAGCGTAGTCCATCTGGGGTGTCATGACTGTTATAGCATTCAAAGAAGGTGTTAATGTCAGCTAGGATATAGGCTTTGAAGACTATGGGCCTGATCACGACCTTGGCGGTAACCCTTAAATCCGGCGGTAGTGCTCTTACCGCCGGATTTAAGGGTCCACCGAATCAGGGCTTCGGCGGATTTCACCCCAGCTCTTGGCTGGGAGGAAATCCGCCGAAAATTCGCGCTATTACCGCCGGCTGGAAATCCGCCAGCGGTAAGAGCGCAAATTTTCCCCATTGAGCCCAATGGGGAATGGGGCATTCCCGAATGGGCTCAATGGGGAATGGGGACTTCCAAGTCCGCCCAATTCGTGATCCCACGCTATTAGCGCCGGGGGCTATGGCGGTCGCGCTAATAGCCCCCGCGCTAATAGCGTTAGCGTTACCGCTGAAGTCGTGATCAGGCCCTATGTCTAGGAGGGCCTCCAACTTAAATCTCCAAGAGGAGCGAGATGGCTGGTCGTGTCCCAGTGTTATCTGAAGTGTTACCGGTGAATGGTCCGATAATGTGCGCGGTAATATCTTGGCCTCTGTGACCCTGCCCATCATGCAGCTCGATATGAGGAAAAGGTCGATCCTGGAGAGGCTATCGTGTACCGATGAATAAAATGTGTACTCTCTAACCTGTGGGTTGAGAGCTCTCCATACGTCTCTGAGATCAAGTGTGTCTATGTGGGCGTGTAACCTATGGGCTGCGCGTGATGGGGCTCTGCGGGCCGTCCCGGACCTATACAGGTCTTTATCTAAGATCAGATTCATGTCCCCGCCCCATATGATGGGAATACCAATATATTTCAGAAGCGTGGTGGTGATGGCATCAAAAAACTCAGGGGCGTCAAAGTGTGGGGCATATGTGTTCACTAGAAGGCATTCCATATTAGCGAGAGAGCAATGGAGGGTCACGTATCTACCCTCAGGGTTAATATGGCTGGAACACAGGGAAAACTGGCCTGACTTGTGGATTAGAGTTAGGACCCCCCTGGATTGGGTGGAGTACTTCGTACAGTATCTATTGTTGCCCCATGTGGGGGCGAGACATGTTGCTAGGCGCCCAAGGGCATGGGTTTCTTGGAGAAAGAGGATTTTGTTGCCGTGTCGCTGGGCATAGGCAGTTATCCTGCGGGACTTAGTGAAATTGCTCAGACCACGGATATTCCATGTTACAATGTTCAGAGCCATAGTGTCACATTATGGAACATCCCAGTGGTAGTATTCGTTAGCATTCCACCTTTTGCATTTGCCGTGTGCACAGTAGTATTAAGTCGAAGTCATGTATCTCTCAGCCATGTTTTTAACTGTTAACTCAACCCCAACTTCGCCACCCCCCACCCTCACTGCCCAACCCCAACATGCAGAGCAGACCTCCCACCTCAGAACACACATGACGCTCTTTGGGCCTGCTCCGACCGGAAACCAAAGGTCAGAGGACCACATCCAACATGGATAGTGCCACATCCCAGCCTATCAGGGGCCAGTCATTAAAAAGAACAAAATAAAATTGAAAGCAAATATTGCAACTGCAACGGGGGGCGCTGGTGCCGTGCGGCCGGCATCTGGAGTTTAGTGTGGGGCAGCAAATGCTGTCCCGAATGTGTTGCTGCGGTAAACAGGTATCACAGACAGCCTCTGAGACCAGAGAGTGCCCTCTGGTAGGTTAACATCGCACGAGAGAGTAGGATACAGGGATAGCTCCGAGAACCAAGTGGGGAAGGAGGCAAAGTAAGCAGTTTAGGAGCTAGCCTGTGGCCCGCATACATATGATAAGAGGCCGCAGTTGCTGAGTGGACACGGTGAGGTTGCCATCAACACATCATAAGGCATGGATCTGTGGACCCCTTATAACATTGTGGGCTGTGCAGTCTATGGCGCGTGGTCGCCTCGCGGCCCAGGAAGAGGTATATGTAACTCAATGAACTTCACCGCTTCGTCAGGGACAGTGAAGAAGAAGATCTTGCCATCATGAGTGATCTTTAGCCGTGCTGGGAACAGGATGGCGTAGGGGACGTTGCGCTCCCTGAGCAGCTTCTTGACGCCTAAGAATTGGCGCCTCTCCTGCTGCACCGCCAGCGAGAAGTCCGGGAAGATTCTAATGGTATGGGCCTCAAATCGAAGGTCTCCCTTTTCCCGTGACAGGCGGAGGATGAGATCTCTGTCGCGGTAGTTGAGTATCTTGGCAATAATGGGTCTGGGGATGTCGCCGGGTCTGGGGCGCGGTGATAGGGCCCGATGAGCCCGCTCGATGATCCAGCAGGTTTTTGAGGAGTTTCTCCACTGCGTCTTCCATCCGCCCCTTGAGGGCATTCTCGGGGACCCCAATGATGTGCAGGTTGTTCCTACGAGAGCGCAATTCCAGATCGTCACATTTCGCCTTGACACTTTTCATGTCACGCGTTAGGGAGGCCACAGTGTCTTGGAGCGCGTTAATACCATCTTCGTTTACCGAGATTCTATTTTCAGCCTCGGTGATGCTCGATCCCGCCTGATCTACTCGAGTCTTTAGCATTGATGTTGTCTAGTTTTTCATGGAAAGAGGCAAAGTTTTTAGCCATAGATTCCATTAGAAGGGTGAGGTCAGGTGCTCCGACCACTTGGTGCAGGGTCAGGTCTGGCTCGTCCTGGGGCGATGATGTGCTGGCTGACTCATCTCGGGGGACAACTTTAGTGTACTTGTCCATTGCGCCTCCTCCTTGTGTCCGCTAGGCATTGTCCCTGTAGTGGACCCGGTTGCAGAGAGGGCCCACTTATGAGTAGGATGAAGAACTGGGGAAGGCAGGGGCCGACAGGCGCAACCGTAGTGTCTTTTTTGCCAGCGGGTGCCACGAGGCGATTGGGGGGCCACCGCAGATAGCAGAGAGTTACCGGCGGAGCAGCAAAGCTGTGATGGTGGGCATTCGCGGCCTCCACATGTGTTCAGGTTGCACGGGGCGGCCAGCGGGATCTGACTGAAGAGGGCGCAAGCGGGGGCGGCGCCAATGCCAGCGGGAAAGTGGGCAGACAGTATGGTAAGGAACGCTTCCTTATGGCAGTTTTGGCACCCAGCAGGGGCCCGCAAAGTCACACACAGCGGGCAGAAGCCTCGCCGCCCACGCGCTCCAGCCCCCGCTCACCTGGTCCGCCGCAGCAGCGGGGCAAATAAATCCTCTGTGTTGTCGCCGCCGGGGGAGGCCGCGATGATTGCTGATGCAACAGGTAGCATTCACAGTGTGGCGGCGTCCGCAGCGGGACTCCCAGGCAGCTGCAACAACTTCACAGAGCGGCGGGAAACAGGAGCGGGGGGGATCCGGGAGTCAGGCAGGCAAGGCGGGAGGGCCGGATGTTAGGCAACCGCTGGGGCCGGGTGGAATGCTAGGCCCAAATCCAACAGAGGTGCCAGCCGGGTCCCGGGTGGACCGATCGAGTCCAAAATCGCACAAAGTGTCCAGTGCAGAGGCGGCAACAGCACAGCCAGCCGATAGTCCTTCACAGTGACGGGGACCGCAGATGTGAGCAGATGAATGCCGAGTCCGCACAGAGCTGAAAAGCTAGGCAGCCATCTTGGGCTGCTCCACAGCGCCCTCCCTGGTAGAAATCAGTTTGCACAGAACCAACAGACACCATCACAAGATAATAAGCAACAGAGTGTTAGTAGTGGAAATATTTTTGATAATCCTTAGAATGTCTATTTTTCTGAGGATTTTGTATCTGATGATATACTGTTCTGTTAGGACAGCCCGAAGCAGGGTCTGGAACCGATACCCATTCCCGTCGATCAGAAAGGGCCCACCGTTAAAATGAAGGTGGGAATAGGGAGCATCTCTTTTTGATAGATACAGGAGCACATAAATGTTCTATTGATCATTCACGGGTTCCAAATATTCCACTGTCAGGGCAGAACAACATTTCTGTAGGGTTCTCTGGTACACCAGTGGTTAGTCGGGTCTCTCAGCCGGTACCAATTTCACAGGATCATTTACTGATTCATGTCCGTTTCTATTAAGGACAAATTGTGGCAAAAATGTTTTGGGATTGAATTTATTAAAGAAATTGAATGCTGTGATTTACTGATGGAGTGTACCTAACAATTTCGCCCTACTCTAACTTCCGTTCAACAATTTTTATCTATGCTATTACCATCTGAATTGAATAAGGTTCCAACATGTTGATGGGCAGTTAATGACAATGATTTTGGAATTTTACAGGTTGAGCCAGTTAAAATTGAGTTGAAACCAGGTGTAAAATTGCAGCATATTCCGCAGCGTAAGATTTCGGTCGAAGGTGAACAGGCTTTGAAAAGTATTATTTCTGATTTCGTACATTGAGGTGTAATTGAAGAAATTGTAGGGAGTGTGTGTAATAGTCGGATTTTACCAGTCTATCAGAAAGGTAATAATGCTTTTCATTTTATTATTGATTTGCACGCAATTAATAAGGTAGTGCTCCACAGTTTCCGGTTGTACCCAATGTCACCACAATTCTGACTATGATTCCAGCCACGGCTACACATTTTAGTGTCGTGGATTTGGAAAATGCTTTCTTTTATATCCATGTGCATGTTGATAGCAGATATTTGTTCACGTTCACCCTAGGGGGATGCTCGTTCACATTTACTTGTGTGCCACAAGGGTACACTGAAAGTCTAAATATCTATAGTAGAGCATTGCAAGAGCAGCTTGATACGCTTGTGTTGCCTTCCACTTGCACATTGTTGCAATATGTTGATGATCTACTTCTAGCTGCTGATTCTGAAGATGCCTGCAAAGAGGGCACTGTGTTGCTGCTAATTCATTTAGCAGATCATGGGCATAAGGTTTAATTGAAGAAGTTTCAATATTGTCGACAGGAGGTTGCTTATTTGGGCTATCTCCTGTCAAAGGAGGGAAGAAGACACCTGAACGGATACAAAGCATCTCTGATATGTCTGTTCCAAACACACAGAAAGTGGTCAGAGCTTTAATTGGCATGGCCTCATATTGTAGACAGTGGATACCGAAATTTGTCGTTGTTGATAAAACCTATGTTGGTACTGACAAAGAAGAACATTTCTTTGCCTTTACCATGGAACATGGATTGCCAGAACGATTTTGATTTGCTTAAGGCTGCGTTGTGTTCAGCATCAGTTTTGGGCACACCAAATTATGGAAAAGGTTTTGTTTTGTATGTGCATGAACGTGATGGATGTTCTTTGGCTGTTTTGACACAGGAACATGAGGGCAAGAATAGTCAGTGCGGCTATTTTGATACACCTTTAAAGAATCCACAAGGGGAGCTATTCTGTGATGGCTCTTGTTTTAAACTACCAGATGGTACATCTACCGCTGCTTATGCAATCACCACATTAAGCACTGTTGTGGAGAATAAACAAATTCTGCATTATTTAATATTATTGCATTAACCAGAGCTTGTGAAATTTCTGAAGGGCTTAGTGTAAACATATATACAGATAGCCAATACGCATTTGGGGTGGTTCATTATTTTGGCCGAATATGGGCTGAGAGAGGATTCTTGACCTCACATGGAACACAAATTCAACATGGCACTATGATAGTCCGGTTGCTATCAGCACTTACGCTTCCTACACAACTAGCAATAATGAAGTGCACCGCACATCAGAAAGTGATGGACGATGTAGGAAAAGGAAATGCTTTTGCTGACAGAATAGCCAAACAGACTGCTATTGATTTGCACTCAAAAATGTAAATGCTCGATTCAGCAAGATGGGTTACTGATACTATGATGGACGAAGGGGTTAGCAGTGTAAAAGAAATTCAGGCTGAAGCTACTCCAGAGGAAATCAAACAGTGGGCTGAGGGTCCAGCGGGTCTAGACGATGAGTGTTGTTAGGTGGATAATGAGAAGCAAAGATGGATGCTACCCAATGCCTATGTCACTGCTATGGTCACCATGGCTCATGGCCCAACACACATATGTGCTAAAAAGATTTGTCAACAATTAGATCCTGTCTTGTATAACACTGATATCCAGAAAACTGCTGAATGTTTTGTCCAGAGTTGCATGATATGTTTGCAACATAACATTGGGAAGGGAACACCGACACCAAAGGGCAGTTTTGGTCCCCCCTCCATGCCTTTTGAGGTGATCCATTTTGATTTAATTGAGATGGAACATTGCCAAAACTATGAATATGTCTTAGTTGTGATCTGTGCCTTTAGCAAATGGGTTGAGGCTTTACCACCGAAAGACGCCACAGCAATGTCAACAGCAAAGACCATGCTTAGGGAATATTTCCCTAGGCTTGACTTGCAGAGAGTAATTTGGTCTGATAATGCCGCACATTCTATTGCTGCTGTCATCCTGCAAGTATGTGCTGGATTACAGATCGATAAACGGTCCCACTCGGCCAGACATGCTCAGAGCGTCGGCCTTGTGGAATGCCATAATGGTATCGTAAAGAATAAAATTGCGAAAGTCTGTGCACACAGCAATCTGAAATGGCCAGATGGTTTGCCAATAGCCTTATTATCGATGTGGACGACCGCACAGTCAAAGACAGGGCTCTCCTCTTATTAGATTGTCAGGGGAGACCAGCCAGCATATGGAATGCACTGAGGCCCAAACAGTTGAAAGATATTGAGTATCTGCTTTTGTCTGATTATTGTGACCAGTTGACTCAAAACTTGCTTTTGATTCACCAAGAGGTACGAGCAGCCCTCGCTGTAAAATACGATGGTCCAGGTCATCGACTTTGACCTGGTCAGTGGGTCCTGTTGAAGAATTTGGAAAGGGGCACCTGTCTTGCACCTCGTTGGAAAGGACCACATCAGATCCTTTTGGCTATGCAAACTGCAGTACGAGAGACTGGAAAGAAACACTGGATCCACGCAACACATGTGAAGAGGATTCCTTTTCCTCTACCCTTTGACGAAGGGGAGGAGAAGGGAATTGATGATCCTGATGCTCATAACGAGCATGCTTTGAGCGACACTGAGGGTGCCACTAACATTCTTCCTGAGCCCGTGAGACCTGGGGAGATTGTTGCTTCTTTGAAAGTCCTTCCTGAGCCTGTGGGGCCTGCAGAGATTGCTTCTTCTTCTTCAATTTCTTCTTCACCGTCGATCCATCTTATTTCTGATTCTTTATCTTTTTCAGGAAATGTAGACGCTTTGTTCACTGACCATTCCGTACCTGGTGTCTCAAGGTACAATCTGCGACCATAAAACAGGATTAAGATTTAGAGCTTGCTGATATTACATTAATGTATATAGAATAGGAAAGAGCAGCTAGGATTCTGTACCCATAAGAAACCAATGTTGAGCCAGTCCCTCGTCATTCCTCTGCTGCATATGATAAGAGGCAGGGACCGGCAAAGTTACCTTCAAACAAGATAGGCCATGTGGTCAAGTGGCACCCACAGATGAACTAAAAGAGCCTAACACTGAGGCTTCTTAACGGACTCTGAGAAACTATGCTTGTGTTTGGGGCCACTCGTACTAATAAGGATACTGATCCTTTTGCTGATAATGAGTCCGCCCGATGAGGGCCATGGTCCCCTAGGACCAAATGGATACTGATCACAATAACAGGTTGTATTGTAATTATATTGACACTCGTATTTTGGTATCTGGACAGTGCACATCCTCTTGATATTTTTTTGCCAACTGCAAGTGTCTCCACTATGTCTCCACCATATGTGTATTTGCACACTCTTCGTCCTCGAGACCTCCGATATAGAGGGGGTTATCACAACAAAACCCTCTTGATGATTATGAATGCTGCACATGCCATTCTAAATAAGACCAATTGTTGGATATGTTCACATCTGCCACAACATGGAGAAAAAGGATTGGGCTGGTATATACATCCTCTCCCTCTAACTACTGCTTATTATGCTTCACTTAGGGCATTATTCTTTGGCAGAGGTGGAACGATGGTGTCACTGGGAATTTTGATGGGACTAATCTCAACGAGTTTGAAAAACGAGTTTTAGCACCTTTAGGATGTTCTCTGTTTGCAAGTAGGAGCAAGCTAAACGTTGCTTCTATTAGGCCTTCTGATAGACTCTCCAGACCTTTCCAATCTATGATTACCTTTAAAATGGCTCCCATAAGTGATAGGGATGCCATGCCTCCTTCCTATAGCATTAACCATAGTCCACACTCTGTTCCATTTTGCATTGAAAGAGAGGGTTCCCAGCCAATGGGTACATTTGAGGGATGTATGAATACTGTCGTACTAAGCAGTGAAGATAGACATCTGTATGTTGGAGAACCCGTTTACTTTGTGTTAATGAAGTGTATCCATGGTTGCCAAGAGACTGGGAGAGTACATGTTATTTAGGAATAATGTTACCAGGTGTATATGTCGCCAACACTGCTGAAGTTTCTAGAACTAGTCCCAGGTGGGATGAGGATTGTGACACTCCCTCACAGATTCTGGGGGACATTTGCTAAATCCTTTGTACCATTTTGGGGACAGAGAATAAACTCCCAAGATATTAGAAAATTAGTGAGGGTTTTAGAGAAAACCATCAATGAAACCACCGACATCCTATATAACATGACATTAGAGCAAAAGGCTGAACTCCTGTGCATAGTGCTATACATACTATCCCTCCTATATAATTGCTGAGGATCCAGGCTCAACTGGGACCATTCAACCTGCCAAAAGACAGAAGGGTGGAGAGGAAGGAAGAGATGATAAACCTTTAGATCTGCTTACCAAGGTGACAGCTGATATAGCGGATATCAAGGCAAAGCTGATCAATTGTGAAGAAATGTACTTGGACCTTACTACTAAAGTGGTCTCTGTGGAGGAACACTTTTCTAATGTTGATGTTTAGAACATGCAGCTTGCAGATAAAGTTAGACCTCTGGAGATGGTGAATGAGAAGTTTACTTTCAAGCTTTCAGAGCAGGAAACCTTTTCTAGGAGGAATAATGTGAGGATTGCTGGATTTCATGAGAATGCTGAGCGTGGGTACCCTGTGGCCTTCCTAGAGAAAGACACAGGCATTTTATTGTTAAATTCCTAAGATATCCCACCAGAGAGTTAATCCTCAAGAAAGCCTGTGAAATTGGTGGCCTCACCTGGGCAGGGAACAAAATAATGGTATTTGCTGACATGAGGATGCCATGGAGAAAAGGAAATGCTTTAATGCTGCTAAGGAGAAAGTAAGAAACAAGCATCTGAAATATTATTTGATGTATCCGGCAATTCTGCATATTATTGTGGATGGTCAGGTTCATTCTTTTTCTTTTTCTGAACATAAGCAGGCTGAAGCCTTTTAGATAGACCTGGACACTGAACCTATGGAAGTAGCATCAGTGACCCAAAATTCTGTTTAGCAGAAGAAGATAAATGACCCTCTTGAGTTGTTTAATACTCAATATATTTTATTTTTGTATTACTTTTCATTTGGACTTTATTTGGATTTGTAAAACTTGTTTTTTTGTTTTCCCTGTTTTACTGTTAGTTTCAACGGTTTTCCTCTGGTTGTTTTTGTTTGATACGAGCAGACTTGTTCCTGTTCGAGGAAAGCACCTACGTGGCCTCATACAGTCGCCGTAACCGTGGGCAGGGTCATCGCGTCATTAGACTGAGCAGTGATTATCCCGGTGCCCGCTGTCGAACTGCCGGCCCTCTTTTGGGGCCCGAGTGGAAGCGAGCTTATGTTGGAGCGCACTCCAAGGTCGCACAAGTTCTGAGCGAGTTCCTTTTTTTAGACTTGGTGACACGTGAGTCTACTACAGATCGTGGAGTGGGATTGGCACATGCTCCTGACCTGATATACACCCTATTAAAATCTCTGTAGATCAGTTGTGCCAAAGAGAAAGACTGTGAAATATTTTATTATGGGGAGGGAGCAAAGAAAAATAACATGGGCTCACACTCGGAGTCGTGACTGAATCTGAGGTACTGAAATAAAAGGCTTAATTAATGTTGCCAGAGAAGCAAATATTTCGGTTTGTCTGCACGTGAAGGTGTATGGCTATAACCGGGCTTCATGTCACAGACAGATGAAAGTAGTGGTGCAATCGCGTGAAGCTGGGACATAACGTAGCTTAATTTGTCCTGCACCTTAGTAAAACAGTTATTTAATGTACCAGTATTTATTACTTGCTAGTGGCAGAAATTATCATATGTTTCCATGGTGAGGTAAATGATAGCTGCGTGAAGAAATGTTCTGCCAAGTAATGTAATTCTGTACAGATCAATTTTGAACTATGAGTTACCAAATGCCGTTGCATTACTGTTCATGTTAAAAACCTCTATGTTGGTCTGTTAAGTTGTTGGTCGTTGCTTCGTTCCCACTTAGCGGTACCATAGATTTCATAAAAAACATTACTGGGGTATTACATTTCTGAAGGTATTGCTACAACAGAGGGTCTTTACTGCTGCCTTTGTAAAAGCAGATGAATTCCTGTCTTTACCTAAAATCTTATTGGAATTGTTTGGTGTACATATTTGGGGGCCGATTCATGGAACAAACGTGCGCCGAAAATCTACGCGCAAGCAGGCGCAAGCGGAAAAAAAGAGGCGCACGCGCACGCGTGCGATTCATGGAAGTCCCTGCGCGTGTCTTCCTCGGGATGTGCGCACACGTCACTGCAACATCCCGATAGACGTTCGCGACGTGCACAGTGAAAGCGCACAACCTCTGCGCATACACTAGAAAGTGGGCGGAACACGGGCGTAACGCGCGGAATGGGGAACAACTTGCGAAAACAAGGGCGTAACTGGGGATGTACTGCAGGGAAGCAGAGGGAACGCCCACACGCACCCGAACCACACGTATTCATGGAACCGAATAGGGCAAAGCCACGCACAGCGAAAGACACGCACAAGCCGATACACGTCCGCCACACGAAGGCAGGCGGTAGCGTCCCTGCGCATTACAAAAGTGGCAACATACAGCAATTGTGCGAGCGGGGCACGTGTATTTCGGGGGTTCGCGGGAACTTTTTCACGCGATCGGGCCTGGGGGAGCGGGCTATGTGTATTACAGGGGTTCGCGTGAACTTTTTCACGCGATCGGGCCTGGGGGAGCGGGCTACGTGTATTACAGGGGTTCGCGTGAACTTCATCACGCGATCGGGCCTGGGGGAGCGGGCTACGTGTATTACAGGGGTTCGTGTGAACTTTTTCACGCGATCGGGCCTGGGGGAGCGGGCTACGTTTTTTTCAGAGGTTCGCGTGAACTTTTTCACGCGATCGGGCCTGGGGGAGCGGGCTACGTGTATTTCAGGGGTTTGCGTGAACTTCATCACGCGATCGGGCCTGGGGGAGCGGGCTACGTGTATTACAGGGGTTCGCGTGAACTTTTTCACGCGATCGGGCCTGGGGGAGCGGGCTACGTGTATTACAGGGGTTCGCGTGAACTTTTTCACGCGATCGGGCCTGGGGGAGCGGGCTACGTGTATTTCAGGGGTTCGCGTGAACTTTTTCACGCGATCGGGCCTGGGGGAGCGGGCTACGTGTATTTCAGGGGTTCGCGTGAACTTTTTCACGCGATCGGGCCTGGGGGAGCGGGGTACCACTCACCGTCTGCCTTGCGTGTAGTAGAACGCGTAGCCAACACCCGCTGTGAAGTAATAGCGTGTGAACCCCAACGGATGGAAAACACACGCACCGCACGAAAAGCACGTACAGAACATAAAGGCACGCGGGATCTCCAAGCCCTGCCAGGGCAACGCCCGTGCGCAAAACGTCACAGACGCGCTTACGCTGTAAGGGCCTTTGGTCCAATGAAATCGCGTACGCGTGCTGACGCGCTTACGCGCTAAGGGCCTTTCCTCGAATTACACGCTGACGTGCAGATTTTTCACGTGCCAAATCACTCCGTATCAAGCTGGCCACGCGAAAACACACGGAAGACCACGCTCCTGCCCAGGAGGCCGAATTACTGCCCCCCAGTGCCCCGAGCAGCCTCCCACGTGCCATCTGCTGCTGCCTGCCTGCCTGCCTGCCTGCCTGCTGCCACCGTGCCCTGCCATTTGGTGCCTGCACATCAGCCATCTGCAGGGGTCCAGTTGCTGTGTCCACCCCTGCTGGAACAGTAGACTCCCGACTGGGATACCATCGCTCCAAAGCCCAGCCCCAGGACCCAGTTGCCCACCCACGCCTGCCTCGGGGGTCGCCATGTCGGGGCAAGCACCATCTGAGACCAGTGGCGACCCCCAGCCAGAGAGGCAGAGGGCCACCAGCTTCAGTGAGAAGGAAGTTGGTGTCCTGGTGGAGCATGTCCTGGGGCATTATGATGCCCTCTTCGGAAGACCACGCGCCAACAAGGAAGGACGGGAGAGGATCTGGGACGATGTAGTGGTTGCCATCAACGCGGAGGGGGTGGCAACCCGCGACATCAAGCACATCAAGAAGCGCTGGGAGGACTTGAGGTCCAGGACCCTCAATAAGGCCCGGCGCCTCGCGGAGGGGGGCCGGGCACGCCTGAGTGACATCCAGATGAGGGTCCTGGAACGCGTAGACCCAGCGCTCCACGCCCAGATCCTTCGGAGGCAGACCCATCTGGAGTTGGCCGGTAAGTGGCCAAGCATTGCTGTGTGAGACAGGGCATGTTGCAGTGTGCTGGTTGTCTGATACCTGCCTGTATGTGTGACATAGGCCATGTACGTATGTGTGTGTGCAGGGACATCATGGTCAGGCATGTGAGTACAGTGATGTGTGAACCACATGGTTGGTGCATGTGTTCTATTGCAACATGGGGGGCTCTGTGCCGAATGGACACATGGAAGCATGGCAGTCTCTGTTCCTGGACATGGGTGGGGGTAAGGGATGGGTGCTGGTCCCATGTACACGTATGGTGTCCATGTGTGTGTGTCTGACCTGCGTGTCTGTGACTTGTAAATGCCATGGATGCATGACACATGTCTGTGACAATGTTCAGATTCACTGATGCAGCCTAGTCATCCTTGTATCCACTGCGTCTGTGGTGTACGAGGCCAGATGGATGGAACTACGGTGAGGTGTGTGCATGTGATGGCAAGACCCATGATGCATGTGAGTTTAAAACCAACATTGTATGAATCATGAGTCCCTTGGTCATGTATGCCAATGTCCATGGCATGCGCCATGCCTGTTACTGTATGTGTTTTGCCTGCACTGACCCATGTGTTGTAGAGGGACATGATGGAAGTGATGTATGACAGTGCCACTCATCTGCTGTTGCTTCCTGTCTAGGGGACCATTGTACAGTACCCTGATGCTTGTGTTCTATGTCTCCCTCTACACAGTGGCAAGTGAAGAAGAGGGCGGAGAAGGCGCTGTGGAGCAGAGCGGCGGGGATGCCGCCACGGCTGCAGCGGAAGGGGTGGGTGAGCCCCCACAGGGGCTTGCACCGGCAGAAGACGGCGTGGAGACATCCAGGTTGGTGGTTTCCACAGAGGGGGAGGAGGCCGCTACTGAGCCACACATGGGGCCTGGTGGGGGCATCCCCGCTGGTGCAAGTGGTGCAGTCCAGGGCCAGGGGCAGGAGGCAGCACAGGTCGCCGTGGAGGTGCCTGTGCATGTCACTGTCCCTGACACTGTGACTGCACCACCATGCACCAGCAGGGATGCCCCATCCCAGGCCCGTCCGCAGGTAGGGGAGATGTCCATGTCATCTGACACTCCTCTACCTGCGGACGAGGGGACCCCTGGCCGTGTGGAGAGGGTCCTGATTGGTGTCGCGTTGCGCACGGCTGGCATTCGTGATGAGGTGCATGCTTCCCGGGAGGAGCATGCACATCATCACGAAGAGCACCGTGCGTACGTGAACCATTTGGGAGCCGCCATGGTCGGGGGTTTCCTACATGTGTGTGGCCTTCTGGCGACCCTCTCCTCCTCTGTGGGGGCTATGCGCCAGTCGTGCTCCATGCCGTCTTCCGGCCCAGATGCCACCAGGGCCCCCTGTGGACCTGCCCCGACCAACGCAGCCAGCTCGGTGGGGACCCCATCCCTGCCACAGTCGGGAGTCGAAGGTCCAGCAGGGGTGGACACACCAGCAACTGTCCCCCTGCAGATGGAGGATGTGCCGGCATCATCTGGCAGGGCACGTGCACGATGGCATCGGTGGATTCCATCAGCCTGGATGCCGTCGTGCTGGCAGAGGCAGTGGCGTCGGAGGCAGCAGCAGGCTCGACGTGGGAGGCATCATGGCTCGGGGCCATCAAGATCAGAGGGGCAGGCATCGGCCGGAGGGCAGGAGAACCCTGGGATGGCAGTGTCTTCCGTGTGGGAGCAGTTGGTCCAGCGGATAGGTGCGGAGCGGCAGCGGGCGGAAGAGGAGCGGCTCACCATGGTCAGGGCGGAGTTCTCCATGCGTCGGGCGTTGAGGCGGGCTGAGTGCCTCGAGGAAGCTCGCAGGGAGTTTGAGCTGGACACGGGGTTGTCCCTGCGAGACCTCGGGGCCAGGACAGAGTCCCGCCTCCGGGACATCGACATGGAGTTCGATGATGCCCTGGCCGGCAACATCACAGAGTGAGCCGCAGGACTTGCCCGCTGCCATTGTATATAGTTCTTTAGTTAGTTAGTGTTAGGTTTCCTTTATTTTTTAAGTTTTTTTTGGACCGCTCGGACAATGGCCACTTTTCTGTATATATTTTTTTCATTAGTTAGTAGTAGTAGGTTTTATTTATGGTGTTGGGCTCATGGACCCTGGGATCTTCTTCTACATAGTTTGATGTTTGGAAAACATTTGTTGGATTTATATTTCTGTTCACCATGAGGCAATGGTTTTTCCTTATTTTTTCCCCCCATTATTTTGCTTTGGACTACAATAGTTTTTGGATTCCTTTGTTTTTTGATTTTTTCTATTAGTTCTCGGACATGGACCATTTGTTTTGTCATCCCCATTGTTGTGTGTTTTTTTTCTTTACTTCATTTTCATCTTTAATACATATATTTATTACTTACATTTGTGGTATTTTCTCATTGGTTTCATGCATGTCATGATATGGGTTTTGACATTCACTTGCACCCATTGTGTATGTGTGTGTGACGGACATGTGTTCATTTACATACTTGCCATTGGGGTTGTATCATGTAATTGCATCTACTATGTGGGTGGATGCAATCCTTGGCTGGGTGTTTGTGCTGGGTATGCTGCCCATTACTGCCATGATTGCGTTTCGTCAGGACCTGGGGGCAGGGGGACATGAGTGGGGGCCTGCTGGGGGGTGGGGGTGCAAGGGGACATGGTTGGGGGCCTGCTGGCAGGTGCCCCACAGTGCTGGGGGGTGGGGGTGCAGGGGGACATGGTTGGGGGCCTGCTGGCAGGTGCCCCACAGTGCTGGGGGGTGGGGGTGCAAGGGGACATGAGTGGGGGCCTGCTGGGGGGTGGGGGTGCAAGGGGACATGGTTGGGGGCCTGCTGGCAGGTGCCCCACAGTGCTGGGGGGTGGGGGTGCAGGGGGACATGGTTGGGGGCCTGCTGGCAGGTGCCCCACAGTGCTGGGGGGTGGGGGTGCAAGGGGCCATGGTTGGGGGCCTGCTGGCAGGTGCCCCACAGTGCTGGGGGGTGGGGGTGCAAGGGGACATGGTTGGGGGCCTGCTGGCAGGTGCCCCACAGTGCTGGGGGGTGGGGGTGCAAGGGGACATGGTTGGGGGCCTGCTGGCAGGTGCCCCACAGTGCTGGGGGGTGGGGGTGCAAGGGGACATGAGTGGGGGCCTGCTGGGGGTGGGGGTGCAAGGGGACATGGTTGGGGGCCTGCTGGCAGGTGCCCCACAGTGCTGGGGGGTGGGGGTGCAGGGGGACATGAGTGGGGGCCTGCTGGGGGGTGGGGGTGCAAGGGGACATGAGTGGGGGCCTGCTGGGGGGTGGGGGTGCAAGGGGACATGTGGCTTGGCTGGGGGGCATGCCCATGGTGGATGGGCTGCCTGCGGGACATGACCAGGGGTGCAGGGTAGTCCCCTGTGGTGTGGGCTGCCTGCAGAGGTCGTGGAGGGGGTAGAGGGGAGACCTGGGAGGACCCACACTGGCAATTCACCTCTTCAACTTCCCGCACACCCACGTAATACACTGCCCCACTCGCACAGGCCCAATCGCATGTAGAATTTCTCGCGCACCCCTGAAATCCACGTACCCAGGCCAATCGCGTGTAGAATTTCTCGCGCACCCCTGAAATACACGTACCCTGCTGAAATCGCGTGTAGAATTTCTCGCGCACCCCTGAAATACACGCGCCCAGGCTATTCGCGTGTAGAATTTCTCGCGCACCCCTGAAATACACGCGCCCAGGCTATTCGTGTGTGGAACTTCACGCGCACCCCTGAAATACACGCGCCCAGGCTATTCGCGTGTGGAACTTCACGCGCACCCCTGAAATACACGCGCCCAGGCTATTCGCGTGTGGAACTTCACGCGAACCCCTGAAATACACGTAGCACGCTCCCCCAGGCCCGATCGCGTGAAAAAGTTCACGCGAACCCCTGAAATACACGTAGCACGCTCCCCCAGGCCCGATCGCGTGAATAAGTTCACGCGAATCCCTGAAATACACGTAGCACGCTCCCCCAGGCCCGATCGCGTGAAAAAGTTCATGCGAACCCCTGAAATACACGTAGCCCGCTCCCCCAGGCCCGATCGCGTGAATAAGTTCACGCGAACCCCTGAAATACACGTAGCACGCTCCCCCAGGCCCGATCGCGTGAGTGACTTCACGTGAACCCCTGAAATACACGTAGCACGCTCGCCCAGGCCCGATCGCATGAGTGACTTCACGTGAACCCCTGGAATACACGTAGCCCGCTTGCCGTGCTGGTACAGGCTTAGCGCAGCCCTTTGCGCTGGATTGGGGATTTTGATGGCTTTTCCCTGCGTGGAAGGCGTTCTTGGGGGCGTAACTGGCGCTGCTGCAAGGTCGCTGCGCCACTATGCGCCACGGCTGGTTTTGGTGGCTGGAATCCATGAATACGCTGTGCGCGGAAATGGGTTTTGGCGCACGCGGCTGGCGCAGGGATTCGCACGCGCACACTGTGCGCCAGCCGCGTGCGCCACTTGTGCGCTGAATTCTATGAATTACCCCCTTGATAATAAGTTGATGTTATGGCCTTTAGATCTGCACTTTGTCATGTCAACTTCGATTTAATATGTAACATGCAGGCAAATTGTTTGAATGTATGGTGCAGTGGTGGTGCCCAAATTTCGCTGTCTGCCATTGGCTATGACTGATTTTATGTCTTGCTCGTAGCCCCTGTCTCAAGTTGCAAGGGCTCGGTTGAGGGTACTTACCTTTCATATCTCAGGTGTGCAATGCTTTACGTATGGCTAGCAGCTGTCTGGAGTGAAGGACATGTTGAATGGATTTGGGTAATGAGTTGTAATTTCAGTTGTGTGAATGGTTAGGATGGGTGGCGTTTGGGTGGTGCTTCACATCTAGGTGGTCTGCGTTGGATGCTTGTTGGGGGGAAAGTGTTTTCGTTTTAGCAAATATATGATATATATAACTATATAACCCAAATATGTTTCTTTGGCAGACCCTTTGAATCATATTGTTCTTGAATTGGATATGTTGACGTATAATAATCATGCCTGCTTGAGGTTGTTCGGGGCGGTAATTCCCCATTCACCATTGGCCCTTCCCATTCCCATTTTTGCCCCCATAGGGCTCAATGGAAATGGGGAAGGCGGTAGTTACGGTACCGCAAATTGCGGTGCCGTAATTACCTCCGAGGTCCCTTTGCGGGTCCAATCCTTAACGGCTGATAAAACCAGCCGTTAAGGTAGGGACCCGCAAAGGGACCTCGTAATTAGGCGGTAAGGGGTTAACGGCGCCGCCACCTTTTACGGCGCTGTTAACCCCTTACCGCCTGAGTCGTAATGAGGCCCTATGTATTGATGAGTCATTCGAATTAGATGGGCAGGATCTGAGGGTCATGAGACTAGATTGACTGGCACATTCGGGAGACTGGAGAGTTCTGTCCTTTAGATTATTTCGCTCATAAATTAAATGGGATTGTTCATGTGTTTATAGGCTGCGTGAAGAAATATTCTGCGAAAAAATGTAATAATACTGTAAAGCATTTTAACATTTCTTGCCATATTATAAGTCAACATTTTTCTTCTGTCTGCTTGATTGCATATTTAACATGACATAATCCTGAGTTTGCATCACAAGGTGGGCTCCTTTTGACTGGTCTTTAATAGTGGGAATGCAATTTAACCCTTTAAGTGCCATGAGTTTTTCCCCCCAGTGACAAGGCCTTTTTTGGTGATTTTGGTATGTCACCATTCAATGCCTTGTAACTTTTTTGTTACATGAAATATCTCGGCCAAATTTGCCTCCTTTTTTCTCCACATGTAGGTGGTCGTAACGGCACCCAGGAATCTTAGGTTGCTGTAGTAGGGTGAGAGAAAATAACCAAAAAGGGTGAAAATGTTGTGTTTTTTTCAAAAAATGCCAATAAAATGATGTACAAAGAAGCTTGTGTTTTTTTTCCTTTTAAGAGCTAGGAACAAATGGTTTGCTGTGCTGAATTCCCAATTTCCTGGCTTTCAAGGACAGGTTGAGTGGAAACAACAGAAAAAATATTTTGATGTGGTTATCAACCGTTTTGTGAGAGGTAGGCGATTTTGGCCATTTTTGCCAATTGAACATGCATTGACGGAATGGAAGAAAAGGGAAGGAAAGCCAAATTGCAGGGCAGAAACGCATACATTTCTGAAAAGTAGACAAAATTCCAAGTGCAGGAAGGGGTGATTTGCGCAGGTCGGGCAACAACTAGATAGGGGAAATTGCCATAGTATGGGGAAAAGCAGGAAAATTACTGAAAAAAGGTATGTGGTGGACATGGTTGGCTTGGTACAGCAATGGCTTCTATGAATTTTGAGAAAAACAATGCTCCGCTACATTCCCCCGACTCATGCAGCTAGGAAAGCACACATTTTTTGTGGTGTTTCACAAAACAAGCATTACCACAAGCCAAATACTGAGCCTGGTACACAGGAGTTTTATGCTTACGGCCTGAACAGATGTACTTAGCATGTGTAAATCATCAAAACCATTGTGGTGAGGCCGGCAAGCATACCATTTTTGAAAGAGCACAGGCAGACCTTTTCAAGGGTAGGTGACTTGTGCAGGTTACAAAGGTGTATGGTGCCTAAAGCAGCGACTAAATGTAGGGCACATTTGGGAAATGAAAGAATTGTGTGACAAAGGGCTCTAGCAAATGGGTAAAATTGTTATGAAACCCACACAAACACAACAAATGTCATACCTTCCCACGTTCCCACACGTGTCCCGAACACACCCCTTACCCCAAGTTTTTTCCAACATCTGAATTTCACAATTTTTCCAGACGGGCACACCATACAGATATGGGCCACGGGTGTCCAAACCACCAAGGAAAACAGGGAACCCCATGTATTTCCGAAAAAGAGGACACACGTGGGAATCCGCAGAGGTCTGACTTTCGCAAATCGGCCCAGAATTTATTACCCAGAAACCCCAGCAAAGTCTGTGGCAAAAAAAACATTTTTCCGCATATTTCACTCGGCTCACCCACCAAAACACAACAACAACACATGGCCTACCTTCTCGCGTTCCCACAGCTGTCCCAATGAAAATGGTACCTCACATGTGTGGGTGAACCTATCTGGGCTCCAAGGGGAAAGCCTACAACATGGGTAATCCTAAGTATTACGGCACAGCATCATTTCAGGAATTCTGCTCAAGCGCACACCCTACAGACTTGGGCCTAGGGTGTCCAAGCCACCAAGAAAAACAGGGAACCCCATGCATTTCCAAAAGAGGACACCCGTGGGAATCCACAGAGGTCTGACTTGCGCAAATCAGCCCAGAATGTATTACCCAGAAACCCCAGCATATTCCGAAATGTGGTGAAATAAATGCATCTTCCGCACATTTCACTCGGCTCACCCACCGAAACACGCCGCCAACAACAGATGGCCTACCGTCCCACATTTCCACTGGTGTCCCAATGAAAACTGTATCTCACATGTGTGGGCACACCTACCTGGGCATCAAGGGGAAAGCCTAAAACAAGGGTAAGCCCAAGTCTTTCGGCACAGCATCATTTCAGGAATTTTGCTCATGTGCACACCCTACAGATTTGGGCCTAGGATATCCATGCCACCAAGGAAAACAGGGAACCCCATGCATTTCCGAATAGAGGACACCTGTGGGAATCTGCAGACATCTGACTGGTGCAAATCGGCCCAGAATTTATTAGCCAGAAACCCCGGCAAATTCCAAAATTAGGCTAAAAAAAAATGTTCTGCACATTTCACTCGACTCGCCCACCAAAACACGCCACCAACAACACATGGCCTACCATCCCGCATTCCCGGAGGTGTCCCGAGGAAAACGGTACCTCACATGTGTGGGTGCACCTACCTGGGCGCCAAGGGGAAAGCCTAAAACACGGGTAACCCCAAGTCTTTTGGCAAAGCATCATTTCAGGAATTCTGCTCATGCGCACACCCTACAGATTTGGGCCTAGGGTGTCCAAGCCTCCAAAGAAAACAGGGAACACCATGCATTTCCGAAAACAGTACACCCGTGGGAATCCGCAGAGGTCTGACTTGCGCAAATAAGCCCAGAATGTATTACCCAGAAACCCCAGCAAAGTCTGAAATGTGGCAAAAAAAATGCATTTTCTGCACATTTCACTCGGCTCACCCACCAAAACATGCCGCCAACAACACATTTCCTACCGTCCCGCATTCAAACAGGTGTCCTGATGAAAATGGTACCTCACATGTGTGGGTGCACCCACCTGGGAGCCAAGAGGAAAGCCAAAAACATGGGTAACCCAAAGTCTTTCGGCACAGCATCATTTCAGGAATTCTGCTCATGCGCACACCCTACAGATTTGGGCCTAGGGTGTCCAAGCCACCAAAGAAAACAGGGAACCCCATGCATTTCCAAAAAGAGGACACCCGTGGGAATCTACAGAGGTCTGACTTGTGCAAATCGGCCCAGAATGCATTATCCAGAAACCCCAGCAAAGTCTGAAATGTGGCGAAAAAAATGCATTTTCTGCACATTCCACTCGACTCACCCACCGAAACATGCCACCAACAACACATGGCCTACCGTCCTGGGTTCCCACAGGTAGCCCGATGAAAACGGTAACTCACATGTGTGGGTGCACCTACATGGGCGCCAGGGGAAAGCCTAAAACACGGGTAACCCCAAGTCTTTCGGCACAGCATCATTTCAGGGATTCTGCTCATACGCACACCCTACAGATTTGGGCCTAGGGTGTCCAAGCTTCCAAGGAAAACAGGGAACCCATGCATTTCCAAAAAGAGTACACCCCTGCTCTCTTGCTTGGAATGTATTGCCTGAACAGTAGCTGACCTTTATACAACATCAACTCCGCAAATCGGTGAATGATTTGGTCCAGAAATGGCTGGAGTTTGAAGAGCCTATCAAAGTTGGGTCCGTTCTGGGTAATGCTGCCAAGTTGTCATTGAAGTGCAAAATACGACGCAGTGCTTGAAAGCAATTTCTGCTCAATGTAGCTGCAAGAAATGGGCAATAAAGAGGAGCTACAGTAGACTAGTATATCGAGACAGACGGCTTGTGGGAAATTCCCATGAGCAAAATGAGACCCCAAAACTTTCTCATTTCAACATCGGTTGTGGGAACCCATGCTTGTGCTCTGGACTGGGGTTTCAGAGTGGGACCCCTTGATCTCAAGAACTGTGCAGCATATACATTGGTTTGCTGAACCACATCTGCAATGAACCCATCATCAACAAAATGGTTGAAAAAATCAATAGGCTGAAACCCATCTGTATTCACTGTGCACCCTGAAATACCAGTGAAAGGGGGCACAACAGGCTGATCCATTGCTGGAGGCACCCTCTGCGATTCTTCAGCCATGTCAGGAACTGCCACATTGGGTGGCCGTCCTGCATGTCCCCTCCCCCTTACAGGTTCCCTGCATGTGCGAAGTGTGCAAAAAGGTGGATGCACTCTTTCTTCCTCTTCGTCATCAGATCATGACGATGATGAGATGGAGGAGGGACGTTCATTAATGGACAACTCACTTCCCCAATCACTTCCCTCCTGACCCTCAGAAGCACTATCTGTTTCAGATTGCATGTCCACCTCTGTGCCTTGCTCTGAACCAGACTCCATCACTGCAGCTAAAGCCTCTGCACTAGATATTGATCGATGAGAAGCCATGAGTATTGTCGCTATGGAACCCTTCACTGCCCAAAGACCAGATGAAGACTGAAACAATAAGTATGTGTGCTTCTCAAAGTATGGAACATAGCAGAGTAAGTGGTATTCAGTGCCACAGACCTACTCCACACAAGTACACCAAAAGGTCCAGACATTGCTCACAAACTGTAGCAGCCCTCTGCAATATGACATACTCCCTGCAAACTACAATAAATGGAGTACTGCTTTGCAAACACACACGTGAAATGCTAAGGACCAGCTGACTGCTTTCCTACAAGTGGGTAGACAGCTACAACACACCTGCACCTAAAAGAAAGACAACAAAAAAGCTAAGGACGATGTCCTCTTCCGCTATACTTTACACAAATACAAGTGTGGGGACGAGGATTGCAGCCACACTACCTATTTACAAAGAGCCAATGTGCTTTGCACCATGCCCTCCTCCATGGGATGCTGGTGGAAGGGAAATGAAGGTGCGAAGCAACCAAGCAACGTATTCGTGATTGGGTGAGTTGAAAAGCCAGAGGCAATCAAGACGTAGACAGGGAAGATGAGAAAAGTACATGGCATGCCCTTCCAGGAAATTGCTGGCACACTTTTGACAAAAACATCTGCTCATTCACATAGGGGTGTGTGTTGAAAGGGGAAAGGTCACAAGGACAAAATTAATGCAAGGGCAAGCAAATTTATTTAGGCTGATGCAAGTAGTGATGGGTAACTAAGAAATAAGCAGCACAGACATACTGAATGCATTGACATGCCATGAACACAAACAATTACTAGGAAGTGGCAGTCTCAATGCCAACATACTTACTACCATTTTTATTCACATTTCACACAATCCAGTGCGTCCATCAGTTACTGGGCACCCCCCATAAAATAGCATATGGGAAAATTCCATATGTATGCAATGAAGACCTCCATGCCTGTTTTCGAAAGGTGCACCCCATCTCTGTGAAACATCACTTCACCTTTGATAAAGCCATGGTGAATGGTCCGTATTCCGTTGTTGCCCTTTGTCAGTCTAGTGAACTCGCCATTCAGTTTCCACACCGAGCGGTTAATGGCCCCTGCATTCCCTTGAGTTTTCCAATCCCTGCTGGGAATCATCTGGGAGCAGGCCACCACAGTGCTTGGAAACCTCTGAGCAATCCATTCCAGGTCCACCATGAGCTGCTCCCATATCCCCTTCTGTCCCACAGACAAAAAATCATTTCTTCAGAGGTGCACCACTATAAGGTCGGGGGGGGGGCTCTCCTTTTGCCTGGGCATCGATGATGGCTCTTCTGAGCTGGTGAAGGCGCATCCCCCGACCCCAAACCAATGCATCGCGAGGCCATCCCTTCCAGACCCAGATGTGGTTGGCCCTCAGAAAAATCGTGCAGCCCTTTGGATGAAAGAGTATCCAGTTATCTACACAACCCTCATCTTCACTAGGAAATGGAAAAAAAGCAAACCCCCATGAATATGGCCAGACCTACAGTTTACCAAATAGCACACTGATTGTTTCAACACATGGCTCTTGTAACAATCCCAGACACACACTTCACCCATTCGGACATGTACCTCTCATGTGAGATTACAGTCGGGCGATAGTAATAGGCACTTGCTTTTCAGGGGACAGAGGTGAGGAAGACAGTATGTCACCTTGTGCCAATAACACAGTTGTGCTGGCGCAATTGTAATCAGTGAAGGTTGTCTGCTCCTGTGGCCCACCAACTGCACTGCATGGTGGTAAGGTGACTTGCAGATGCTACACCATTGTACTTTAGCAGGGTGACTAGTCTGACAGAGGATATGAACTCTGCAGCAAGTATGCTTTGTATGCTCTGTGAATACATGTACCCTGACAGAATGTGCGCCATTCATCACAAATGGATGCAATTTTGGACACTTTGATTATGAGAGCTTCCGGTGCAGCTGAAGGACCACTGGTGAACTTGGGGGCACTCGACTTCCAAGGCAGAGAGGCGGCCAAGGTCACACGCATCAACCACCACCACCCTACATCTCTGCCTGGCCAGCCCTACCGATTTCCCCTCCAGGAAGAGATGGGGACCCTGCCGGGGCACACTACACCCACTGCTGAATTTGGGGGACAAAATATCCACCTGGTAGACGGACGCCCAAGGCCAATGACATCACCCCCCTAACTGTCCTGCCCTCTAGCTACCCTGCATTACAGCTTTTCACCCTGCAAAAGGATGGGGACCCTGGCAGGGCTCACTGGGACCACTGCTGGGATTGGACCACAGAAATGGTGACCATTGCAGTAAAAGGAATGAGCTCTGTACCAAGTGTGCAGAGCATGCTCAGAAAAAATGACCAACTGCATTACTACCGGCAACATTTTTGAAAGTTTGTTGCTACTTATTTCAGCCACACTTTTCCTTCTGCAAAGCAGCCACCTTCCTCAATGCAAGGCACACCCATCACAGCACCCGAACCGCCCCACTACCCTTTCCCACCCATACCAGTGACACTGCAACCACAGTTCTTCCCACCACAGTAACCCTCCACCCCCACATTACCAAGTAATATATGTAGTTCTTACATAAGTCAGTGAAAGCTTTTCAGTAGCCGCAACTGTAAAGGAAACATAAAAGAATTACATTCAGTGCTTTGCCTACCAATAACACATCCAAACTGTCTGGCAGATATCTGTACATTTTTCGGCTCCTTCCACCAGATACATACACTTCTCAGTCATCTACCACCACGGGAGGCTGGACTGCACAATGATAGGAAATTAGAATAAGACCCAATGGGCGTATGGCAACCCCTAGCACAAAAAAAAATAACCTTCTACAGATGGCTAAGTGGCAAACTGCCCTCCCAGGGGAACAGCACTGTTCAGCTGGACTGGGGGGCATTTTGTGCACTACCTCAGCAAGTGTGTTCCTGGCCACCCCAATACCTCCCCAGAGCACCCACTCCCCTTCACAACATAAACACTAGAGGCCCAGTTCCCACCCACCCCAATAGCAATGTGCCCTCCACATACTATACAATCTTGAAATAACCCA
Organism: Ambystoma mexicanum; assembly: GCF_040938575.1. Taxonomy (NCBI): domain Eukaryota; kingdom Metazoa; phylum Chordata; class Amphibia; order Caudata; family Ambystomatidae; genus Ambystoma; species Ambystoma mexicanum. Next base: position 439,713,059 of record NC_090934.1, read on the forward strand.
CAATCCATACGTACATAACAAGCGAGAAGCTTGAACTACTCAAGATCTGTAAAGGGAAAAACAAAACATAAATTATCAGTGTCAGCCCACTCAAATACCAAACCACCCATACTGCCCCCCTATGGCATTGGCCAGTACGTTTTGAGCACCCTGCACCAAGATTGGCACAACAATGTGCCCCTCTGTGCCAAGGCAAGTTTGGTAAAAAAAATAAAAATAAATAAAATGGCAGGATGCCCTTTAGGGGAGGCTGTGGGGCACCCTACACCGCTGGGGAATTTACTAATGTTAAGGGGGGTGCACCTCTCCACCCCCACCCCAATTGGAGCGGCGGCGCATCTCATGTAGCCCTCCTTGGGGGCAGATAAGTGGGGGCTGTCCTGCACTCCTACCTGGGCTCAGGTGTCCCTTCCTAGGAACAGATATCTGGGCCCAGGGAGGGCTGCATGACATGGCACCCTCTCCATTGCGGGTGGGGGAGGAGGGGGTCACCACCCCATCCCATTAGAAAATTCCCCATCCCTTTGGGGTGCCCCACAGCCCCCCCTAAAATGCGTTCCACCATTTTCACTTTTTTCCTTTTGTAACCCAACTCCCCTTGGCACAGAGGGGCACATTGGTGTGCCAATCTGGCCCCAGGGTGCTCAAACCTTACTGCCCCACCCACTGGGGGGCCTGTGCCACAATTTTTGGGGGCTCTCTCCCCCCTTACCCCAAATGGGTGGCAGGGGCACCTCATGCAGGCCTCCCTGGGCCTCCTACAAATGGCTGCGTGAGGCACACCCCCCTCCATTTGGGGTTGGGGGGAGAGGGGCCCCCAAAAATTGTGGGACAGGGCCCCCAGTGGGTGGATCAGTAATGTTTGGGCACCCCGGGGGCCAGATTTGCACACCAATGTGCCCCTCTGCGCCAAGGCAAGTTTAGTAAACAAAGAAAATAATTCAAAATGGCAGGCTGCTCTTAAGGGGGGGCTGAGGGGCACCCTACACCCTACCAGGCAGTTTTCTAATGTACTGGGGGTTTACCCTCTCCCCCACACCCAATTTCATTCAGCCCTCCCTGGGGGCATATAAGAAGGGGGGTTCTCATGCAGCCCTACTTGGTGTTACATGCCCTTTCCTAAGAGCAAATAACTGCCCCCAGGGAGGGCTGCATGACATGACCCCAAGTCCATTTTGGGTGGGGTGACAACACCTTTCCATATAAAAAAAATCCCTGGTGGTCCAGTGGGGGGGGGCACTCCCTCCAACACCAGCCATGATATTTATTTTTTTATTTTTTTTGCCCCCACCCCTGGGGGCAGATGGTCAGCCATCCGCCCCAGGGGTCTCCATACATGTGGCCGCATGCTTTGGGGCTACGGGGGGGAGAGGGCTGCTTACCTATTAAACAGCCCCTCCTCCCCCGCATCACAAACAGATCCCTAGTGGTCCAGTGACATTTCTGCCCATGGAACGACCGCCCTGCGCCTGATCCGTGAGCAGCAATGCTAATACAAAGGGTGTCGTTGGAAAGGGGAGAATCTCCCCTTTCCAACGACATCCTCACCAAAAAAATCCCTGGTGTCTAGGGGTCCTCAACCCCCTCGCCCCTTCCCATAGTATTTTTTTATTTCCCTTTTTTTCCCTATCCCTGGGGGCAGATGGTCACCCATCCACCCCCAGGGGTCTCCACACATGTGGCCCCATGCTTTGAGGCCACAGGGGGAGGGGGCCGCTTACCTAGTAAGCAGCACCCCCCACCCCCACGTCACAAACAGATCTCTGGTGGTCCAGTGACATTGCTGCCCACGGATCGAGCGCGCTGCACCCGATTCGTGAGAAGCAGTGCTTACACAAAGGGTGTTGTTGGAAAGGGGAGAATCTCCCCTTTCCAACGATACCCTAACCAAAAAAATCCCTGGTGTCTAGGGCTCCCTACCCCCTCCCCCTTCCCATGCTTCTTTTTCTGCTTTTCTTTGGGTTTTTTTTGCCCACCACCCCTGGGGGCAGATGGTCACACATCCGCCCCCAGCGGTCTCCATACATGTGGCCCCATGCGTTGGGGCCACAGGGGGAAGGGGGCGCTTACCTAGTAAGCTCCCCCTCCCGCCTCTCTAACAGATCCGTGTTGTCTAGCCCGATCCGGGAGCAGCAATGCTGTCACAAGGTATTGTTGGAAAGGGGAGAATCTCCCCTTTCCAACGATACCTGCCTCGATCTCCGGCTTGAAATACAGCGGGAGTTCGAGGCAGAGGGAGAAGGGCACTCACCTTCTCTCTTCACCGCAGCAGCTGAAAATGGCTGCCGCAGTGAATTTACTTTCAGTTTCACGCAGGCGTGTGTGAAACTGAAGGTAATCCAGCCCCCTGGAAGTGAGGGGGGACTTCCCCCACACATAGCCCGGGGGTTGGATTACAACAGAGTGCCAAAAAGGAAGAGCTATCTCGTCCTTGGCACTGCGTACGCATTGTCAAGGACGAGATATCTTGTCCTTGGCACTTAAGGGGTTAAGGTATGGGGTTGATTAGCGCTGTGATTGTTTCATATCTGTATGCTTGTAAGTTCTACACTGTTTTGCTTCTTTTTTCTTTTCTTTTTTCTGCTTTACTTTAAGGTTGAGCCAAAGGGGGAGGGATTGAATAAAATTGTCAAAATGAAGGCATGGGTTGCTGGGTGGTAGTTGAGAACTGGTTTAACCATGTAAATACTAGAATTTTTGTTGAGCCTGACTCTAGTCAGACACCTTTCAATCGAAACAAATGTATGTTTTTGTGTGCTGTCTTAATGTTCATCTGGGTTGGGGAGGTTATAATATTGTATGCTCCGGATCTATATGTTGCCATTTCTTTGGTGTATATGTATATACTGTTTGCTGGGATTAATTTAGTCATGATGATGTTATGCCATAGTCGGAACCTAGAAACCTGGATGCCTTAAGTCTATGGGGATGCTAAGGGTAGAAACTTGGAATGTGAAAGGCTTGAATTGCCCAATTAAGAGAAAGAAAGTTCTGTCAAAACTTTGGAGAGAGAGAATTGATGTGATTTTCTTGCAAGAGACACACTTTGTGGAGGATGCTGGGAAACTTTTTTCTAGCTCTAGATACATAAGAATGTGGCTAAACTCTTTCTCTTCTAAATCAAGAGGAATTGGGATTTTGATTTGGTGGGAGTTGGGGATTAGAGTGGATAAAGTAGCTATGGACGATATGGGCCGTATAATTTTAGTTGATTTGAAATAAGAGGATAAACGTATTACTTTAGCTTCCATTTATGGTCCATGTGTAGCTGTGTGGTATGAAGGGGGAGTTGATTATTTTAGGAGGAGATTTTAATTGCGCTTCAGATTTCAATGGCACTGAATAATGTATAGATGAAGTATCTGTAACCAGCTTCTTATAATCTGATCTAGCACTGTCTCTCTTCCGCTATCTCTCTTTCTCACTCTCTCTCTCTCTCTCTCTCTCTCTCTCTCTCTCTCTGTCTCATGCTAAGTCTCTGTTTCTCTTTCTGTGGGCCAGAGCAAAGTTGTCAGATACACATTTGCTAGAGACAACCCAACTGTCACTGACAGTGGAATGAGAAGAGAATAAACACAGATATCATGAAGGAGGGAGGAGGAGAAGCATTGTGTGCTTTTTCACAGGGGGTGGGGCCAAGCCGGTACTTGGAGGCACACATTTCCACACAAGCATCCTGCAGGAATGTCACTATCACATTGAGGGTGCATTTTTCGATTTGAGGAGATAGGCTGAACTCAGATAAGATGCTAGGTTGACAGACCCTGTAAAGGACACTAGGACTAGGCAGCATGGTCTCCCATTGTGTTTAATTTATATTTTTTGTTAATTATTAATTTTTGGGAATAATGTAACAAGGCATGAATTCATAAGCACTACCAACAAATCAGTGGCCAGCAACCACAAATATTACCTTGGTGTTTACAGAAGAAACAGATTATTGGTTTTAATCTGAACAGACCTTTTCCAAAAATGTTGAGGTTAAATGGTGTCTATTTCTAACAAATGTAGCTACTTATAAGAGAAATAATTGAATTGTTCTAACATTTTACACCAATAACTTCCAGTATGTATTGTAGTTATTAAAAGAACACATAATAGTAACACTATAGATTATTTTCTGTTAGAAGATTATTGTTCTAACATGGACAGTTTTTCACGCTTCTATTTTACTCTTTCAAAATTCTCTGATAAGAAGTGAAATGGGGGCAAAGTGCACCATTGTTTTTTTGTGTGGCTGCTTTGCATAAAATCAAAGAGCATTTTGAGAATATAAGAATGACTACAGGTCTTTATATTTGACAAATATGCCTGTGATAAAAGGTGTGTACGCTTAATTCATTAACTATATAGTAATGCAGACTGGTTTTGGTGTTCACTTCATTCTCAGAACACTCACCCTCACATTAAATTGTTTGTAATCAAAATCCATGCATACATTTTCAGACAGCATCATAATCTATACGTGTCTATTAAATGGCTGCAACATGCATCACTCCATCGAAGTTAGAAAGCCCAATTGAGACAGATTTTTAGAGGAGGAGGGGCTAAGAAGGGAAGCCGGTATACAGACAAGGTTAGAGAATTATACACAGGATTTGTTGGACGACATTGCTACATGGTTTTGAATGACAATAGCACTGTCTATGCAATTATCACATTAAAGAAATTGAACGCCGGTGCATGGGTAGAGGAGAATGATGGATGGAATCATCCCTGGGCCACCACTCATGCCTGACAATGCATTAATTTCTGGGTACACCATGACATCACCAAGATGGCAGCCCCCGATTTTCATTTGTCTATAGAACAGATAGATGTCAACTAAGATGTGTATGTCACACCTCCAGTGCCCAGATCAGTTTATCCCTCCCCATGTCAAATAGATATTGTATGTGTCATGTCAAATAAAGATTGTATTTGAAATCCTCATCTTTCTCTAGATACCTTTCTGGGGTGAACAGTCCCTCCTCTGTGTGATGTTGGAGCATGTGTTGTTGGTACAGCGTATAGTTATCATCAAAGGGCTCATCCGGGAGAGATTCAATGCTTAGATGGGCTGACCTATGTAGCCTGTCGAGTGGGTAGTGCTGTTCCCTTAGTGCATGGTGTTCAGCTGAATCAACTGTGTGCATGGGTGCAGATCAATAGACGTTTGGTTAATGATCGAGCCTGCTGCAGTTCTGGCATTGTGTGTTCATGGGGCATGGTTACTAACATAGGATGGGGCCCCGCCAATTGTAATTCAGCTAAGTGAATTTGCACAGAAATTGAACTGCAGAAGGTTGTGGCTAAGGGTGGCCTCTTATGCCTGCCATGTTTGGCAATGGGCAAAGATACGATCCAGTTTTTAATGGTATGGGTTTGTGTGAACCTGCGCAAGGGCAATATGAGTTGTGCCTTTGTGGTGATTACTTGTTTTGGGTTGTTCTCTTGGCCACAAACTGTGACAAGTAATCCCTGGAATGACAGTCCTTGGGCGCACAGTGTGTATCTACACAGGTACAGTGAATGACAACATATAATTATTGTAGGATTGAATGCTCATGATGATATTATGTGCCTAAGGCAAGCATTGATGGTGTCAGTCAATGGACTCATCAGGTTCCTGATATACGTTGTGGAATGTGAACACATCAAAGTCAGGATTAGTTTATGTTGGCTTTAACAGTAGAGTTGTAGATGTTCTCATTTACTATGGCTGGAAAGCTCTCTATAATTTGGAAAACGTCAGTGCCAGAAATCTGAAAGATGAATGAGGTCAGACGATTTGATACTCAGGTCTCTGAGGCCTGTTGCTTTGAAATTGTTCTGGGGGTGCTGGAGCCTGAGGTCCCGTGTAGATCTTACAGTTTTGGGAATGGTCCAAAATAACAAAGATGGTGCAGTGGGCAGTTAAGGAGTAAGCATAAACATTGCTGGTGCTAGAGAGGATGTGGCCCTGAAATGCTATGGGGATGTTTTAATGGGGGTTGGAGCCCATTTATTGGGCACTGGGGCCAGGGTGGAGTAGCAGTGATATAGGTCAGTGGCACTGTGGGCCATTTCAGTGGTGCTGGAGAGCAGACCAGTGGCACATAAACCTGGTTGTTAGAAGAAGGTTATAGATGCACTTACCTTCACCAGGTGATGGTGTGTGGAAGTTTGCCCAGCTGTTCCCAGCGTTGTTGGTAATTCAAAATAAAGTTCCCATGGTGTGGAAACTCCCGTCACCTGCACACTCTCAAAGGCCGACTATCAGCCAAACAGCGGTTAGTTATGATGTGAAGTAAGACAATTTACAAGTTACTGAAATTATATGAATGGTGCAACAAACAATACTCCAAAAAATGCATGAATTTCAAACATATTCCTTTTTTCTTCACAGTTGTTACTTTAATAGGAAACCCAACGTGTTTCAAGCTACACAACTCTACATCAGGGCATTCTACTGTGAAGTATGCTGTAATTTAACAAAAAAGAAAGCATGAATGTACATTTTGTACACACTATTCTTAAAACACACACTTTTTAATTTTTGATTAAGGCAAGATCATCTAAAGCTTAATTAATCACCTTTTGGGTAAAACAACTCCAGAAATTCTCTGGTAGTATATTTATTTCATGAATAATGTCCAAATATATCCAATCTGGTATTGGAGATTGGATATATTTGGACATTGTTTGTGCTTTCTGTCTGCTTGCGACCCTAGAAGTTACTCTTATCTCTGCCATCTTCACGAGGGATTGCTGCAAACTTGTTCAATATCTCTCACAATGAACTTCTACTGCACTCTCTTTCTTTATCCATCTGAACCTTGAACATAGCCTGGGAACTTTGACCTTGATCTCCCAATGTGCTTCACGTCTTTACAATTCACTCCTTGGATAATTCTGTCTTGCGTACTCTCTTAGTGAGTAAAGGAAGGATACTCTGAGGTATAAACAATATACAATATCAATATTCCAGTGAATATATCACTGCCTGAGAAGGTACGCTAAATGTTTAGTTTATACAAGAAAACATGTTTGAGCTCAAACAAAGGATATGGACATGGGAGAAGTAGTAAAGAAAAATCACTTTAATTCTAAAATCATCACATGTTATGCACATTTCACCAATATGACTATTGTATATCACCACCAGATCACAACAGAGACTAACATGATTGGATATAGGTACAAACAAACTGAAACCTTTCCCACTATGCAAAACATTAAGCATACATGCCTGCCAAAGTTCCAGGCTTTTCTTGGAACAAATGTCTTCATAGAAAGCAAACACCAACTAGTTTCGGCGGCACTTAAAGATGTGGTCTGCCTTCCTCAGGGTGAACATTTTTAGGGTACCTTTTTGTTAGAGTGTCCTTGAAAGTTCATACAAGCTTGTGCCTTTCTCCAAAAGCCAACAACTGTAGTGATGCTTGCCTCTGTGTCTCAATGCTGTGTTCAGCACATACATCTAATAATCACTTTCAGTTTATTAAAGCATTCTTGCCATCACAACTCATCTCCAGTTTTGAATGCCTATTTGGATGGTACCTCTGCATAACTATGCAAAGGATGTCACTGCACATCTGCTAATCAAAAGGTCTACTCTTTGTATTCCGTAACATGGACAGTGCCACTCCATACAAGTACAGACAATAGAGTTCAATACCGGGGGAACAGCGTTCCTAGAACTTTTGGATCGCTCTATCTCTTAGCCTGTCATAGGCAGGCCCCACATGATTACATTCCTTTCTCTGTAATCATATACTAGGAACAACTAATTGAGGATCTCTGTCAGTCTTTTAGATACTTGAAACAACTGACCCTTCCTATGTCCTTCATAAGCTTGAAATGAAGAGTTCAATACCCCCAGGAGTCTTTAAATAGACAACATTTTCTCAATCAATGGGCTTACACAGGAGCTAATTTTCATACACACAATGCATTGTTCATCTGGCTCTCTCCTCGAGATGAACTTCCAGGGATGGTTACTTAGTGGTGATATGGCTTGTGTTACATAGCTGAAATTGCTTATTCGACTTTTACATTTTAGTTAGAAGTGTTTTTTTAAACCACAATATACCCATCATAGCTTTGCTGATGTTTGCATAGGTTTTGAAATAAATGTTGGAGTAATGTTTGATTTTTCTGACAATCTTTCAGTGATTTGGCATAACCCTTTAACTAAACTTGCAATTGATCATCCAGTACTTTTATTCTTAGCACCAACAAATGGGTGAGCTGCTTTTTGACTCAACCAGCAGTTCAGCTATTTCTCCAGACCTTCTGTATTTCCTAGAAATTTCAAACTCATACTTGAATTTTCTGTCAGACTTTCAGGAGTTACAATACGTGCCTCTCTCTCATTTATAAATTGCAACCCATTATTCAATTCCCCTTTCAATCGTGGAATTAACTCGAAACAAATGTTGTATTTCCCTTTCTATTTCTTCAGATACTTACAGTCAATGGGTCTTAAAACGGCTTTGCTACTAGCAGGTTACCGGTAAACTCACCTTACTGTTACCGCCGCTTGATATTTCAGTGTTAACGGAATATTACAGTTGCCGGAAATGGCGGTACGTTCCCATGCTATGGAGTCCCATAGGACTCCATGTGATGAAAATTACTGAATAACTGGCACCATTGTTAACAGTACCTGTGATTCAGTCATTTTTCTGCTGGTAGGGGGCTGAACTCCTGGCAGGTCACATTTATTTCGTCCTTTTTACCAGACCAGCTCACCCTTAATAAGGCCCAATGAGTATTTTTCACAGTTTCATAAAATTGGCTTTTTGAAGACTTGGATGCAGAGTTCAACAAAATGATCTCTCACACTGTGCATTAGACTTGGCTGAGTATTGGATTTCATGTTTCAGTATACAACATGCTCTTCCACAATTGGAGTTAGACTTGCTTGGTGTTGGACACTGAACATGCCAGCATGCAGCAAATGATTGCCTAGAATTGTTGTCATATAAAACTGAGTATCAAACTTTGAGTCCCAGCATTTATCATATTTCAGGCTTTCTCTCATTTGCTTGGTTATATGATGTTACTACCTGAAGTAACCGGCTTCGCCTGGGATACCATTCTGCGATTCTTTTTCATATTCCACCAAAAAAGATGAACCAATATTGTTGTTTGCCAGAAAGGAAAAACGCAATATTTGTTAATTTCACTAATTAATTGAACACCACATTTTCATGTATCTCTGATTTAAATTCTCATATGAATATCATATTTGTATGCTTACTCTGATTATTGGCGGCATTGTTAGCAGTGATGACCATTTTCACTGCTAAACACATACTGCAAATAATCAGAGTAAGCATACAAATATGATATTCATGTGAGAATTTAAATAAAAATGTGGTGTTTAATTAATTAGTGAAATTAACATGTATCAAGTTTATTGCGGAATAAATCAATGGAAAGAAAGACACACTAACTCTCTTCTAACAATAATATTTTGAAAACAACAAAAAGCAAGACCAGTTTAGCACAGACAGCGTGATGATGAGCACGTTCTACAAATTACCTGTAGATGGCGCGCAGAACACCACAAAATGTGATACTGAAAAGACATACATTTAATTATCTCGGGAATGGGAGGACCTACCGAGCAAGAAATAATTGCATTAATTCGGCAATGAAATAAGGAATATTCCATACAAAATTCCTGACACCAGACCTCACTGTTCATGAGGGGTTACGTCCACAAGATCAACGCCATATACAAACCCACAAACACGACTTGGTTATATATATACACATATATATATATATATATATATATATATATATATATATATATATATATATATATATATATATATAAAAAAACAACACGTTTGCCAAATAGTGCTCTGCCTACATGTAGCTGGTGCAAGGGAAAGAAATATTGGCCAGATTTCTAAATATACAAAAAACACATGTGTTTTGGTAAATTGTAACACTGAAAAAAAAACAACAACAACATGTAACAAAATAATCCCAGCACACATGACCAAATCGCTTTCTTAGAAAAGTATTTTATTCAATTACAAAAAACTTGTGTAACCAACACTGCAGAATAGCTTAAAAACGGTAGGCATCTGTCCCAGGCCTCCCTTGATGGCATACAGGTTATAAAACACTCACCCCACCAGGGTGGAAACCGCCACGCGTTCCGCATGTACACCAAGCTTCCTCAGGCTTTTTTCTCCACATTCGTGAAAACACCTTCATATTATAAAAACAGGAAGAGAACCAGCGCCGGCATTAGGCTCCTCCCCTTTGCTCTCGTCTTTACCGATCACGTGATCGCAAGTGGCTGCTATTGCTAACGTGCAAAAAGGCAGCCATCCATGAAAGGTTTCATAATACAAAAAATAAGAGTAAATACTGACCCCAGCTCTGCTAAATACAGTATCGGGGAATATACGAGGCTCAGTGGTGAAGCTGCCTGCGGAATGCTGGATACTACAACCTCTCACCATATTAAAAATCAATCATGTGTGTATGTGCGCAAGTGCGCAAAATTCATTAGTTGGTTTGGTTTCATCCTGCATGACGAAACAACAAACCAATACACCCCATGGCTTGGAGTGTTTAAAAAAAGCCAGAGTTAAGCGCAGCACATCTCCCTTTCAAAAGAGTCCTCACATGACCATATTCTCTATGCAATATACATTTAAAGGGCCTACTCCTTTAGAAATGCTAGTATTATTACTCTGCATTTATCTAGGCACATCATAATGTGACAAAGATGTCCAATGAAATGCAAAGTAAGTTATCAGCAAAAAAGTGCATAGTGCATATATAGCAGCAAAATAACATGGCCTATACATTTGTAATAAAGTGCAAGTGCATTATAACACAGTCTAATATGTCTATAACGTAAACATAGACTGTCTGTTGGTAAAAGTACAGAATAAAATGCAGGTGCATTGAGACTCTGGAAGCCAGCCATGTCCAATACATAAAGGTAGTTTAGTCAGCCAAAGTTCAAAAATAGTCCCAGCATGATATCATATCGTGGCTGATGATGTATGCCAATTGATGCTGTGTTGCTGCATGTGACCATTAAACAATGTAACAAATTAACGGGATAAAAAGTTAGAAAAGGATAAAAGACAAGTTAAAAATAACATTCGATCTGTAATAGTAATGACTTGCCAGTCATGCCAATTCTAAGTTTCAAATTAGAGTCCAACAGGTTCATACCTTCAACGAATTCATTGTAGGAACACAAACATTTCACGGTCAATGTTCAGACCCAAGGGTGTCAATGTATCAAATGTACAAATGAATGACGCCTCTAGCTTTCGCAATTTGAGTTCCCGATTACCCAGTCTCCTGTGTAATGGGATGTGAGCAAGCCCCAAAAATGACATTTCTTTTACATCACCTTTATGTTTTTCTATGAAATGTCCCGTCAGGGGGTTGGTTAGATCCCCATTCTTAATAGCTCTGTAGTGTTGCAATATACGCAGCTTCAGGTCTCTTATAGTTGAGCCAATGTAATGTAGCCCACATGAGCATGTGATAACCTACACTACAAACTTCGTAGTGCATGTTATTTTATGTTTGTATCTCCATTTCAAACCATTACAGCTAATGAAGGTTTTTTTAGATACAAAATTGCACATTTTACAGTTGGCACATTTACGAAACCCAGCGCTGTCTTGTTTCATAAAATGACTCACAGGCATGCTATTTTCGGTGATCACCATGCTCGGAGACAAAATGGTTTTCAGAGTGGGAGCTTTGCGATAAGTTACACTAGGGACTGTTCCCAATACTACTTTGAGATCTGGGTCTGTTAGAAGGACTTTCCAGTGTTTACTCATAAAGTTTTTAATATTTCTGGCCTGATGGGTAAAATTAGTGATGAGTCTAATACCATCCTTTTTCTTAACTTTATGTGCTCTAAACAATTCCGCTCTTTTTATGTTTTGAACTTTGTCATAGCAGTCAGCCACAACCTTCTTTTTATGGCCACGTTTTACAAATCTTTGGCCTATATGTTGGGCTTCCTCTTGATAGTCTGGTTCATTGCTACAGGCTCTCTTAGCTCTCAAGAACTCTCCATAGGGGATCGAGTTCTTTAATTCTGTGGGGTGGTGGCTCAAAGCATGTAAAGTAGAGTTGGAGCTGGTTTCTTTACGAAAAAGTTTAGTTGTCAATACATTATTGATGACAATAAATTTCACATCCAGAAAGACCAATTCCTTTCTGTTGTGGACAGATGTAAGTTCAAGATTCAAATCATTGACATTCAAGATTTTAACATAGGCATGCAATAATTCTTCTGTCCGTCCCATATTATAAATGGAGCGTCTATAAAGCGGTACCATACCACTATATGTTTCGTAAATCTTTCTCTTTCTTCAGCCCATGCTACTTGTGATTCCCACCACCCCATATAGAGGTTAGCATAAGGGGGGACCATACAAGACCCCATGGTCGTTCCTTGTGTTTGTTTGTATATAGAGGCCTCATGTAAGAAGTAGTTGTGTTCCAAACAAAGCTGCAACATTTATAATAGCATGTCATTATGTTGTCTATGACTAATGGATCTGGTCTCTAGATAGAATTTACAAGCTTTAATGCCAGATGTACAAATGTCTGCCACTTCATATTCAGGTCCTGACGGAGTAGAAACAGGAGGAGGGTGAGTATTTCGTAACCTAGAAAAACCGATCCTTCGCATCGTTCTTTAGTTGGGACACATGAAACACGGGATAAATCCCGGACCATGAAGGGAGAAGTCTGAGTTTAAAAGCCGAGGAACCCAGCTTCTGCAGAATGGGAAAGGGACCGTAATATTTAGGAGACAGCTTGGATGGGACCAAGTGCCGGGAAAAAAAATCAAGAGGCCAGCCACACCATATCACCCGGCATCAAGGACGGCGCCGGAGAACGGCGTTTGTCCGCAAACCGTTTGACTCTACCTTGAGCCTCAAGGAGCGAAGTTTTGGCCGCCAGATGTCCTGTCTGAATAACTTGAAGCAGATTGTCCACATCTGGGAATCGGGATGAAGAAGGACGGCCAGTAGGAAAACAGGAAGGGTGAAATCCATATGAGCAAAAAAAAGGACTGGAACCCAGAGCGGAGTGATGAGAGTTGTTGTAGGCAAATTCTGCCAATGGTAATAGGGAAACCCAGTTATCCTCTGAAGCCGAGATGTAACAGCGCAGATAGCCCTCCAATGTTTGATTCAGCCGTTCTGTCTGGCCGTTAGTTTGTGGATGAAAGCCAGAACTCAATGCTCGGGAGATATTAAGGCTCTTACATATCTGTTGCCAATAACGTGAAGTATATTTGGAACCTCGTCGGAGATGATTGTTTCTGGGAGCCCATGGAGCGTAAATATCTGTGAAAGGAAGAATTTAGCCATCTGTGCTGCTGTGGGAATACGAGGTAGAGGAATAAAGTTTGCCATCTTCGTGAAGTAGTCTATTGTAACCATGATTACCGTACAACCATCAGAGATAGGGAGTTCTACTATGAAATCTGTCGAAATCATTTGCCAGGGGCAATCAGGAACCGGCATCACAGATAGGAGACCCACTGGGGCCGACCAAGGGGATTTGGTTTGTAAGCATATGGCACATGCTGAAACATAGTCTCGAATATCTCGACCTATCTTTGGCCACCAGAAATGGCGTTGGATCAACTCCTTGGTATTAGCCATTCCCCGATGACCAGCCATCTGAGAATCATGACAGAGTTGGAGTACCGTTCTTCTTAATCCTTCGGAGGGAATAAACAATTGTTTGTTTCTATAGAAGCATCCTTGAGAGGAGTCCAGCTTCCAGATAGTAACAAACCGGGGATTGATCTGTAGAAATTGAGAGGTAGCAATAGCCACCAGCTGAAGAAAGGTGGTGATTTCCTGCAACATTCTCGCTCTGGGAAACAAGGGTTCGGAGCGGAAAGGAGTGGTAGATTTATAATCTTTTCTGGATAATGCATCTGCCTTAAGGTTTACTCTTCCTGGTATGAAGGAGAAAATGATCTCATAGGGTGAGAAGAAATGGGCCCAGCGGGCTTGGCGGCTATTTCGGGTTTGTGAGTATTGTAAGGCTCGAAGATTGCTGTGATAGGTTCGTACTTCGATGACATGTTTGGCCCCTAGTAGTAGATGTCGCCACTCCTCAAAAGCCCTCTTGATAGCTAATAATTCTTTTTCGAGAACCGAATAATTGATCTCCGAAGGTGAGACTGTCTTGGAGAGATAGGCCACAGGACACTCTTCTCCTTGTTCATTTTCTTGAAGTAGAACGGCTCCTACCGCATGGTGCGAGGCGTCCGATTCTACAATGAATCTTTTGGTTTGGTCAGGGGTAAGGAGTATAGGTTCTGTGACCAAAGGAATCTTGCATTCTTCTTAAGGAGTGCCGTCATAGGGAGGATCTTCTCAGAATAGTGGGGGATGAAGTGCCTATAAAAGTTGGCGAATCCTAAGAATCTCTGCAGATCTTTAACACACAACGGAACTGGCCATTCCTTGATAGCAGAGATCTTCTTGGGATCCATGGCGACTCCCTTGGCTGATAGGATGTATCCCAAATAAGCCACCTTATCCTTATGGAATTCACCTTTCTCCAACTTGCAAAAGAGATGGGTTTACTCCAGTCTCTGCAGGACTTCCTTTACATGTTGGATATGATCAGATATGGAGACTGAGAAGACCAATATGTCATCTAAATAGACAATGACGGTATGTAGAAGAATATCCGAGAATATATGGTCCATAAAACGCTGGAAAACAGCCGGGGCATTGGAAAGTCCGAATGGCATCACCTTGTATTCGTAATGGCCCAGGGGGGTACGAAAGGCTGTTTTCCATTCATCCACTGCGCAGATTCGGATAAGATGGTAAGCTCCGCGTAGGTCCAGCTTCGTAAAGATCTTAGCCCCCTTTACTGTCTCAAGAATATCAGGTATTAAGGGCATCAGGTAACGATCAGGGGTCGTGATCTTATTCAACCCCCGATAGTCAATACACGGTCGAAGTTCTGCTGAATCCTTCTTAGGGATGAAGAACAGCGAGGCGCCGGCTGGAGAAGTGGATTCCTGAATAAGACCATTGTGTAAGTTCTTTTGCAGGTACCCCTTTAGGACTTCTCGTTCACGCACTGAAAGTATATACATGCGCCCAAAAGGGATTGGAACATCAGGATCAAGTTCCAGAGCGCAATCATCTCTTCGATGAGGAGGCAATTCTGCGAATTCTGAATCAGAAAACACTACTTGGAATTCTTGGTAGTCAGGGGGAATTTCCTGGATGTTATGTAACACCGAGGTAGTGCATTTCTTTTCTTGTACTGAGCTTGTGGAACGGAATCCAAGTGCACCATCAGAAAGGCAATGAGTCAAACCATGTTCCGATCCTAGAAAAATCATGCCGGCCTTCCAATTGATGTATGGATTATGGGCTGTAAGCCAGGGTAACCCCAATATCAATGGGTAATGTGCTGTTGGATGACATCGAATACAATAGTCTCTTGATGGGAAGCAATCTTCATCTGAATAGGTCTTGTTTGCTCTTTGATGGGGCTGGAAACCAGTGGACTTCCATCCACAGATTCTACTGGGATCGCAATGGTTTTGAGGGAGCATGGTATGTTCTTGTCGTTCTTCCAGTGGGTGTCTACAAAATTTCCCGCTGCTCCGCAATCAATCAATGCGGGGACTAAAATGGAATCTGAGGCCCCCCATTCCAGCAATACCTGTATGACAATCATAGGAAGATCTGGTATGTCTGTGACTTGAGAAGGTTAAGACATGGTTGAGGAACCTGTTATTGACTCCCTAGCCGCGGTTCCCCGGTTTAACTGTTTTGTAAAGACAACAAAATTGTTCCGAAATACACTGGCAAGAAACAAAAAAACCACCTACCTGGGGTTATATTGGATGAACAGGTGTTTGAAGAAACCCTGATGTTTCTTTGAATTCGGCGTGAACCAGAGTAAGAGAAATCCCCCTGAGAACTCCTCAAAGGACCTGCAAAGGCTTGTCCTTCGTGGAACTCTGAGGGAAACCCTCGTGGGGAATAAAACCCTGGAAGAGCTGTTGGTGGGCCTTGTCTTCCTGCGGAGACCCGATGAGAAAGCTGGTCTGGGTATTCTTCTGGCTGTTAAGATGAGTGGCCTTTGAAACTGAGCTAAAATATAGTGGGTAAAATGGACACAGTTATTCCTGAAAGTAAGGAAAGGAGAAGTTCCCATAGAA
The DNA here is from genome assembly GCF_040938575.1 of Ambystoma mexicanum. Lineage (NCBI taxonomy): Eukaryota > Metazoa > Chordata > Amphibia > Caudata > Ambystomatidae > Ambystoma > Ambystoma mexicanum. The sequence continues at coordinate 439,729,254 of NC_090934.1, forward strand.
GGTTCTAAGAGCTTACCATGTGTTAAACATGAAGAGTGCGGAGAGGTAAGGAATCTCTGTCGTTTTGCAAAAGTAAGATGGCACCTTTCACTTCCAAGTCTTTTTGAGCCAGCCTGAGTGGATGAGGAGAATCTGGAGGTTCCCAACCAGGTATTGCTAGAGACTCCCTAGAGGGAGGTATGGAGGAGGTTCCGGGTCTAAGCGTGCTTAGAAGTAGAATCGATCCCGGAAATGAAAATGAAAGGTTCCGTAATGCCTTGAAGCGTGTGCCGGCTCCTGAGAGAGTAGCAACACGTCTTCTTTCTGGTGTCACTGGATTATAAGTGGGAAAACAGGAAGTGATGATGGAAGGTTGAGAGGCTTCCTGGGAATGAACAGCTAGCCCGAACAGCACGCTTGAGATGTGTACCACTGCGACGGCCATCTTGGAATCAGCATCAACTAGACAGCAGCGTGGGCTATTTCTTGGTCTAGAAGCGGCGGCCATGTTGGAAGTAGGTTGGAAGGCGAAATATGTATCTGAAATCATCACAGTATGCCCCTTTTTAGGCCTGCTCCCTGCAGGTTTAGACGGATGTTTGTGGTGAAAATTCTTAACAAGGTGAGGAGCATGGATCGCTGTTTCAGGTTCCCATGTACGATCGGCAGGAGAATACCCCTTCCAATCTACTAGATACTGTAACCGATATCTGGAGTCACAGATTTCTTTGACCTCGTATTCTGGTCCGGAGTCGCACATCTCTGGGGAGGACGAACCGAGACCACAGGGTGGAAAGGACTTCGATTGTCAGGTTTTAGTTGTGATATATGAAAGACAGGATGAATCCGAGACCAGGAGACAGGGAGTCGGAGTTTATAAGCAGCTGTACCAACCGCCGATAAAACCTGAAAAGGTCCAAAGAATCGAGGAGAAAGTTTTGATGGTACTAGATGTCGAGGGAGAAATCTAGAAGATAGCCATACCAAGTCCCCTTTTTTGATCACCGGTGCTGGAGTTCTGTGTGGATCTGCAAAATATTTTCTTTTGACTTGTGAATTTTGTAACGCAGTCAAGGCTGCGTGATGACCGTGACGTATCTGAAGCATTAAGGAGTCCACATCTGGAAATTTGGTTTCGGATTTCTTCATTACAGGAAATGATGTAGGATTGAATCCATACATACAGTGAAAGGGAGTTGTGTTAATGGCAGAATGGTATGAGTTATTGTATGTGAATTCAGCCATGGGCAGCAATTCCTTCCAGTTGTCTTGAGCTACTGATACATAGCTCCGGAGATAGCCTTCCAAAGTTTGGTTTAGTCTCTCAGTCTGGCCATTAGATTGAGGGTGATAACCTGAACTGAGAGCCTGAGAAATTCCGAGATGTGAACAGACAAGCTTCCAATATCGCGAGGTATATTGTGACCCTCTGTCAGAGATGATGGTTTCGGGTAAACCATGTAAGGTGAAGATGTTACTGATAAAGATGCGAGCCATTCGTGCTGCCGAAGGTACCCCTACCAGAGGAGTGAAGTGAGCCATCTTGGTTAGTGTATCGATAGTTACCATTATGGTGGAACAACCCCCTGAAGGAGGAAGGTCAACGATAAAATCTGTTGATATTATCTGCCAGGGGCGAGAGGGTAACGGCATCTTTACCAATTCTCCAAGAGGTGCTTTTCGAGGGACCTTGGTCTGTAAACAGACAGGACAGGATCTAACGTATTCCTTGACATCCTTCCGGACTGTCGGCCACCAGAAAAAACGTGAGATCAATTCCAGAGTTGACAGGAATCCACAGTGGCCCGCTGTCTGTGAAGAGTGACATATGTCTAAAACTTCTTTCTGGAGGGGTCGAGTGGGAATGAATGCCTTATTTCCATGGAAATAACAATCATCTTCCTTGGTCAAAGCCATTCTATCTGCACGTGATAGCTGGTTCTTGGTAATGTGTTTGGATTGGATCTTGAGTCGTGACAGAAAATCCGATGTGGTATGTAATCCCGATGCCATTAGAGGAAAGATGGGTTCTGTCTTGAAGAGTTCATTGGGAAGGTGTTCTTTGTGTGAAAGAGCATCAGATTTCAAATTATCCCATCCGGGAATGAATGAGAAAGTGATCCTGTATGGTGAAAAGAAATGAGCCCAGCGAGCCTGGCGGCTATTACAGGTTTGTGCGTACTGCAGAATCCGGAGGTTGTGATGATCTGTCCTGACTTCAACAGGATGTTTTGCTCCTAAGAGTAAATGATGCCACTCCTCAAAGGCTCGCTTGATGGCTAAGAGTTCTTTCTCTAGACAGTATAGTTTAGTTCGGCAGGAGCAAGTGTCTTGGATAAAAACGCTACAGGGCGTTCTTGATTAGAATCGTCTAGTTGAAGTAGAACTGCTCCTAGGGCGTACTGTGAGGCATCGGTTTCAACAATAAACCTGCGGGATTGATCAGGTGTTAACAGGATAGGAGCTGAGGTAAACAACTCCTTAAGTTTGTTGAATGTTTGGTCTGTGGTCGGGGACCATAAAAACTTTTTTCCCTTTTTAAGTAGATTCGTCAAAGGTTGAGTAAGTCTTGAGAATTCGGGAATAAACCTTCAATAGAAATTAGCGAATCCTACAAAGCGTTGAATGTCCTTGCCGGAAGAGGGAGTGGGCCAGTTTTGGACTGCAGAAACCTTTTCAGGGTCCATTGCTATTCCTTCGGCTGAAAGGACATATCCTAGGTAGGTAACCTGCGTTTGGTGGAAGGAGCATTTCTCTATCTTACAATACAAATGGTTTTGTTGGAGCCGCCGTAACACCTCTTCAACATGTTTCTGATGTTCTTGGATATTGAAGGAGAATATCAAGATTTCATCTAAATAGACGACCATACTATGAAGTAGCAGATCTGCAAAGTAGATTCGTCAAAGGTTGAGTAAGTCTTGAGAATTCGGGAATAAACCTTCAATAGAAATTAGCGAATCCTACAAAGCGTTGAATGTCCTTGCCGGAAGAGGGAGTGGGCCAGTTTTGGACTGCAGAAACCTTTTCAGGGTCCATTGCTATTCCTTCGGCTGAAAGGACATATCCTAGGTAGGTAACCTGCGTTTGGTGGAAGGAGCATTTCTCTATCTTACAATACAAATGGTTTTGTTGGAGCCGCCGTAACACCTCTTCAACATGTTTCTGATGTTCTTGGATATTGAAGGAGAATATCAAGATATCATCTAAATAGACGACCATACTATGAAGTAGCAGATCTGCAAAGATGTGATCCATAAACCTCTGGAAAATAGCCGGGGCGTTGGACAATCCAAAAGGCATCACTCTGTATTGAAAATGTCCAAACAGAGTTCTAAATGCTGTCTTCCATTCATCACCCGGTTTTATTCGAATAATATGATAAGCTCCCTTGAGGTCCAATTTGGTATAAATGTTTGCCCCTCTGACCGCTTCAAGAATATCGGGTATTAATGGCATAGGGTATTTGTCAGGAACTGTGATTTTATTCAGCCCACGGAAATCTATGCACGGGCGGAGTTCCGTAGAGTTTCTTTTAGAAACAAAAAACAAAGAGGCAGCCGCAGGTGAAGTGGATTAGGTGATCAGTCCATTCTTAAAATGGGTTCTAAGATCCTCACGTAGGACCTCCTTTTCGTTTTCAGACAAGATATACATTCGCCCAAATGGTAATGGCTGGTCAGGAACCAGCTCTATAGAGCAGTCATCCCTACGGTGAGGTGGAAGTTGAGTGTATTCTGAGACAGAAAAAACTTCCTGGAATTTATGATAAAGTTCTGGAAGCCCAGATACATGGTTAAGGGAGGTTACCCACTGGTGATTCAAGGGGACTGGAGCAGAGTCAACCATCACCTTTTGCTGATTTTTGACACAATGGGTGATGCAGTATTCAGACCCCAGAAAGAAAGATCCAGCTGTCCAGTTAATGAACGGGTTGTGTTTCCTTAACCACGGTAATCCTAGAATTACTGGATGATGGGCTGCCCGAATGATATCCAACGTGAGAATCTCTTGATGGCCAGAGATGTTCATCAAGATTGGGTTGGTTTGATCCTTGATGGGTCTGGAAACCAAAGGGCTACCATCCACACTTTCCACTGGAATAGGTTCTACCTTAGTGGACCTGGGAATACTGTGTGAGATGGCCCATTGATCATCAATGAAATTTCCGGCCGCTCCACTGTCCACTATTCCTGGTATGTTCTGTAGCAGACAATCACCGAAGGAAAAAGAGACCATGAGCACCACCATACGAAAATTGGTCTGACTAGTACAGAAGGAGGAATATGAGGTTTGTGAGAAACCCTGTTTAGGTGTTGGTTCCCGTACCGTGGTTCCCCTTGCGGCCGGGAGCTGGCATTTCCCGAACGCCGAGGTGGTGTAATTGGGCAATCTTGTACCGTGTGGTTATTTGAACCACAGTACATACAAAGACCCAAGGTCCTCCTCCGGTTTCTCTCTTCGGGAGTCAAAGGGCCTCGAGCTGTTGTACCCAATTGCATCGGTTCATCATTGGACTGTGGACGAGAAGAAGAAGGAGAGAACGTAGTTCGTGTATTCCTTCCCTTTTTTCTCTCCATTACTCTTTCCTTCATGCGGTAATCTATTTACATTACCAATGCGATGAATTCAGTTAGTGTAGAGGGGCGTGGGACCCGAGACCCCTCGTCTTTGAGGTCTTCAGATAAACCTCTTCTGAAGAGTGTGACCTGAGCGTCATCTGACCAGGTGGTTTCGCTTGCCATCTGTTTGAATTTGGTTATGCAAGCCAAAATGTCTAAACTTGCTTGTTTTAGATCAAGGAGGTGTTCTTGTGAAGCCACACGAATCTCTTGGCGGCCAAACATGGTACGGATGCTATTGCAAAATGCAGTATGAGAATCTAAAATAGGGTTATTGTTTGTGATTAAAGGTGTGGCCCAAACCAATGCTGGTCCAGTCATTTGTGAGACCATATATCCCACACAATCTCTATGAAAATAAGCTACTTTAAAGGTAAATTGCACAGAGCAGGAGTCCAAGAACTCCTTAACCTTATGTGGGTTACCATCAAACTGTCCTGCTGGTTAGGGTCCTGGAGGAACGTCTGAGCAGTGTGGGATACGAGGGGCTGCAGCCTGTTCGGCCGTTTGCTGTTGGAGCTGTCTTAAGGAGGCATTCTCATGCTTTAACTGCTGTACTTCAGTAGTTAGGGATTGAACAGCAGCAATCAGCTGTTGAATCTGTTGTTGCTGTTGCTGATCCATGATTTGTGATTCCTATGTTTCTACCCAGAGTACTAGGAACAAAATATAACACAGGCGTTGCTAACTGTTAACTGTTTTGTAAAGACAACAAAATTGTTCCGAAATACACTGGGAAGAAACAAAAAAACCACCTACCTGGGGTTATATTGGATGAACCGGTGTCTGAAGAAACCCTGATGTTTCTTCGAATTCGGCGTGAACCTTCGAAGAGTAAGAGAAATCCCCCTGAGAACTCCTCAAAGGACCTGCAAGAGCTTGTCCTTTGTGGAACTCTGAGGGAAACCCTCGTGGGGAATAAAACCCTGGAAGAGCTGTTGCTGGGCGTTGTCTTCCTGCGGAGACCCGATGAGAAAGCTGGTCTGGGTATTCTTCTGGCTGTTAAGACGAGTGGCCTTTGAAACTGAGCTAAAATATAGTGGGTAAAATTAACACAGTTATTCCTGAAAGTAAGGAAAGGAGAAGTTCCTATAGAAGGTTCTAAGAGCTTACCATGTGTTAAACATGAAGAGTGCGGAGAGGTAAGGAATCTCCGTCGTTTTGCAAAAGTAAGATGGCACCTTTCACTTCCAAGTCTTTTTGAGCCAGCCTGAGTGGATGAGGAGAATCTGGAGGTTCCCAACCAGGTATTGCTAGAGACTCCCTAGAGGGAGGTATGGAGGAGGTTCCGGGTCTAAGCGTGCTTAGTAGTAGAATCGATCCCGGAAATGAAAATGAAAGGTTCCGTAATACCTTGAAGCGTGTGCCGGCTCCTGCGAGAGTAGCAACGCGTCTTCTTTCTGGTGTCACTGGATTATAAGTGGGAAAACAGGAAGTGATGATGGAAGGTTGAGAGGCTTCCTGGGAATGAACAGCTAGCCCGAACAGCACGCTTGAGATGGGTACCGCTGCGGCGGCCATCTTGGAATCAGCATCAACTAGACAGCGGTGTGGGCTATTTCTTGGTCTAGAAGCGGCGGCCATGTTGGAAGTAGGTCGGAAGGCGAAGTATGTATCTGAAATCATCACACCCCGTGCGGTTGGGAGGAAGCGTTTCCCTGTCTTTTGGTAGGGGTGATTGGGCAATCTTGTACTGTGCGGTGCTTGGACCCGCAATACATACACAAGCCTTTAGCTCTACGTCGATTGCGTTCTTCCAAAGTGAGTCTACCTCTGGTAATTCCTATCTGCATAGGTTTGTCTGTCAGAGTTTTCATAGGACTAGGAGGATGCGTAGTCAAAGGCCTCATAGAACGATTCCGACATCGTTCTCTGAGTCTTTCCTGTAGACGGTAATCCATCTGCATTACTAATGTAATCATTTCGCTAGGTTTGGAGGTCGGGATACCCTGGACACCTCGTCTTTCAGTTCCTCATTTAAACCCCTACGGAATAGTGTTATCAGCGCATCATCCGCCCAAGAGGTTCCAGCTGCTAGCTGTATAAAGGTGGTGATGTAAGACAGTAGATCCTGTGATCCTCGTTTAAAGTCTAACAATTGTTCTTGGGAAGAAACTGTGATCTCCTGTCTACTAAACATGGACCGAAGACTGTTCAAAAAGGCGGGTTAGGAATCTAGTAGAGCGTTGTTTGTGACGACCAGTGGTGTAGCCCAGGCCAATGCCGGTCCAGTTAAGTTAGCTATCATATGTCCCACCTTGTCTCGATCATTCTGAAAGAAGGCAGTTTTGAAAGAAAACTGAACTGTGCATGCCTTGATAAAGGCCTTAAATTTGTGGGGATTCCCATCATATAAACCTCCCGGAATAGGACCTAGAGGTAATTCTGAACAGCTAGGAACTCGTCCGACCTGTTGCCTCAAAAAGGCATTTTCCTGCTTTAATGCCTGCACTTCCGCTGTCAAGGATTGGACTGCAGAAACTAATTGTTGCTGTTGGGCTGGAGCCATGGTACCTCTTATGAGCTATCGTGGTCTTAAGGTAACCGTTCAGCGCCTGGGTAAGCCCAGTTTCCTTTTCGGGCGTTGCTAACTGTAATATTTATACTTTCCGTGAGTAATCTGAATTCAACTGAAAGGTTACCTTAGAGAAACGCCAATCGCTCTTCCTCCTTATAACTTCCTATTCCAGAAAAGGGTCCGAGCGGGGGTGAAAATGAGTGCCTCCCCAAGACCCTTCCTCTGCCTTCAAGTAAAGGATAGAGGAGGGGAAGGACCTCAGGCAAACCCTCTGGGGAACAAAACCCTGTGTCGACGGCCGCTGGATAGATGTTGTCTGGACGGAGAGGTTTCCGGTATCCGAAATATCCGCAGGTGGGGAGCCGTCTGAATGAAGACAGAAAAGTGTGGTGAGTATGAGAAGGGTAAGTAGAAGGCAGAGTATAAACAGAGAAAAGCCAGGTAGTACCTGAATGAAATGGGGTAGCGACCTATCAAGCTAGATTGGAGGTCCTCCGATGATACTCTTATGGGTTCAGTCTCGAGGACGTATCAGGAAGAAAACTGTTATCGAACCCCAATAATGCGGATTGGACCCTGAGTCTCACAGCTTCTAAAGTTGGTGAAAAATAGAAAGTGTCCATTCTGATGATTCTCTCACTATCCCCCGGGAGTATTAAGAACTGTCTGACTATTAAGTCTCACGTACCAAACGTTAGGGAGGGAATCTCACTAGCGGACTGTTCAGTGAGGTACTGCTCGAAACGAGCGTGAGTTAGAGCGGTAGCTCGAGTCAAGCAGGAGTTGGGAGAATAAGTCGAGTCTGTAATAGGGAAATAGAAGGGCAGGGTTAAACAGAAGGAATATAGAAAATGAACAGGTAGGCAGTAAGATCCTAGAATCGAACTCACGGAGCGTTGTTGTAGAAGAGTAGCAACGCATCCGTGCGTTGTTGGCAGGAACAGATAAACCGGCTCCCGAGCAGGAGGGTGATCCTTCCACAGCACGGGGTCGTCCAACGTCTAGACCCACACCTTCCGTAGCGGCGGCCATCTTGGTAGTAAAGATGGCCGAAATCCGTCTAAGGGACCATCGAGGCCACAGCGACCACGGTCTCCGTAGGGGCGTGACAATGTTATCACATGCTCATGTGGGCTCCATTACATTGGCTCAACTATAGAAGTCCTGAAGCTGCGTATATTGCAACACTACAGAGGTATTAAGAATGGGGATCTAACCAACCCCCTGACGGGACATTTCATAGAAAAACATAAAGGTGATGTAAAAGAAATGTCATTTTTGGGGCTTGCTCACATCCCACTACACAAGAGACTGGGTAATCGGGAACTCAAATTGCGACAGCTGGAGGCGTCATTAATATGTAAATTTGATACATTGAGACACTTGGGTCTGATCATTCACCCTGAAATGTTTGTGTTCCTACAATGAATTTGTTGAAGGTATGAACCTGTTGGACTTTAATTTGAAACTTAGAATTGGCAGGACTGGCAAGTCATTACTATTACAGATCGAATGTTATTTTTAACTTGTCTTTTATCCTTTTCTAACTTTTTATCCCTATACTATGTTACATTGTTTAATGGTCACATGCAGCAACACAGCATCAATTGGCATACATCATCAGCCACAATATGATATCATGCTGGGACTATTTTTGAACTTTGGCTGACTAAACTACCTTTATGTATTGGACATAGCTGGCTTCCAGAGTCCAAATGCACTTGCACTTTAATCTGGACTTTTACCAACAGACAGTCTATTTTTACGTTATAGACATATTAGACTTTGTTATAATGCACTTGCACTTTATTACAATGTATAGGCCATGTTGTTTTGCTGCTATATATGCACTATGCACTTTTCTGCTGATAACTTACTTTGCATTTCATTAGACATCTTTGTCACATCATGATGTGCCTAGATAAATGCAGAGTAATAATACTAGCATTTATAAAGGAGTAGGCCCTTTAAATGTATATTGCATACAGAATATGGTCATGTGAGGACTCTTTTGAAAGGGAGATGTGCTGCGCTTAACTCTGGCTTTTTTGAAACACTCCAAGCCATGGGGTGTATTGGTTTGTTGTTTCGTCATGCAGGATGAAACCAAACCAACTAATGAATTTTGCGCGCTTGCGCACATAAACCCATGATTGATTTTTAATATGGTGAGAGGTTGTAGTATCCGGCATTCAGCAGGCTTCACCCCTGAGCCTCGTATATTCCCTGATACTGTATTTAGCAGGGCTGGGGTCAGTATTTACTCTTATTTATTGTATTATGAAACCTTTCATGGATGGCTGCCTTTTTGCACGTTAGCAATAGCAGCCACTTGCGATCACGGGATCGGTAAAAACGAGAGCAAAGGGGAGGAGCCTAATGCTGGCGCTGGTTCTCTTCCTGTTTTTATAATATGAAGGTGTTTTCACGAACGTGGAGAAAAAAGCCTGAGAAAGCTTGGTGTACAAGAGGAACGTGTGGCGGTTTCCACCCTGGTGCGGTGAGTGTTTTATAACCTGTATGCCATCAAGGGAGGCCTAGGACAGATGCCTACCCTATTTAAGCTATTATGCAGTGTTGGTCGCACAAGTTTTTTGTAATTGAATAAAATACTTTTCTAAGAAAGCGGTGTGGTCGTTTGTGCAGGGATTATTTTGTTACATGTTGTTGTTGTTTTTTTGCAGTGTTACAACTTACCAAAACACATGTGTTTTTTGCGTATATATATATAGACCTTAAATTTCTTTTGCGAGCTGTGCTAATTTTGGGTCTTTCTATAGATTTTTTGTCTCCTAGCTGACCGCAGAGAGTGCGGTTCACTTTCTCCTCTTCTTTTGTTTCCATATTTTTTACACGGCGCACACCGTGTTGAACCAGCACCATTTTTACAATTGTGGCGTGCTTCTGCTTAGGGGCGTTTTTTAAGCAGATCTGCTGCCGCTGGTGGCAGACTTCACTGTTCATTGGATTTCGGCTGTACCCGCCTGGCAGATGAGCCTGAGTAGCCCTTTCTGTTGGCACGGGTTAAACGTGCCGGAGGACGCGTGGACCCCGACCATACGGTAGGTGCTTTTTTCATGTGCTTGTCGTTCTCCCTTGTTTCTTCACTCAAACGGCATTGTACCTCTGTCTATTCCACACCAGCTTTTTTGTTGCCTCTCTATACTGCTTTACAGCACTAGCTTAGCATGCTGCGGTCCCCTCTTTGATTTTAGCACATGTTAGCCTGCATTTTTCTAGGTCTTTTTTGCTATTTTTGCTTTTATACATATTTTTTTACGGCTTGGTTAGTAGTGGCTTAAACATGCAGGACGCCTGGGCAGCAGCACGGCTCATTCAGGCCAAGGATTTGTTTAGCGAACAGCAGGAGTTTCTTATTTCCCACTACTGGGGCAAAAAAGGCTAACTCGAATTATAGTGTGGAGATTACCTTATTCAAAGATATTGAGAAGCTGCGCAGGTTGGAGATCTCGAAATGGTGGGAGGAACACTCATTGCAGAACTATTTGGATGTTGGACGTATTCCCCGCGGATTGCGCATTATGACAATGCCATCATTTGAGGACCAAGACCCCCGCATGCTTCAAGAATGGGGGGAAGCTAGCAAGGGCTGTTCTGCCCATTTTCTTACCATCTTGGTTAAATATGCAAAATCTGATCGTGGCCTGGCTCTGGAAGAACTGGATAAAAAGGAAACAGAACTTAATAAAGATCCCAGCACAGAGGAGGGTAAGCAATTGCATACAAAAATCAATGAGGCTCTCACTATATATGAAGATGACATCAAGCAGCACAAACATCGTAAGTTTATAAGGGATAAACTTGACTATGAAACTGGCAGGATATTCACCTTTGCCAAACGCTTTGATTCCTTGCGGAAACCTGTCACTAAGTCTGCATCCGCTGCTTCTGGTGATCCTGGCACTACTTCATCTGAATCCGATGTGTCAGTCTCAGAAAATGAGGAACCTATCGTCAAACTTAATTTTTTAGACGAGATGCGGCTACTCTGCCAAGATGGGAAAAATCAAAAACGTGGCAGAGGGCAGGGCAAGCCAAGAGGAAGAGGCAAAGGACAGAAATCCCGAAAAGGACCCGCCGAGGCTGCCGTGGGAAACGGCTTGGACGCAAACCAGGAGGGCAGACTAATGCGCTCTGGAGCGAAAAAATAATTACCAATACTATGAAGATGTGCCAAATAATTAATCTGTCCCCCCACATACTTATGAAGTCTCAAACCTCGGTTCTCTCTCTTGGGCTCAATTTCTGCCCCACCCAGGCTTTCGATTATGTCCAAGCTCGTCTAGATCTTGTTCTTTCGCAAGATCAAGATTAAGAAATTCTTCATTATAAATCCTACTGGTGTGAAGCCTTCTGTTTCTGGGACTGATCGTACCAACCTCCTCATTTCCGATATCCCATCCTTTCTGGATCTAGCCAGTCTTGAAGACACTGAGTTTGATTCCGCCAATGTTGACTTTACTGATTTTGACATTGACCCTTACTGGGATGTGCATACAAAACTCAAGAACAAATCCAAATTCAATCCGCAATTCCCCGTGGGTGGCTGCTTGGAATCCTTTTATGATTTGTGTGTCAGTGATCTGAGAAAACTATGGATTAGCACTGACAGGATTAAATATAATCTCACCGCATCACAGTCTAAGGCCATAGGTGAATTGCAAAACCTGCCCAATATTGTTATTAAGCAGGCTGACAAAGGGTCAAACATTGTCATCCAAGATAGAGTCCATTATGTCTCTGAAGCCAACCGCCAACTTAGGGACTGACTGTGTTACGCTAAACTACTAAAAAATCCTTTTCACGATATACAGTCGGAACTAGGCAATCTTTGCACCAAGTGAGCTGATAATGGGCTTCTTGATGAGGATCTTGTTAAATTTCTTGTTCCCTCCTGTCACACCATCCCTACCATTTATTTTCTCCCGAAGACACACAAATCTCTCACTCACCCACCAGGGAGACCTATTGTTACGCTTTGTGGTTCCCTTCTTGAGCATTTGGCCCAATTTATTGATGAGTCTTTGTTTCCTTTTGTTTCTGTTTTGCCATCTTATTTGCAGGACACAAGGGATTTTTTACAGCACACTAATGATATTCCTTGGGAAGAGGGTCTTCTTTTGGCCACCCTCAATGTTGTGTCACTGTATACTTCCATTGACCATCAGGTTGGGATGCGGGCCTGTCAATTTTTTCTGGAAACACGCTCATTGAATTTTCATGGCCACAGCTCTATGATTCTGGAGATGTTGTTTTTCTGCCTCACCAATAATGTCTTTCTGTTTGATGGCACTTTCTACCGGCAAGTCAGGGGTACTGCTATGGGCAGTACCTTTGCCCCATCGTACGCGAACCTGACGATGGGTTGATGGGAGGCCACATTCCTACACGATTTACTTGCATCCAGCTTCTCCACCTAAATTGTTGCCTGGTGGCACTACATCGATGATGTTTTTGTAATATGGAAGGGGGCCGTCAGTGATTGGCAACTTTCTGTTAGAGCCATCAATACTAACACAGTGAATTTATGTTTTACTGAATGTCACAGTACCACTGAGGTTATTTATCTCGATGTGGTGGTAACCCTGGATATTTCTGGTTTCCACACAGTTCTTCACAAGAAACCATCTAACACTGGTTTACTCTTGCATGCCACCAGCTATCATCCGGGGCCATGTAAACGCAGTATTCCTTACAGCAAATGTATTCGTTACCGCAGGAATTGCACCGACTTGGCCTCCTTTGACCAGCACTGTGCCCGAGCTGCCTCCGACTTCCTGCAACAAGGTTATACCAAAAAGAACATTGAAATGGCCTACAATAAGGCCAGAGGACTGTCCAGGGACAAATTATTGTATGGCATTCAACCGTGTAAAACTGTTACGGATGACGAACCTAGACTCATTGTCTCCTTCGATAATGCCTCCAAGAATGTACGTAGGATTATCGAGCGACATTGGCGTGTTTTAACTTTGGATCAAGATTTATGCTCTGTACTTTCCACACTCCCCACCATCACGTACAAACGAGTACCATCGCTCAGAGACAAGTTGGTCTCCAGCTTTCTGTCACCCATTGATAAAAGTCCATTTTCTTCCAATTGGTTGGCGGTATCCCCCATTGGCTTTACCAAATGTACTAAATGTAAAGCGTTTGCCCATGCTTCTCCCTGCAAATTTTACTTGCATCCAGTTACTAAAAGCAAGCAAATTATCAATTATTCCATCAATTGTGACACTACCCATGTTGTTTATGTTCTTTCATGCCCCTGCAGGAAGTGGTACGTCGGAAGTACCACTGTCAAGCTGAAACTCAGGATTCTCCAACATCTCAGGGCCATTAAAAACTCTGATCCGGCATACTCCATGGCCAAACACTTCGTGCAGGAGCATGCGAATGACTTCAATTTGCTTACTTTCTTTGCAGTGGCACACATTCCCATTCATCCTAAGGGTGGAGACCGCATTTTAAAGCTCAGACAATTTGAGACACAATTTATTTTGGACCTTGACACTAAGTTCCCCAATGGACACAATCTCGATGAGGAGCTTTTTACGTTCCTCGGGACTTGAGGCCGTTGACTCTTTCATTTTTTCTGTGCTATGCTCTCCCTCCTATTGATATATCTCGATTTTTCTTTGATTCCGGGGTTCTTAATCTCCATTTGCTTTAATATTCTTCATTCTTGGCCTGCTTGAGTTATTTTACACCGTATCCTTTTTATTGATGTCCTTGCATTTATTTTTCTTGTATTAGACTTGTGCATGTTTATTTGTCTATCTGCTGCAGCACGATTTGATTGGACTTAAGCACCATTTTGTCTTGTTCTTACTATCATTATTAGTTGTCCTTTTATTTTTCCCATCCTTGTGGTTCCACCTTCTCCTTGATGCAGCTAAACAGTCGTTGATCTTTTTTTATTTGTACTTCTGTATTTAGTATATTTTTGCTATCATCAGATTATTCCGCCTTTCCACCACTCTACTAGGATCTGTGACTCTGGGCATCATTTATTTTCTCCTTTCTTGGTCAGCCATATACTGTGTGATTTTATATGTGTTCTTTGCTATCATTTCGGCTCTTGCTTATTACATCTTTCGAGGTTGCAATAATTTCTTTTAATGGTGCCGACCCTTTGCAATTGTTATAATTTCTGATTTTGCATTAATGGCCCCGTATATTTGCACACTATTATGCTGCTCGCACTTGCACTTTACTACCATTTTAAATAGGGCCATTTTGCTGTCTCTTGCATTGTCTTAGATTTGCATATTGCTACCTCGTTGCAGCGCACTTGCGCTCCATACCTATGCTGCTATTATTATATGCATTTGCACTTTATTCCATTTGCCCGAATGCTGCTATCTGCTTTGTTGCCACATACTGCCATTGTCACTTATGTTTTGCATTTTTGCACATTAATTGGCTGCTAGAATTGCTTTTAATATCATGCTCATCTCATCGGCATTTGTTATGTACATCTATGTCTTGATGCTCCAGATTGATTTCACTGTTCCTTTGATGTGGTTGCTAGACGCTATGTTTACTTCCATTCTATTTTATATAATGGTTTTATTCAATAGTACTGTGTATTTAATACTTTCTCGACTGTGTTTGTGCATCTTTGATTATAATTTTGTACTATTATATTTCGTGGTACATTTTTATGTAATTTGCGCTCGCTTTATTGTAGCGCCACTTGGCCATTCTTTTTGTTCATTTTTTGCCATTACATTCCAATATGGCCGCCGCCTTCCCCGTCTGTGCAGGCACCTATGCTGTTCCAGGGAAATAGTAAAAGGACTATTTTTGGTTAAACTATAAAAGTGCTTTAGTCCTTCTTCTCTTCACGTGAACAAGCACTCAGTTGAGTGTGAAACGCGTTGTGTGTGGGCCGTGCATACTGGCGTCCTGCCCCTGTTTTTGTTGCTGCTTCCCAGCCGTTTTTTATGTATTTTTTGTCCATTTCTTTGGTCATATTAAAGTATTTCAAGACCTTAAATTTCTTTTGCGAGCTGTCCTAATTTTGGGTCTTTCTATGGATTTTTTGTCTGCTAGCTGACCGCGGAGAGTGCAGTTCACTTTCTCCTCTTCTTTTGTTTCCATATATATATATGAATAATTTGTATACTGTGTCAGTAACCTGACTAGCTACTGAAATGTCCTTCTCAGGATGTATAAAATGTGTTCAAGCTTTCGATCACAGTCTTGGATAAGCCTGCATTATGTACCGCACATCCTTTCTCAGAATGCACTACAATTTATTAGATTGTTTACAATTTTGCTTGGGCCCAACTTTTGCCTCTGCCCAGTTTTAGTCCTATCTGAGCCTCCATGTCTGTTGCCCCCCTTTTTGCCCCCCTTTTGAGTGTCTTCTCTTTCTTCAACGTTACACTTCTCATAACATCCCCACAAATCACTCCCACTTCTTCTCTTTCTGACATGATCTCTGTAAGGGATGCTCCTGAGGTCAAGATCTGCATGTGACTCCATTCCCACTCTTAATCATCAGCTTTCTGCAGTGTCCATGGCATCCAACTCTGATCTTCCAGTTCCTTATTCAGAGTTCCCCCTCTGTATTAGTGTCTACTGATCAGTAACCTTCATCAGGCCTGTCAAACTTTGATCGAGGCAACATGGTCATCTTGCTGATGGCTCACTGGTTGCAGTCTCTTGTCCTCCTTCCATCCAGTATTCACTCTTTCATTGTGCATGTGTCCTCCCTTCCCATGCACTCTCTTCCTCAGCATTAGTTTGAAATTCCTGCAGATGAGTGGGCTTGGTCACATGACTATAGTCAAAGCTATTAGGTTCATGCATTTATCTTTTACTTCCGATAGGATAGTGGACTGATAATGGTATAATCTTGGAGCTCTTCAGTGATTTGTTTCCACAACCTTTTCTAAACTTCATAGGTTCTATATGAGCAAAACGTTGCCCAGTTTTTGGGACTGCACAGTATTTTTAACATCGTGGTTCACCTTTTCTTGTTTAGGATTTTGGGTATAGAGTCTTTGGTGAGAGAGAAATTTCACAGCCTGGGCAATGGACGGGTAACTGTCTTGAAATGTTTATTAATAATGGGTGTTGAGCATGGATCACTGTAGATGAAAGACCCTTAACAAAGTTGAATACAACATCCAGTATTTAACTTGCATGTTCAAAGTAGTCAACGTCAAACGCTAGCATTTTTTGTATTGAATGGAATTCTTTTTAAGCAGAATACTTTGTAAAGACTATTCAGTGTGCTAAAAACTAGTCGATTACTAACAGAATACTAATCAAATACGTTTTTCTAGGGTATTAGATCAAAAACTTTTTTCTAAAGAATGAAAAGAAAGATCGATTTAGAAAGACCACTCTGTCACCGCACAGAGTGGTCATTCTAAATTGAACTGTCACACCCCTGCCAGACACAAGTGTGTGCAGGGACTGACAGGCGTGGGAGTCTCAGGTGATTGAATGTGGGGCTGTCTATGTGTGTGTGTGGGGGGGGTTGTGTCTGTGCATGTGTGGTAAGTGTTTGTTGTGCTGGGAAGGGGGTGGTGGGTGGGCAAAAGGGGATTTTGGGATTTAATCCCCCCTGATTAACAAAACAACTAGCAGGAGAGGGTGGGCGAGCGGAACGGATCACCTTGTGAGGGGGATATGTCATATTTTGGCATTTTAAAGCCGACACAAAAACGGCCCAAATAAATCAGTCTTTTTTGTGTTTGGTCTTTAAAATGCGGAAATATGACATAGAACCATTTCTAGTCTTTCAGTCTTCATTTACTATTTAATATGACATTACCACTATTGACCACTAGTGAGAAGTTCTTTCATTTTGGTGAGGGGAATGCAAACTTCCAGATTTGTTCTGGGGTGGTGGTACTGAGCTTTCTAAGTTTGGTCCTAATTTTCAGGTTTTACTGCAGATGGGTTGGATTGCTGTTAAATTATCTATCTATATTAATAACAGTTACAAATTGTTTGTGGGTTTGTGGCTTAGCGAAGTGTTGTTTCTTATACAATTCCAAACCGTTTCACAAATTTCCACCAAATTCTGCATAGTTACTTGTTCGAAGCACCCAAACATGACTGACTAGATGACATGGGTGCACCCAACCACTTTCCCTGGATTTCAGAAAAAGTCAAAATGTGTTTGTGGGTTTGTTTCTTGGTGAATCCTTGTTCCTTACACAAATCCACATTGTTTCACCAATCTGCAGAGAGTTTTGCATAGTTCCCTGTTAGGACCCTGCAGAAATTAATGGCTCAATGACATTTGAACTCTCAAACCCTTTCCACGGATTTCAACACCTTCACACATGAGACAGTTGCCTGAAATTGGCGAAACATCAATGTGGTCATAGACGGACCGATTGTGACACAAAGAACATAACTCGAGGCCCTCGAAAACTATGTTTCAAGGCCCTAGGATGCACCTTTTTGGAGATATTTGCACCGCATTGCACCGCAACGAACTGCACTATGCCACAGGGAGGCGAAAGGTGGGGAGAGAGCACAAAAGCTCCCAGTATGCAACAGCACACCAAATCTCGCCTCCCCCCAATGTCTGCTCTGGATTATGTCAGCCAGCCACACAGGCCCATTCTCTGTACAGTTTAATTCAGGATGTAAAGCACATCAAGCTAAGCTCCAAGGCCCTCTACAGCGACCTGTGCACTTTCTTTAGCTCTCAGTGCCAGGGTAAGTGGTTTCCCCTGTTTCTTGTGTGCAGACCATAGTTTTGGTGCATTTTTGTTTTACATTGGGACTTTCGGCTTGCTCCGGCATCATCTTGCATCCTTGGCAGGCCCTGTGCTAGCTGTTTAATTCTTCCCCTCCCTGTATCTCCCCCCAGCCCTCCCACCACCTTGTGATTGGCTATTGTATTGGAGCTAGTTAGAGCTAAACCCCAGGCCCCTCTGCAGTGACCCATGCACTTTCTTTAGCTCTTAGTACCAGGGTAAGTGTTTCCCCCCGTTTCTTGTGTGCAGGATATAGTGTTGGTACATTTTGTTTTAAATTGGGACTTTCTGCACACTCTGGTGCAATCTCGCATCATCGGTAGGCCCTGTGTTAGCTGTTTCCTTCTTCCCCCTTCCGGACCTCTCCCCTGCCCTCCCACTGACCTGTGATTGGCCCTCTCTCTTCTTCTAAGTACACCTCCCAGTGCAGCCCCTCTGCCCATGCAGCCCATTTGGCTAAAAACCCAGAGGCAAAGGGCATCTCCTGTTAAATCATCTCCAGATTGTGTTTGCCAGTGTAGACCAGTAGAGCCTGGAGCCGTCAACCAGCAGCGCCTGACAAGGTAAGCAAGGGCCAGGACAGGGGGACTAGCCATTACTACTCCCCATTGAACTTTCCAATATATCTTATCATCTTACCACCTTAAAAGCTTGTAATCTGCCACACAAAACCCACAGTTGCATTTTAGCCATATCTGGCATTTTGGTAGAGTGCGCTTGTTAGCATTTCCCCCTCTTCCCAGGTGTTCCAAATCTATATGTCACTGCATTTACTGTTCACCCCATATAGGCGTTCTTCCCTATACCGTGGTGTACCACATCTACATACTACTGCATTTACTGTGCACTGTTGTAGACGATTTAGGCTTTGTTTCTTCTATCTAGGTGTCCCAAATGTAGGTTTTACTGCATTGACTGCCTATTGCTGCACCCCCATTTAGGCATTTCTCCTTCTATACCTTCTATCCAGGTGTACCAGATCTAGGTGCTACTGCGTTTACTGTGCACTATTGTTCCCCAATTAGGCATTTATCCCTCTATCCAGGTGTCCCAAATGTAGGTGTTACTTCATTGACGGTCCACTCTTGTATCCAATTTGGGTGTTTCTCCCACTGTCCGGGTGTCCCAAGTATAGGTGTTGCTGCATTTTCTGTCTACGGTTGTTCCCCCATTTACGCATTTCCCCCTCTATTTAAGTGCTACTAAATTTACTGTGCACTGATGTCCCCCATTTAGACATTTCTCCCTGTATCCAGGTGTCCCAAAGGTAGGTGTTACTGCATTTTCTGTCTGCTGATGTACCCCATGTAGGTGCTCCAGGTGCCTCAACACCGCTGCTACTGTGTTCTCTGTTGTGCCCCCAGTCCTTGAGCGTTCCTCCCTCTGGCCACGTATCCCAAGTCCAGGTGAGTCTACATCAACCAGTGCACCCCAGTTCTTTGTGCCCCCTCTACTCTGGTGTTCCAAATTGAAGGTGTTTCAGTTTCTACACTTACTGCCCTAACCACCGTCCCTAGTTGCAGACCTGACCGAACTGCTCCATTCCTACGTGTGTGACCTCGCAACCAAGGATGTATCCCACCCACAGGGTAGACACCTTGCCACACACTGCCCAAATCAGAGCTGTATGCTGGTGTGCCACACACCTTAACCCAACCAAAACCAACTCACAGCACAACATACCAACCCTCCACCTCAACTCACTGCCCTCCACCCATCCTCCATAATTCAAAGGACATGGCCCTCCACCTCACTTGTTCACCACCCCTTCCCCACCTACCACATCCTCCATGTAGACATTGATCCGCTCAATTGAGAGCAGCACAATGGAGAGCAGGAGGTGAAAACATTGACCCATGGAGCATATCACACGGCCAGGTGACCAGGGTAAAACCAACCTTCCCACCCACCCCTGCAAGCTACTCACCTGCACCCTCTGTTCGCACCTCTCCCGAATTACAGAGCACCGCTTCCCCCGATTCATGCTTCTCTTCTTTATGTGCAGCAAGAGCTGCACTGGCATAAACACAAATCTCCACAGTGCCTCCAACTCTCACCCACAACCCATGGGCCACCCAAAAGTCTAGGAAAGGCCCAGATCCAGGCCACCTCAGGTGCCACCTAAAATCACCCATTCTCCAACCTGATTCCAAACCCTGCCACCTAACTATAAGGCCCAAGCATCCCAGCTGGCACCCAAGCCAGTCCTAGCCCTATTCCCCACTTTGCCCATGCCCCGGTCCACCTCTACCTCCCCACACCCCCCACACCCTCCCCATCCAACACTTTCCCCCTACCAAGCTTGACCTAGCCCCTTCTCGTAATGCCCTCCCCTGGTCACACCCTCTCCCAACCCCCCGCGATCTCCCCCTCTGCCACCCATCTTTCAATCCCCATACCAACATCTTCAGCACTTGCAAGTATACCTCACCATCTCTCTTGTATCCCTATCAATGCCAGATCAGGCTCCAAAAACAAATTCCACATCTTTGACCTTATCACAGAAGAAACTCTAGTCATCCTTTTTATCACAGAGACCTGGTTTGCTGACAATTAAGAGCCCATTGCGCATGAGGCCTTCCGACCCACCTACAACCTTACTGTTCAGAATAGATTGCAAAGGCGTGGAGGACTTGCAATAGCACACAAACACCAATTCCCACTACTTATTAAGGACACCTCAGCCAACACCACAGACTACGAATCCCTTTTGGCAAAACTCCAACTCTCACCTACCGCCTTGTACAGTTTCCTACACATTTACGGACCCGCTGGCTACAGCAAAAACTTTGCAGACACACTCTGCGACTTTCTAACAACTAACTTCAACCTGCATCCAACACTTACCATCCTAAGTGATTTCAACATGTGGTTTGACTGACCCTCAAACCCTATGACCCGATCTCTCACAGACAACCTAGAAGCCTTCAACCTTACACAATGCATTTCCACGCTGACCCACACTGGAGGACATATCCTCGATGTGATTTTTATCCCCACAAAAAGCATTTCCACATACCTCCACACACCCTTTCATGGACAGATCACTCAGCAATCTTCTTCTCTGCAACACTGATTACCACGGCTCACGCCAAAGGCCTCAACACCAACACCATCAACCTCCACACCACTCACGCCACTCTGGAATAAAGTTGTTGTCACCCCAGATTTAGCCAATTCCCTCCTCACCTCACTCCCATTACTCTCACTCCCGGAAAGCACCTCCCCACCATCAAACTCTTCACCCTCTGGCTCTCGAGAGCCCTCACAACCCTAACCTCAATAAAACGGCTCTCTGAGAGATCAGGACCCACACCCAGTTGGTACACTGCCAACCTCAAATCACCATCTGGAAGAGCCTGGAGAACCATCCCTATGGCCCAGAGCAAAACTGCCCTAGCAAGACTAACCAGAGCATATAGATTGGAAATCATAAAAACCAAGAAAGCATTGTATGGGAACAGAATCCTTAACGCTCACAACATGAGCAAAGAACTTCATAGAATCATCTCTGAATTAAATTCTCCCAGCTGCTTTAACCCCCACTCCACTCAACTTGCTTCTGTGACACCTTATCAGAACTGACAGGGTACAGGGCAAGGGACTCTGTGTGATGGACCCTTCAATGGGCCATAGACAAAAGACAGCAAGCAAAAAGAGAAATTAAACCAAAAGGAAAATATTCCAGCCTTACAAAAGGCTTCTGTGTCTGTTTTGCAGGAGAAAGGGCCTACAAACTACATCTCCCAGCAAACGCTGGGCCAAGAAGGACATAATCACACCCACGTTGGGTGAGGCACTTGCGAGCATGCACCCAAGAACAAAAGCACAGGGTTTGTGCTCAGATGTCCAACTGAAGCAGACATGTTTTCCGGAGCTCTGAGCACAGGAATCAGCACGAGGGTCCATGCCCCAGAGAACCTCCTTACAGGCCCCTCGCCAGCAAAAGCTAAGTACCGCCACCAATGGGGAGCCCAAGCAAGCGCAGAGGAATCACGTGCCACACTGCAGAGCAGAGGGGAGAAGTGAACACACAGAGGGCTCAGGACGCGGCCAGGGGCACAGACAGGGGGCACATCACATGGTCCTTTACGTCCCCCCTGCTCCTGAGAAGCTAAGTATTCTACGCCATAGTGCCCATATTTGCAACCTTATCTCATGCGCAGAACCTTTTGTGGGCAGTGCATATCATTTGCATACTTGAGTAGCCACGTGCAGCTCAAGAGAAAGCCGCAACCAGCCACGTGCGGCAGACTGCACAAACCATTTCGCCATGTGCGGCGGGCAGCTTTGGGCATGCCTACCTGCAACCATGTATGGCGAACTCCACCAATTATACCGCGGAGCCACGTGTGGCTAGAATTCCGTATGTGAATTGTTTAGCCACTCACTGCTGCATGCAACTTAACGCAGAGGCAGCAGTAGACGCTTAGGCTTGCATGGGTCCATAGTTCACTCTGGGAGGGTGTCATTAACCAAACTGCATGAGCAATACTTGCCTAGACTCATGTGTGTGTGAAGAAAAACACACATTAGTAACTGTAAAGGACCGGTGGGGGGTGTCTGTACTTCTGCTCTCTATATGGTAGAAGAGAGGCACAGAAGACCCCAGCCAAGATTCTCTATTACGGTAGCAATGGACGAGCAATCAAGGCCTAGCTTCTCAGGAGGTGATGCAGGCTGGTTCTTAAGTACAGTGTAGTCCCCAAGCCCCCACAAAGGAATGTCCACACACTGTATTGGTTAGAACACAGTCTTTATATAATCAATATTCAAGGTTATGTACACTTATCATAATAACTCACTTTGTACTTAGGAAAATCAACAATGGCAAATATATACAATTCTAAAGTGGTACCACCCTTTGTATTAGATCTCATTAAAGTGCATGAACAATACTGTAACAATGTCACACAGATCAATAGAGTGAAACCAGCAATAGAGAGAGGAGAGAAAATAAGATGGTTGAGCAATAGGCAGAATACTGGCCCCTACCACTAGACACAGTTCTGTGTGGAGATCCCCCCACCTGGGCAACCTGTAAAATAAAGATATAGCACAAGCCCAGTCCATATATTGTTCTGCAAGTCTTATTCCCTCCTATAATGTTTTTACCCCCCCAATGTACCTGGTGGAGTCGAGTTCTTCGAAGAGGCGTCGACAGATCCTTCTTGAGCGACCCCCTTTCAAGCGGGAGTCACGGATCGTCGAGAGGCGTCGAGAAGCGTCGAGGAACTCGGCGTTCGGCGGCAGGGAATCGACGGCCCTTCTTGAATGCCTTCCCTTTCAAGCGGGAAACACGGGGCGTCGAACGTCCGACAACAAACAGGGTAGGACGGCGTCGATGAGGCGGCAGCTTCGTCCGAGCGGTGCTCGTCGGCGTCGGAGCGTCGGCGTCCTGCAAGGCAGAGGCGTGTGGGGCACCTCTGTGACAATAGTTCTGGACCGCAAAGATTGTGGAGACGGAGGCCCAGCAAGGGCGTCGAGTCGTTCGAGTCTTTGTGGTCTTCGGGTGGCGGGAAACCCACCGGTAGGTTTCTCCTCGGCGCGTTGGTCGTCCTCGACTTTCTCCGGCAGGATAAAGCGGTCGACGGTGCGGACGAGGGAGTCCTTCGATTCAAATGTTCTTAGGCAAGGAGCGGACGGCTCCGGTCGTCTGCGGCACGGCGTCAAGTGGTTCCCACTGCTGGGCAACACAATTTCAACGGGCCTCCAGCGGTTACACAAACCTGCGAACCCTGGTCGACGGCAATGGACTTCGACGGCGTCGATGTCCGGGTGCTTCACTTCGATCTCCTCGGCGGTCCCGTCTCGGGTCGGCAGCCTTTCGAGGGTCTGACTTCCAGGGCGCTTCGGCGAAGATGGAGCGGTGCTCGATGGTCCCTCGGAGCACGGGAAGAGGGCGCTTTACCAGGTCCTCTCTCGGGTCAGTCTTCGACAATTTCGGCAGCCTTCGGATCGGTCGAAGCAAATGCAACAGCAAGTCTTCTTCCTCCAGCTGGACGTCGAAGATCAGCAGTTCCAGTTACTCTTAGAGTGGAGACTCAACTCCAGAACGCTTCTGAACACTTCTGAACAATTACCAGTGGTGAGAGGTCCCCAGATATACTATTCTGTCTCTCATCCACACTGCTGGCACACACTCAGCAGCCAATCATACAGAAGGGCATTCATGCAGTCAGTCAGCCAATCAGGCACACAGTGCATTCAGGCCACACTCCTCCCTTTCAGACACTCACAACAAGGAATGTGGATTGGGACAAGTACCCAGCCATTCAACACTACACACTGCATTCAGGCCAGTTTCGGGCAGGGCTGTCTCAGTCTTTGTCTCTCATGCCAGAAACCAGACAACCACAACAAGGAGTGTATATTGGTCACATACTCCATTCACCCAGGTCCCACCCACAGGAGGTGCCCACAACATACAGTCACTGGGAAGGCTCCAGTCAGTCTAGCTGGGCCTTCACAACAACACCATATATGGAACTTCCACCCAACAGCCAGTCAGGGGGAAGGGACAGAGTCAGGGCTTCCCAGGTCTTTGGGAAAACAAGGTAACAGGCAATAGAAAGCAAGAGGCCACAGGGGCCATCTTGTTTCCTATCAGGAATCAACTGATCCCAATGGCAGGGCCTGGGTATCCCAAAATGGAGGACACCCAGAGCACCTGTCAAATTCAGCATGGAGCTGCCACCAGCCCATACCCTGCTCTGTGGGCCACCCACAGGTGCCCAAAAACATATACTCTAGGGGTACAGGGTTGTACCCCTACCCATGGGTGCCATAAGGGTATCCCATGGGTCTGTTCACCAAACCAAAAGAGAGAGCTGCACTGCCAGGAGTCCCACATGGACTCCTGGGCAGAAAACACGGCAGAACACACGATAAAAAGCAGTAAAGGACAAGGATTCAGAGGCCCTGTCCCTCTGATGCATTTCCAGCATCACAGTCGCCCCCGCCAGACTGAGGTGGAGGGTGTCTAATCTCCCACGGGATAGACACCCTCATCCAGACGGTCAACATACCTTCTGGAAAGGCCATCTGCATTATCGTGACTCTTCCCTGGTCTGTGCTCTATGGTGAAGTCTAGCCCTTGCAGGCTAATGGACCACCTGAGCAATTTCGGATTCTCACCCTTCATCTGCATAAGCCACTTCAGGGGCTTATGATCTGTTTGGACCTTGAAGGTAGACCCCGTAAGGTAGGGCCTAAAACGCCTAAGGCTCCAAACTATGCTAAAACACTCCTTTTCAACAGTAGCCCACCTAAGTTCTCTACCCTTGAGTTGTCTACTGATGAATATGATAGGATGTTCTCTCCCTTTGTCATCTAACTGGGACAAGAGAGCTCCAATTCCGGTGTCGCAGGCATCCGTCTGGACGATAAAGGGTCGGCTGTAGTCAGGCGCACACAACACAGGTGCCCTACAAAGACTTTCTTTCAAGCCATCAAAGGCCCTCTGACAGTCTTCGGTCCAATTAACCTTCCTAGGCTGTTTGGGTGAAGTTAGAGCTGTCAGGGGTGCAGCTATGGTTCCATAGTCTGCCATGAAATTGTGATAGTACCCAGTGAGGCCCAAAAAGGCTCTCACCTGGGTTTGAGTAGTGGGAGTCTCCCAGTTCTGTACATCCTATACTTTACTGGAGAGAGGTTGGATTCGACCCCCTCCTACCTCATGACCAAGATAGGTAACTTTCCCCTGAGCTATCTGGCACTTGGTGGCCTTGATAGTGAGGTTAGCCCTTTTCAAGGCCTGCAACACCTTATCCAGATGTGTCAAATGCTCTTCCCGGGTGGAACGGTAGACGGCAATGTCGTCTAAGTAAGTCACACAAAAGGCTTCCAGCCCACTGAGCGCATGGTTGACCAATCTATGGAAGGTGGCAGGGGCATTCTTCAACCCGAAAGGCATGACCCTAAACTGGTAGAGTCCCTCAGGTGTTGAGAAGGCCGTCTTTTCCTTGGCATGGTCCGTCAGAGCTATTTGCCAATAGCCTGAGGTAAGGTCAAAGGTGCTCACAAATTTGGTAGCACCTATGATGTCCACGAGCTCATCAGCCCTGGGCATTCGGTGCGCGTCAGTTTTGGTGACGACATTGACTCCTCGGTAGTCCACACAGAACCTCCAATCCTTGGTACCCGCCTGGGAACTTGCCTTGGGGACAAGGACCACTGGACTGGACCAGGGACTGGTTGAGGGTTCAATAACACCCAGATCCAACATCTTGGCGACCTCAGCCTGGATGTGGTCCTTGACGGTATCTGACATACGGTAGCACCTGCTTTTGACAGACACACTGTCACCAGTGTCAATTTCATGCCTACACCACGGTGTAAGGCCTGGCGTCAGTGAAAACAGAGAGGCATACTGTTGGAGCAAAGCCCTGCAGGCCCTCTGTTGCTCTGTTGTCAAATCCAGAGAGAGATGTACTCCCTCCACTGAGCCATCCTGAGGGTTGCTATGCAGCAAATCAGGAAGGGGCTCACTCTCATCTTCTTCTTGCCCTGAAGCTAGCAAGAGACATGAGACTTCTGCTCGCCGGTGGAAAGGCTTGAGCCGGCTGACATGGAATATCTGAGGGGCTACCCCAGAGGCTCCCATGTCAACCAGATAATTGACTTCGCCCATCTTGGAGATGATCCTGAAGGGTCCAGTCCACTTGTCTGCCAAAGCTCTAGGCTTTTTAGGCTCCATCACCAGGATTTCCTGTCCCGGAGTCCAATCCACTTGCAAGGCTTTAAGGTCATGCCAGTACTTATTCAATTCCTGGCTGGCCTTGAGATTTGCTGTTGCCTGACCCATCATCTGTGTCATCCTCCATCTGAGGCCTAACACATAGTCCCCCACTTGCTTGGCGGGACCTGGAGGGGTGGCTTCCAAGCCTTCTCTGATCAAGGTGTGGGTCCCCCTCACGGGATGTCCAAAGAGTAACTCAAAGGGGCTGAAACCAACACGCTCTTGAGGTACCTCTCTGTAAGCAAACAGCAGGCATGGCAGGAGGAGATCCCATTTCCTCCTTAGGGGTTCTTCCAAAGCCCCTAGCATGCCCTTGAGAGTTTTATTAAATCTCTCAACCAGACCATTGGTCTGGGGGTGGTAAGAGGTGGAGAACTTGTAGGTTACCCCACACTCTTTCCACATGGTTTTCATGTAACTGGACATGAAGTTGGATCCTCTGTCAGAGACAACCTCCTTGGGGAATCCAACACGGGTGAAAATGCCCAGGACAGCCCTGGCAACCACCTTGGCAGTAACAGTCCGAAGGGGTATTGCCTCAGGGTACCTGGTGGCATGATCTACCAAGACCAGGATGAACCGATGTCCACCTGAAGTGGGAGGGTCAAGGGGACCGACGATGTCGATGCCCACCCTCTCAAATGGTGTGCCAACCACTGGCAATGGCTGCAGTGGGGCAATGACACTGCCTCCAGTCTTGCCAGACAACTGACAAGTTGGGCATGTCCTGCAGTGGGACTCCACCTCTACTCCCATCCGTGGCCAGTAGAAATGGGCAGAGAGCCTCTGCTTAGTCTTCTTGGTCCCAAGATGATCAGCCAAGGGCACCTCATGCGCCAACTGCAGTAGGAAGGGCCTGTAAACCTCGGGTACCACCAACCTCTTGAGGGCACCAGGTTCAGGCTTAGTGGGCTCACTAACAAGGAGCTCACCCTCCCAATAAATCCGGAATGTCCTAGGCACTTCTCCTTGTGCCTGGGACAGGGCCTGTTTCCTCAGTCCCTCGAGAGAGTGGCACTCCCTCTGTCCCTTACAGAGGTCTGCCCGGGAGGGTCCCCCTTCAGCTAACAAGCATTGAAGGTTGGGATGATCCTCCGGGTTGAGAACCTCTCCCACAGGAGAGTCTTCTGTCTCTTCTCCCATAGGAGTTGAGTTTGGGTTTTCCACTGGACCCAGCCCGTCCGGAGCATGGATCCCAATGGGTGCTGGCGGAACAGCAGGAAGAGAAGGTGTTCCCTCAGAAGTGGCCTTCTTGGTCTTCTTTCTTCTTGCCTTCGGCCTCGCCTTTGGCTCGGGTACCTGACTCACAGCCAGACCCGGTGTCACCTGTGACCTAGTGACTGCAGCAGCAGTCATGGGAAGACCATCCGAGATCAACCCCAACTCTACTAGATCATTTCCTAACAGAATGTTAGCAGGGACATTGTCCTGAACCAGGACAGGAAGCTTTGCTGTCTTGTCTCCAATCATGAGTGTGACTAAGGCTACAGGCGATAATTTGGGAGGCCCACCAGCTAACCTGGTGGTTCTCAGAGGAGCACCTACATAGTCCTCTGGCTTGAGCAGGGTCCTGTCCACCACTGTCATGCTTGCTCCAGTGTCTCTCAAACCAGTAGAAGGCTGGCCATTCAAGAGGACACTTCTCAAAAACCTATGGGTGTTCTGTGGGATAGTCGCCAGTACTTCTGCATACTGGTCCCAGGCCCCAAGGGACACTAAGGAAATCTCTACCGGAGCACCAAATGTGATCCCGGTAGAGGAGGGGAGGACAGTGGCCTCCACCTCAGACACGGGGTAAGGGTAGGTCAGGCTGACAGCCTGTACTCCAGGTGCCTTACCTTTACACTTGGAGTCACCCCTTCTGTGATCCAGAGCCCCACAGTCCCAACAAGCGCCAGGAGTGCGGGGTACGGTACTGGAACCACTGGGAGCCTGCTTTGCAGCAGGTGGACCACTACTCTTATTCCCACCCACAGATGACTTATCCCCACTAGATTTTTGGGTCTTTGGAGAGGAAGGTTTAGGTTTACCCGACTGTGACTGCTTGTGGGACTCCTCAGCTTTCTGAGAGGCCCCCTTTTCTTTGTCCTTGTCCTTCCCACTGGAGTCCTTAGGGGACCCCTGGTGGGAGACCCACTTGTCAGTCAACCTAGCCAGCTTAAAGGGGTCCAAAATGTTCTAGTCAGCCACATACTGACGCAGCTCTGGTGAACAGGCTTCAGAAAAATGCTCAAAAAACAAGAGGTGGGACAATTCAACAAAAGTCTTAACCTTGTATCCATCAATCCACCCCATCATGTTCATGTGCGCAGCACTCACCCAGTCAACCCAAGACACATTCTCTCTTTTCTTAAAATCCCTGAACCTTCTAAGGTATTGGGTAGGTGTCTTGCCAAACTTGGCAATCAAAGCAGACTTCATACACTCATACTGACCCCTTTCTTCCACACTCAGCTTCAGAATACAGTCATATCCAGTTTGAGGCACTCTGCTTAACAAACACTTAGCCCAATCTCTTTTAACAACATCATGAATCGCACATTTCAAACGCTTCAATCCATTGAAGGATATCTGAACCCTCCACAAATACACCAACCAAATCTTTCATAAACTTGGTGGCTGGGGACCTGACACTCTCACTGGTTTTAGCTGAAGTCTCCACTCTAGCTTTCTCTAGCTGGATTCTCTGACATTCAGTGTCCTGGCTCTTGAGTTCAAGGTCCTTATTTCTGAGTTCAAGATCCCTATTCTTGAGCTCCACTTGTTGAGCCAACTCCTCTTTCTTAAGTTCAGCATCTATTTCCAACTTGCAGTATTCAAAGGCCAATTTCATCCTTAATAACTCAAGCTCCAAGGAATTGCTGGGGTTTGGAACAGAGGCAGCAGGAATGGTGGCATTCCCAGAAACAGATTCAGCAGAAACCCCAGGGGCAGAGTCCTCATTGGTTGCATTCCCCCCCTCATCAAGAGTTTCACCATCAGTCTGGTAGTCCACCAGGGCAGCTATCAGCTCAGCGCTAGACTTATCCACAAAGTCTAACTCCCTGGCTTCACAAGCACTCTGGAGAGCCTCCAAGCTCATCTGAGTCAATTTGCCATTTGCAATAGACTCCATTGTTTGTAATGCAGTTATCTTGTACACAACTAAACCTTAATTTAATAAAGTGCAGATATTTTGTAAGTGGCACGGTTATACACTGATTCTTAAAACCATAAGCATCCCACCGATGCCACCAGCTGTAAAGGACCGGTGGGGGGTGTCTGTACCTCTGCTCTCTATATGGTAGAAGAGAGGCACAGAAGACCCCAGCCAAGATTCTCTATTACGGTAGCAATGGACAAGCAATCAAGGCCTAGCTTCTAGGGAGGTGATGCAGGCTGGTTCTTAAGTACAGTGTAGTCCCCAAACCCCCACAAAGGAATGTCCACACACTGTATTGGTTAGAACACAGTCTTTATATAATCAATATTCAAGGTTATGTACACTTATCATAATAACTCACTTTGTACTTAGGAAAATCAACAATGGCAAATATATACAATTCTAAAGTGGTACTACCCTTTGTATTAGATCTCATTAAAGTGCATCAACAATACTGTAACAATGTCACACAGATCAATAGAGTGAAACCAGCAATAGAGAGAGGAGAGAAAATAAGATGAATGAGCAATAGGCAGAATACTGGCCCCTACCACTAGACACAGTTCTGTGTGGAGATCCCCCCACCTGGGCAACCTGTCAAATAAAGATATAGCACAAGCCCAGTCCATATATTGTTCTGCAAGTCTTATTCCCTCCTATAATGTTTTTACCCCCCCAATGTACCTGGTGGAGTCGAGTTCTTCGAAGAGGCGTCGACAGATCCTTCTTGAGCGACCCCCTTTCAAGCGGGAGTCACGGATCGTCGAGAGGCGTCGAGAAGCGTCGAGGAACTCGGCGTTCGGCGGCAGGGAATCGACTGCCCTTCTTGAATGCCTTCCCTTTCAAGCGGGAGACACGGGGCGTCGAACGTCAATCGAGGAACTCAGCGTTCGATGTCGGGGAATCGACGGCCCTTCTTGAATGCCTTCCCTTTCAAGCGGGAGACACGGGGCGGCGAACGTCCGACAACAAACAGGGTAGAACGGCGCCGATGAGGCGGCAGCTTCGTCCGAGCGGTGCTCGTCGGCGTCGGAGCGTCGGTGTCCTGCAAGGCAGAGGCGTGCGGGGCACCTCGGTGACAATAGTTCTGGACCGCAAAGATTGTGGAGACGGAGGCCCAGCAAGGGTGTCGAGTCGCTCGAGTCTTTGTGGTCTTCGGGTGGCGGGAAACCCACCGGTAGGTTTCTCCTCGGCGCGTTGGTCGTCCTCGACTTTCTCCGGCAGGATAAAGCGGTCGACGGTGCGGACGAGGGAGTCCTTCGATTCAAATGTTCTTAGGCAAGGAGCAGACGGCTCCGGTCGTCGGCGGCACGGTGTCAAGTGGTTCCCACGGCTGGGCAACACAATTTCGATGGGCCTCCAGCGGTTACACAAACCTGCGAACCCTGATCGACGGCAATGGACTTCGACGGCGGCGATGTCCGGGTGCTTCACTTCGATCTCCTCGGCGGTCCCGTCTCGGGTCGGCAGCCTTTCGAGGGCGCTTCGGCGAAGATGGAGCGGTGCTCGATGGTCCCTCGGAGCACGGGAAGAGGGCGCCTTACCAGGTCCTCTCTCGGGTCAGTCTTCGACGATTTCGGCAGCCTTCGGAACGGTCGAAGCAAATGCAACAGCAAGTCTTCTTCTTCCAGCTGGACGTCGAGGATCAGCAGTTCCAGTTACTCTTAGAGTGGAGACTCAACTCCAGAACGCTTCTGAACGCTTCTGAACAATTACCAGTGGTGAGAGGTCCCCAGATATACTATTCTGTCTCTCATCCACACTGCTGGCACACACTCAGCAGCCAATCATACAGAAGGGCATTCATGCAGTCAGTCAGCCAATCAGGCACGCAGTGCATTCAGGCCACACTCCTCCCTTTCAGACACTCACAACAAGGAATGTGGATTGGGACAAGTACCCAGCAATTCAACACTACACACTGCATTCAGGCCAGTTTCGGGCAGGGCTGTCTCAGTCTTTGTCTCTCATGCCAGAAACCAGACAACCACAACAAGGAGTGTATATTGGTCACACACTCCATTCACCCAGGTCCCACCCACAGGAGGTACCCACACCATACAGTCACTGGGAAGGCTCCAGTCAGTCTAGCTGGGCCTTCACAACAACACCATATATGGAACTTCCACCCAACAGCCAGTCAGGGGGAAGGGACAGAGTCAGGGCTTCCCAGGACTTTGGGAAAACAAGGTAACAGGCAATAGAAAGCAAGAGGCCACAGGGGCCATCTTGTTTCCTATCAGGAATCAACTGATCCCAATGGCAGGGCCTGGGTATCCCAAAATGGAGGACACCCAGAGCACCTGTCAAATTCAGCATGGAGCTGCCACCAGCCCATACCCTGCTCTGTGGGCCACCCACAGGAGCCCAAAAACATACACTAGGGGTACAGGGTTGTACCCCTACCCATGGGTGCCATAAAGGTATCCCATGGGTCTGTTCACCAAACCAAAAGAGAGAGCTGCACTGCCAGGAGTCCCACATGGACTCCTGGGCAGAAAACAAGACAGAACACACGATAAAAAGCAGTAAAGGACAAGGATTCAGAGGCCCTGTCCCTCTGATGCATTTCCAGCATCACAGTAACCCATGCTCTCTTTGCAGCATTTGAACTGCTCCAGACAGTGTCCAGTGAAAGTTTCAAAAAAATAGTTTCGACAGGTAAACGTTTCGACACAAAAGTGCCGAAGACAAAAGTTTTGAATTTTTTTTTAAATAGTAAAAGGTTTCTTTTTATTTGGTATAGTTAAATAGGTGTTTAAATAAAAACGTGGGTTGGGGTGACCCCGCCATAAAAATAAAAATAAAAAAAATAATTAGAAACCTTTTTTTCAACACTTTTGTGTCGGAACTTAAACCAGTCGAAACTTTGACTGTCGAAACAGTCATTATGAACCGCTCCAGACACCGGACCTGAGAGTGTGCATGCAGGAGGCTAGCACTCACCCCAGAGATAAGTCTCTTTCTGGCTCTTAAGCCTTGTTCTGTGTGTAGTGTGCATGTATTTGTATTTGTATTTGTATTTATTGTGTCATATAGCGCCTTAATCCAAGGCGCTTTGCAATGAACAACAAAATATACATGAAACATGGAACAAATGTCAATTCAAAGGATCAGTGTGATTAATACTGTTCTTCATCTGTGGTCACCCTGTGTCCTCTTACCTATCCATCTCCCCTCTCCTAACCATCTTTTCGGTTACCCTCAGTAACAGTACCTATCCAACCAACGAGTCCCTAACCCTCTTTCCCTGCTGGGGTCTCGGAGGCTTGTGTAAGCATTGTTTTGCAAGCGCCACACCACGGAGGGGGTGGTTGGTTTGTGCCACTCCTGTGCCTGGAAGTCGAAGCTGTGACAAGATCACTTCCACAATGTAGCTATCGACAAACACTCTGCCATCATCTCTAAATTGAAACACATGCCCCCGCCCCCAACCACCCAAACCCAAACCCCCATCCAAATCCCCCCCCTTATAGAAACCTTGACCTCTTTCGCTCCAATCTCACACCGGCAGTTCCTTTCACCCCTAGCACAAAGGCACCCATCAGGCTCCCCTGAGAACTCCTGCCCGCCCAACCTCCTCCAAACCATCATAGCCTCAACATGTGCAGGCATTATCACATGCTCAATCCTGAACCACTCCCTTACATCAGGAACCTTCCCGGAAGCCGTAAAAACCTCCTACATCAAATCCCTCCTCAGAAAACTGACACTCAACCCACTTCTCCCCCATAACTGCCAGCCCATCTCCAACACCGGATTCATGGCCAAACTCATGGACTGCACTGAATACAAGCAGCTCAGCCTTTTCATTGAAGCCAACAACCTCCTGGATCCTACCCAATGTGACTTAAGACCGCTCCACGGAATGGAGACCTCCTAGTGTCCATCTGGTACGAACTAAAAAGAACTCATCCTCCTTAATCTCTCTGCTGTGTCCGATACCATCTACCACATCATCCTCTGAGGAAGGTTACACCTAGAAAGACCTAGAAAGAAAAAATGCAGCATTTTTTAATACAACCGTGTTGTGTTTCTGCCAACCACTGCAGGCAGAAACACAACGCGGGTGTGTTTTGAAATGATGCAGTGTTTCTCACTACGGCGGCTTTCTCGTCGAGTCTCCTGATCTCCACCAACCCTGAATGAGCCCAGGAGACTCCAAGCAAAAGCCGCTGCAGTGAGAAATACAGCATTGTTGTATTTGTAAATGTTGTGGTATTTACAAATACAACAACGTTGTTATTCTGACTGCGGCGGCTTTCGCTTGGAGTCTGCTGGGCTCACCTGGTTTGGGGGAACCCCAGAGACTCCATGCAAAAGCGCCGCAGTCAGAAATACAACGTACTTGTATTTATAATTTCCGTGGTTTTCCAACCACAGCAATCACAAATACAACAATGCTGTATTTCTTACTGCAGAGGCTTTGCTTTTTGTCTTCATTTTATGTTTTCTGTGTTTCCCTGGGCTTGGGGGAGCACCGAAAACATAAAATGAAAGTGAAGGCAGCCTCCTCAGCTCTGCTCTGGCTACAGTAAGCAGAAACTCCCAGTAGGGGGCTTTTGCTGCTTGTTTAGTGCCGTGAGGGCAGACCTGAGGCTTCTCAGTATGACAGTCTTTCGTATTTACTGTCCAGACAAGCGCAAGCGCAAGTCCACAATAAGGCCATTCGCATTCTCTTTCAGTTGAAAAAATGTGAGCATTTGACGCAGGCTAGCCTGTCTTTCGGTTGGCTTCCAGAATTTGGAAAACTCTTACCGTCTTGGCTCCGGATTGGAAAACGTAACAGTGCATTATGGCGAAAAACAGGCTCTCCCTTCAAGATCTTCATACTTGCTCATAATCTGCAAATTTGAAAACGCCTACTTATGTGGTAACTCTTTCAAGGTTTTAGGCTGCTGATTATGGAAAACCCTAGCTCGGACAAGCGTGAACTGTTCCCCACTTCAGGTTTTTAAAGTAAATTGAAACTAAAACAACACCTATTTGCTTAATAATCTCCTACATATAATCTTGGTGCTTAGCTTTTATTTATAATAACGTTACATATTGTTTTACATTTTCTGCTCCTTTTTTATTTTGATTTTATATTTGTCATTTGTGAAGCCATTTTGACTGGTTTTATATATTTCATTATAGCACCTTGAAACTAGTATCTGGGGATTAGTCTGCACTAAATACATATTTTACCTACATATGACATCCTGCTAGGATTATCTGCGTTTGTCCACATTTTAGCAACGTTAGAAACGGATAATCAAATTGTCTCCTTGCAAAACAGACAATCTGATGGTCCTGGATCCTGAAAAAATCTTCCAATCTTCTGCCATTGTTGTATGCTGAATTCTTGAGTGGTCCCGTGGACTCTGCACTTCAAATATTTGGAAAAGTGACATATCGCAGGCCTCGTTCCCTCAATGGGGGGTGTGTTAATGATGGAAAACAATGCAAATGATGGTGAGGGGGGATAGCTCTGGGCAACGCGTTTGTCTTGGAAGCAAGACATTGCAGCACAACACATGTTCGAAACCCAATCCCGTGCTTAGAAACCAATCTCTGTTATTAAGCCTGTTATAAAATAATAAATATAATTTCTTCCCTACTTTGTGAGTCCATGGAAACATATTGCAGTTTCATTTTACCCGCTGGGGCTCCTCATTCCCTATCAAACTTCACACGGGCTCCAGCGGATTTTGCCTTTTTTGTACATATTGTATCACTCAGTTGAGCCCTTCACCCACCTTCCTCGAGGGTTCAAAACCTTGCTGATCAAGCTCTATCCCAAAGACCTGGCTGAAACCTACTGAGAAATTGCACAATAAATGTTTTGCAACCTCTCTATAAATGCTCTTCCTCCTCAGACACAACTTCCCAAAACGTATGAGAAATGTTCAATTATATGTATATTTCATTTGTAAAATTGTGTGCATATTAGTGGGACTATTCCAAGGTTAGAAGTGTTTTAAAAAAGTCTCCACCTAGTGGGCTTCTGATTTGAGCAGAACTATGGAATTAGTATTGCTGACTCAGTTTAACATATCCATCCTATGTATTTCATGTTCTGAGGATGTCTGTGCACTGGGATTCCTTCTCTGCCTCTCCCATTTTTAAAGATCTATCGACATTGCCTCCACAGATCTCAATGGAATAATAGGTGACCCCCGCCAGTTTATCCACACACCGAACTTTGAAGCTGTGTGAATGAGAATTTATAGTTCATAGTTGCAAAGAGCTTAGTATTATGGTGAGTGTTGTGAAAAATGAAATGCACATGAAGCCCAGTGTGCATTATGTAATTATTCAAGTCAACAGACCTTTTATGTCAGCCATGCTTGTCAGCTATGAAAATCTGTGCTAATTCGTATTTTCACAAAATGTTCATTGATTGTACGCAAAGCAGTCAGGAACCCTCATCAGTGCTATTTGTCCCATTCCTCTTTCTCATAGGGGTATTCCAAGAGTGCACAATACAAATGTATAAATAAGACTGTCCATCCTGGAATGATAACCTTCTATCAGAAAGTAATTTAAATATGTATCCTCGGTTATATTGTGTGCTTTGCTCAGTAGGACAATGTTCTAATTATGACTCCGATATATACTGGAAATGATTATTTGAAATAAACATTGCACAGCTTTAAAGAGTCGGTTTACAATGTTACTACAGTTAATCAATGACCTTTCTTTGGGAAGGAATGCAAATGATTTAGGGGCTGATTCATGGAATTATTTGCGCTGAAAAACAGGGATTTGTGCGCCATTCTGCCTGCAAATCCCTGTTTAACAAATGGGGATTTGCTGGCAGAATGGCGCACAAATCCCTGTTTTTCGTCGCAAATAATTCCATGAATCAGCCCCTTAGTCTCACAAAATGCCCTTACCTCTGGAAAAAGATTTTGCCCACAACCAATGATGTGCTTCTTTTGTGACCACCAAGGCAGTCTTTAATTCTGAGTGGTGGCCACTGATTGCTGTTAATGCTGTCCAAACCATGAATTTGTATTTATATGTACAGATACTAATGACTCATGTTAACATATTAGAAAATAACACATGCAATTCTAGACAATTGATCCAGTCCTGGGCTTCATCACAAAGTCTGCCTGAAAACCGAGCCTCCCTACGTTTACGCCATGGTGGTTGGCGGACTTACCGCCCCATTCCGAGGTTGGCGGGGGCGGTAAGTCCCCAATCCCCATTTACCCTTCCCCATTCCCATTTTTGCCCCATAGGGCATAATGGGAGTGGGGAAGGCGTTAATTACGCCACCGTAAATTACGGTGGCGTAATTAACTCCATGGTCACTTAGCGCCATGTTTTTTAACACCTGCTAAAAGCAGGTGTTAAAAGCGCCATGGCGCTAAGGGACCTCGTAATTGGCGGTAAGGGGTCGGCGCAGCTAACGCTGGCGTAAACCCCTTACCGCCAGGGTCGTAATGAGGCCCATAGAGCCCGATTCATGGAACTTTCTGCACTGCAGAAAAGTGACTTTGCACTGCTGACACAAACCCTGTTTCATGGAACTGTGCTAAGTGTATGTTTGCAGTGCAAAGTCTGGGTTTGTGTGGGCAGAGCAACGCCACTTTTCAGCAGTGCAAAGTCATCCTGAACCGTGCAAAAAATTCGCCGAAGTGGGCCCTAATTC
Source organism: Ambystoma mexicanum (assembly GCF_040938575.1). Taxonomy (NCBI): domain Eukaryota; kingdom Metazoa; phylum Chordata; class Amphibia; order Caudata; family Ambystomatidae; genus Ambystoma; species Ambystoma mexicanum. Next base: position 439,766,654 of record NC_090934.1, read on the forward strand.
ACTTACATCAGTACTCTAGAGTGTGTCATGTTACGTCTGGTGGTGTGCCGTTTGATTTGTAGTGTGATGGGTTTTCGTTTCTGAAATGTTTAATTTTCAATCTTCATGAGACCTTTAATAGGTACTAAACTTAACGCCCGTTAAGAAAAGCAAAAAATCATCCAGAAAACGGTCTGTAATATATCACACCATCTTCCTACAAATGCACATTGTCTGCAGCAGAAGGCTAAATGACAGCCGTGGATGAGTGGAGTGATCCAGGCCAAGACAGGTAGAGTGCAGACCGCGAGGCTGAGCTCCCCGCCTCCCCCGCTCCTCCAGTAATTGACAAAGGAATCTCATTATCGGAGCCCCTGGATCTGAAGGCATTAATGGCATTTGTCAGTTTCACTGTAAGCCTTTGCACGTAGGGCTTTGTCGTTAATTTCTCCCCATGCCTTTCCTATCCTCGCCTCCCTCCCCCCTGCAGGACTGGATCTGAGTTGTATCTGGACCGCCACAGATAATTGATGAGGAGAGAGGCAAACGGAATGAATGAGCTCCAAAGGTTTTTAATGCTCGGAAGAAGGGAGGTCATAACGAGCAGCTTTCTTATCAGCCACCCTCAGCGGGGATCACTCATCGTTACAGCTCCAGGGGTCCTAAAAGACTCAGAGAGCTGCCTAATGATCTCCAAGCCCGTCGCCATCTCGGCCCCCACTCCTCCTTCATAATGAGCGTGGCATCGGCGTCCAGGGTTCTGAATATTGATGTCCGCAGGCTGAGCAATGGATCGTCGCCCAATTAGTTAGCAGGGGGTGGAAGCTCTTTGGCACCCCAGCCACATTTTCTAAGAAACAAGTGGGAAACATCAAGCGGAAAGGCGCGCATGTCGTGCACTGCGCAGATGCAATGGTGGCATTTGCCGTGCAGTGGGACAGGCGGAAATTGAGGGGGACCTTCTGATGACGTGCTTTGTGATCAAGCATGGGACCACATGGAGGTTTTGGAGGAAGAGAGGGACATCCGGTGGGGCTTGTGCAGTCACAACTTTTGTGTCCTAGGCCAGCCGATGCATCGGCTGGCCGTAGGATTTATGGGGCCCTGGGCGCCAGGGCCTCGCTGCGCTGCTTCTGCGGGAGCAATAAGAGACGCGGACACTCTGATGCGTGGTGCGTCCGAAACTGCCCCCGCATAGCGGGGGCGGGGCCTTTATTTAGATTGTGCCTTACGTCACCGCGTAGCGGGACGTAAGGCGTACACATCATTCCTCCTTTTTCCCAAACAAAACATTAACAAACATGCTATCTATTAACCAATGTCCTAAACTGTGCTTCATTATGCCTCGCGGGCTGGGATTTTACCACTCATTGGGCCTCATCACGAGTTGGGCGGTAATGCAGCGGTTTTCCCGTCGAGCGTAATTAGCGCTAACGCCAGGCCCCCCAGCGGATAGTCCGCCAGATCACGAGTTTGCGTGCACGCGCACAGGGACATGGCGGTAGTGCAAATAGCGCTCGATGGAAAAAAGGCTCAAGAACCCATAAATCCAGCGCACCGTGCGCTTCCGCCACACTGCACTAATAGCGTGCGATATTAGCGCGCAGGAAACGCGTCACCGCCGGAACGGGAAATAAAGCGGTGGACATCTTGGAAATCACAATCCGTCGGATATCACAGCCCCTGCAAGCCATCCACCCCTGGGAAGAGTGAATTATGTCAGAGGAGCGCACTAGCAGCAAGTCAGATCTGGACAGGGTCAGAAAGCCAAAATGTTGTGACCAGGAGCTTGCCGTACTGGTGGAAGAGGCAGAGATCCACCATGATGAACTGCAGCAGTGCAAGACAAGTGGCCAGCGCCGTGCACAGATCTGGCGGAACATCAGCCAAAGGGTGTCAGCAGTGGGGTGTGTGCCCCGGGATGGCGAGGACTGTCGCAAGTGTCTCAATTACTTGCGGGTGAGAGGCTGCGGCATTCTTTCACAGCACAGGAGTGCAAGCAGGGGCACTGGAGGAAGGCCACCACCACCCGAACTCACACCATGGGAGGAGAAGATGACTGACCTAATCGACATGGGCACCATAGAGGGGATTGGTGGAGCGGAGGCAGGCACTGGTATTGAGCTGACTGCAGGTAAGCCCCACCCCGAATGCATGCATCTGAAAGGACCACACATGCAGACCCTGAGTTAATGAATGTGATGAAATGTGTGTGAGGCACTGCAGACACCCATAACTGAGCCCTTGAACCATTGAACCGTAGTGCCGCCTAGACTCCCCTGCACGTGCAGTGCATCAATACAAGGGGCAGGAGACAGACATCCATAGCCATGGGACAGATACGTAGAGTGTGAGTGTGCATGAACACACCCCCAGGACCTTGAGCATGGTGCATTCCAATCCCGCATGTGATGATGGCACACAAACATTTCCATGCAGTGTTCCTTAACACTCACACATTCCACCAATCACTACATGGAGATTGAACAAAATGCAAGTGCCATGCATAATTGATACTGCCTACAATCACACTTGATGGCATGAACTGCTTGATACTTATGTAGGTTGCCTTGAACTCAATCCACACACTATGTACCCCACATGCACATGGCGAACTTCACGGGATGACGATGATGGTGAGGAGGCCACTCAATCAAAGCGCCCGAGGCAGCGTAACTCGACCAGCACCACCACCCCACAAAGGAGCCGCGCGGAAGGGAACCGACGCCGGACCCATCCTACATCACCACAACACAGCCCAACCACACCGCTGCAGCACCCACATGGCCGCAAGGTGTCAGCGCCTAACTCACCCCAAGCCACCATGCAGTCTTCTGATGCAGAGGGAGTCACCTGTGGGTCAGAGCCAGATGTGGGAGTGACACCTCCAGCTGCACATCAGGCAGGACTTTTGCATTCCCCAGGAAGCAGCGATGCCGAAGGGATGGGCACACCACAGGAGACCCCAGGGCCGGTCACAAAGGGAGCACAAACCCCACGTGTGCATGTGCGTTGTGTCCGCACACCAGAGTCAGATGTAGATACACCATCATATGGCAGCCCTGGAGACCGGCACTCAGAGCCGGGCAGCCCCATCCAAGCCGCCAACATGTCCCCATGCAGCCCCCCCCCAACAGGGCACAAGTGCCAGGCCGGTACCTGCCACACCAGGGGTACCTTTCGTCACGGGAGGAGCTGTGATGGGACGTCTGGACATAATTGAGGCCAAACAGGCAAAAGTGGAATCCATGTCCAAAGTGCACAGCCGGCACATTAAGGCCATCAGCGCATCCATACGGCATGGCTGCAAGTACATTGCCCGAGACAATGCGCGCACACGCAGAGTGGTGGAGCAATGCATCTTAGCCCTGACAGGTTTTGGCCGAAGGGTACGGGAGTTGCACTCGCTGAGCAGACAAGGGAAGCAAACAACCTTCTCTGTCAGCATCTGCAGGCAACCGGGTCAGTCCCATCAACCTCCACTACACCCACGGAGGGATCCCTTGAGCCTTCTCCTAGGCGCCGTTCATTGCGCCACCTGAGATCCCGCACACCAGAGGGGCCAGGACATGGAAAGCGCCCGCGACCATCATAGTTGGACATGGCATTGTTGTGGGTGCCCTGAGAACATGCCCCTACCTGCACTGTTGTGGGGAGTTGACTGGGGGAGGGGGGATTGTGTGCTGGGTGTTCACTGGGGGGAGGGGGGATTGTGTGCTGGGTGTTCACCGGGGGGAGGGGGGATTGTGTGCTGGGTGTTCACTGCGGGAGGGGGGATTTTGTGCTGGGTGTTCACTGGGGGAAGGGGGGATTGTGTGCTGGGTGTTCACTGGGGGAGGGGGGATTGTGTGCTGGATGTTGACTGGGGGTGGGGGGATAGACAATCTTAGAATAAATCACGCTTAAAATTCATACAAAGCATGTACAGTTGTGATTGTGATTAAATACTCTTTAATGTTCAAGTGATATGTGCAAAATGTAGCCGTCGACCGTATACAAAAAAAAAAATATATCAATCAAGCCCTGTCTGGCCAACCTTCCCTCCCTCAGCCCATTCCTGTGTGCACGTGCAACACCTTCTGGCACATCATCACCTTCACTCCCATCCTCAGATGGCTGCACATGAGCATCGGGGGCAGTGGCACATTCCTGTGACAGCAAATGTTGTGCAGCATGGCACATGTCAGTACAATTTTTCCAACTTTTTCAGGTGCATACGTCAATGCCCCTCCCGTACGGTCTAGGCACCGGAAGCGTTCCTTCAGCAGTCCAAATGCCCTCTCCACGCAGATGTGTGTACGTCCATGGGCAATGTTGTATGCCCGCTCTGCTGCAGTGTGTGGATGACGCACAGGGGTCATGAGCCATGTGAACTGGGGATATCCAGAATCACCTGCAGGGGAGAGAAAGCAGGTATGTGGACAAGGTAGGTTCAGTGGGTGCACAAGGCTCAGTCGTCAGTGACATTGTCAGCAGGTTCAAGTTTGTGTTGAGAAGGTCATGCTATCTCATTGCAATGTTGGCATCCAACCTTTGACTTCCAGGACATGCATGGTGTGAGGTTGCCATATAGCTGTGTATCTATGTCTTTGTGAGTTTTTATGTGCATCACACTCATGTGTTACATATGGCCTACTTATCATTTGGTCACTTATATTGTGGAGTGTGCTGTGCTAGGAGCAGCATTGAATCAATGGAGTACTCACAACTTGCTATGCCTCTGTTTCTCAATGTAACAGTACTCTGTCCCTTGTCACTGGAGGAGGGGACCCTTCCATCTGCGTGTGCATGCGACAAGTGGTTAGCCCATGTGTCATTGGCATTCCCTTTGGCTGCTGTTGCATTTGCTGGTTGCCACTATTATGTACTGTTCTCCAGGCATGTGATTGGCCAATCAGGGGTCAGTGTTTCAGGGATATACATTGTCGTTAATCAGACTACTTATGTGTAGTGCTTTTGTGGATATGCCGACTTTTGTGTAACATTGGCATGCCTGTCGGGTGGCCAGGGTGGGATGTCTGTACTGTGTCGGGGTGGGAAGCTATAGTGCAACACACACAGGAGGCTTTGTGGTAGTAGGCCTTCCATATGTGACTGTGCTGCCACATGTCTTTTAAATCCTGACTGGGTGTGTTCTGCTGTGTTGGACATGTCCAAGGGTTCTCGTGCAAGGTAGATGCATGGACATTCTGCAGTGATTGTGCTACCTATTGCCATGCAGGGATTTCACTGTGTGTGGCCAGTCCCATCAGATGTGAATCAACATGCATTACGGACTACGTTTGTACTCAACCAGCATCCATGTGTTTTGGCCTTGGTGCCTTTCCATGTACGCTGGCAGGGTACTGTTGCGCAGGACCATGGAGTTGTGGGTGGATTCTGGGTATCGGGCACAGCAGTGGCTGAAGGTGAGGTCAGGGCTACATGTCATCTGCACATTCAGGGAATGGTAATTTTTCCGGTTTCTGTAGGCTGCCTCATGTGCCTGGGGTGGTACGAGTGATACATATGTGCAGTCCAGGCCTGCTATTACATTCGGAATTTGGGCAGTGGCATGGAATTGAACCTTCAACTGGGTCACCTGTGCCTGTGTGGCTGGCAATGCAATGTGCTCATTCACATGGATCAACAGTACATCCAGCACCTGTCCCAGCATGGCACTGAAGATGGACTGGGCCATGCTGTGCATCATGGCAACGGTGTGTTGGTAGCTGCAAGTCCCAAGGAATTGTAGCACGGACACAAGCTTCACAAGCGTGGGTACTGCTGTGCTGATGGCTTTACGGCTGCCGATGTCAGCCTGGATTGTGTCCAGCAACTGGGTGATGGTTGCCCTGTCCAGCCTATATTCGGTCACCAACTGGCCATCAGTCAGGGCCCAGCGTGTTGACCTGGGCCTGGGGATGGCTGGCTGCCTTGCTGGTGCTGCTCTTCTCTTCCTTCTCCTCATCCCCACCACCCCCTGTGCTCCCAGGGCCCTGGCCTGGTTGGCTGGCCTCTGTAGCTCCAGGCGCAGCAGGTAAATGTCCACATCAAGGCTCCCGGCTCCAAATGGCAGCATGATGTTTGGAAGTGTGTTTTGTGCATGGGTGGGTCCTTTGTAGACCTCTGATTTGCATTGGTTTCACCTGGGCCCTTATTGCTGTCTCCTCCCTGCTCCTGCTGGTGTAATGGTGTTGGGGAGGGTGTGTTGTGCATGGGTGGGTCCTTTGTCGGCCTCTAATTTGCATTGGTTTCACCTGGGCCCTTATTGCTGTCTCCTCCCTGCTCCTGCAGGTGTAATGGTGTTGGGGAGGGTGTGTTGCGCATGGGTGGCTCCTTTGTAGGCCTCTGATTTGCAATGGTTTCACCTGGGCCCTTATTGCTGTGCCCTGTGTTCTTTTACCTTCAGCATTGTGCTGGGGGTATTTTAGGCAGATTATCCGCCGCTTTTCTGGCACTAATAGCGCCTGGCCAGAGTCGTGATTGCTATGTTTTAGCGCAAATGGATACTGGCGTTTTTGCAGCCAATGCTTTTACAGCCGGCTTTACTTGCGCCGGCTGTAATGGTGCTGGCGGTATTTGTACTTGTGATCCGACGGACCCTTAAAATCGGCGTTGATAGCGTAACTGCCGATTTTAAGGGTTACCGCTAAACTCATGATGAGGCCCATAGTCTTTGAGTCTTTCCAGGGGTCTGTCGCAGTTCTTAGGGCATACCAGCCACCCTTGGGGGCTATCCCTTGACTCCCATTGGATTGCTCACCTTCATTGTTCATCTCTACCGCCTATGGTTCGCTCGGCAGCCCTTCCGTTTCCCCATCCATGGTCGATTCTCCTTCCTGATAGGGATGCTCCTCCTCAATTTGCAGATCTTCCTCTTCCACTGGTTGCTGCTCTCTATCTGTCAACAGGTCTCTTGGTACCGCCTTGAACCATGATGCATTTCTTGTGACTTGTCTTTGTCCCCTTGTGGGTGTTATCAAGGTCCCTCGTCTTTGTGTTATGGTCCATGGGACGGAATCGTATTGGGTGTCCAGCTTGGTGTTGCATGGGTTCCTCACCATTATTACTTGGTCACCGACTCGGTGATCTGACCTCTTGCCGTGATTCTTGGTGCTCATGTGTTTGTTCGCCACAGTCCTTCTTTGTTGAGTTCTTGCCCTGTCATACGTGTCTGTACCCCTGCTCAGATGGTGTGGGATGGATGAATTGATCATGGTTCCATACATGATGTCCGCTGGTGGTATTGAAGGGGCCCCTGAGGGACCCTCGAATGTGGAATCAAGGCACAATCACCACACTCAAACTGATATGCCAGACACGAGGTTGTATTCCCAAAATCTAGGGTTTATTGCAAAGTAAATAGTCCCAGTTGGCCAAATGGTCCCACGTCCCGCGACGTGTGTCAAACCGACCTCGGGGGACGCAAGAGAGCGAGAGTCATACATCAGTTACATATATACAAAATGAGCATCTTACAATCAGTAATGACACATTCGATGCCGCCCCCAATTAATTCCCTTTGAATTGGAGGCGATGATTGACCAAAGTGACGAATATGACAGCTTAGACCATTATATTTAGCAACAGTTTATAATCTCGGACCTACAGACACAAGTCTTTATTTTAAAGAACACAACGCCTCTGTTTTCGTGGACAAGCTGTGCATAGGGAGATGGCACATTCCAGGCCTTGCTATCTCCTGGTTTCTATTCACACTCTAGAGGTCAGCTTACTCTCTTGGGCCTGACAGTGCTCCAGAAGGGGGGCCACAAAGAAGAACATAATTTAAACCTTTTAATATTAGTTTCGTACATTGCTAGTCTTCTAGGTAGACACGCTGGCATCTGTGTACTGATTAGAAGGCCTTGCTCCTCGCCTCCAAGGATACGTGAGGGAGGGAACCGGGCATTTCTGTCTGGCTTACAGCGTTATGTTTCAACATACCTTTTAACAACCTTGGACCATTGAAGCAGAATAATATCTCAGCAAAACAGTTTTACATGAGGCAAAGAGGCAGCGTTAGAGAAAACGAAGAGAAAACAAAATTGCGATTTTGGTCCTCTTAAAATGGCTCCACTCTAGTTAAGCTAATGACTATATAATGACTAATAACTATATATTCTTAACACTGAAAATGAGGCGGTTGGTCTTCGGCCAACCAAGTATCCTACATTGCCTTCCGTTCGAGGGGAATCTAATTTTTCTAGAATGACAGTATCCCCGTAGTGCTGTGGGGTGTCACTCTGTAGTTTCTTAGGAACCTGTATAGGTCCACCCTCCAGGGGCTTGAGTTGACACGGGAAAGGCACAGTACTTTATTGAGGGTTCGCATGAACCTTTCCACGTGTCCGTTGGCCTGTGTCCATCTTGGCATTATGAGGTGGTAATGGATGTGGAGGTCGGCTAGATACTTCTTGAATTCATCGCCCTGGAACGGTGGTCCATTGTCACTCCGGATTCACTGTGGAAGGCCATGAGTGGCGAACATTTTTCCCATGGCCGGTAGGACTGCCTCTGCCGCTGTGGAGGATACAATTTCAATCTCTGGGTACCTGGAGTGGTCATCGATTGCCACTAACAGGTACATGCCCTCAATGCAGAAATTGACGCTGATTGCATCCCATCTGGAGGACCCTCGTTCTGTCGACAGTATTGGTTCAGGATTCGACAGGGTGCTGGTGATTTGACAGGGGAAAAGAATATAAGGGAAGCCTGATTTACTGTCTGTGGACCTACAGGCAATTTTATAATGTAATAGACGAGAGTTTGGCCAACCAGACTAGAGATAACACCTGACTATTGTTTAAATCATAGTCATTTGCTGTTTATTTTAACAAATACACACCAGGTCATACAAAAACAATTATATTCATGTAAAGTATGGCTCCGTATACCAAAAACAACAACACATCCCTCCATACAGACTTCATTCACAACTTCCTCATGCGTTCATCACAGTCACAAAAATAGAAACAAAGAAATGATATCTTGTTCATATCACAAAGGCAAATGAAGCAGTTATTAATTATACACTCAATTATTTTATAATGTGCCCCTCTGCCTATATCCAGGGGGTTTAGAAAACTGTTGTCAACATGTTTCGGTTGAGTTCTCTCGGCGAGGGCAACTGGTTCCCTCGTATAGTGATTTTATATTCAACCTTTTTCAGGACAGGAGAGCAATCACCAGTTCCACGTTGCCTCTTCAAAAGGAAAATGGGGGTGTGTGGCAAGGAAGCCTGGGTCTCCTCTGAATCTTTCAGGGGCTGACGAGCCGGTAAGTGGAATAAATCCCGTCGTGAATGTTCTCAATGAAGGATTTCCATTTGCCAGAGATGATCGTGTCTTTTACCAGGTCACATCATGGGTCGGCTTGTGTGGCCTCCGTAATGTCTTCGATGCCGATGGCTCTTGGTTTCATCATGTGAACCACGTTGCAGATTTGTTCCTCTGTTTCCTCAGCCACGTGTATCTCCCCTGGTGTGGCTGCTCTGGGGTATCTGGAAAGAAAATCTGCTGGGTTCTCGCTGCCAGGTTGGTATTCGAACTCAAAGTCATACTGTTGTAGGTGGAGTAGCCATTTCACTATTTTGGCTGGGGGGTGCGATGACGAGCCTGTGAATATGGGGAGGAGTGGCTTATGGTCCGTGTATGTCTTGAACTTTCAGCCGTACAGGTACAGGTGAAAATGGCGGCAGCCCCATAGTACTGTGATTGCTTCCTTTTCTCTATGGGAGTACCGTTGCTCCGTCGGTGTCAAGGCGCGGGAGGAGTATGAGATCGGCATCGATGCTCTTGTGGCAGCTACTTGGATCAGGATTGCCCCTAGACCCACCGGGCTGGCATCGACATATAGCTTGTTCGACAATGTGGGATCGTAGTATGCCATGGTGTTGTCGCCTGAGAGTGAGGCCTTTATCTGTTTGAATGCTTCGTGGCAGGTAGGGCTACAGACCCATTTCATGCTGGTCTTAGTGAATTCCCTCAGAGATTCAGACACCGTGGCCAGGCTAGGGATGAATCTTCCACATTATGTTGCCTTCCCTAAGAAACTGCGTACCTCTGTTGGTGTGGTTGGGGGCGAGGCTGCACGGATGTCCGCTACTTTTTGAGGGTCTGCAGAGATGCCTGCGCTGTTGAATGTATATCCGAAGAACGAGATCTCTTCCTTTAGGAACTCACACTTGTCCTTGTGGATTGTTAAGCCGGCACCCTCAAGCCTGCTGAGTAGCATGTTGAGCCGTCGTACGTGCTCCTCCTTGTCGCCTGCATGAATGAGAATGTCAATGCTGACGTTGAGTACCCCCGGGAAGCCACGTATCACCTCCTGGATGGTCTGCTGAAACACTTTGGCTGCAGAGGAGATTCCAAAACTGAGTTGTTTGTATCTGTGCAACCCTATGTGGGTGGAGAATGTTGTGATGTACCTGGAGTCCCGGTAGAGTTTCAGTTGGTGGTATCCAGTCTTTAGGTCGACTTTTGAGAACATTTTCGATCCTGTGAGGTCTGCTATAATTTCATCAAGGGTGGGGGTGATGTGACGCTCCCGCTTTATTGCTGCATTGGGGAGGCGCATGTCAATGCATATTCTCACCTTGCCCGGTTATTTGGGTTTCTTGGTTACAACCATGTGTGACATCCACGGTGTTGGTCCGGTCACCTCTTCAATGATGTCTGCTTTCTCGCGTGCCTTGAGTTCTTTCTCAACTTGATTTCTTATGTGGAACGGAGTTCTTCGATGGCGTACTGCTCGCGGTTGAACGGACTTGTCAATATGAAGTTTGATGGACTTTCCTTTTAGGCATTCAATGCCGTTTAGGAGGTTTGGGTATTTCCCGAGAATGCTGTTGATGTCCTGTGTATCTGTTATATCACAGACTAAACCTATGAGTCCCAGGTCCTCTGCCGCATCTCCGCTCAGCAAGCTCTCAATTCCTGCGTTTATGACTTAAATTTTAGATTGCAGTGATTTGTCTCCACTGCTGAGAGTCGTTCGGAGCCGTCCCATTATGGACAGTGGAGTTTTGCACCCATATGCAAACAGCAGCGTGTCCGTTGTTTTCAGGATTGGTGGGGGTCGCAATTTCCTGAATGTGGTCATTGGCATGACATTAACGGACGACCTGGTGTCTATAGTCATCTGTGTTTCTTGAATCGCGACTAGGCATTTCCGTCTTCTCAGTCTTTTTGTTGGGGTCGCGCCTCTGTAATCCAGTGCTGAGACCAAGTATACCTTTTTTCCTTTTCTCCATTGCTCGTTTGCTGCTTCTTTTTGAGGTTGTGCATCATTGTGCCCTTCCTCGTTGGTTGACGAGTTGACAGTTTCTTCTTCTTCCCTGTGTTTTTGTCTTGAGGCGTTTAGGGGTATTGGGGTGACCCAGACGATCTACTTACCTTTGCATAGTGATCTTTTCTGCCATATGGACCACACGTGGTGCCTTGGGCCGGGCAATTTCGTCTCCCATGGCGAGGTCCTCCGCACCACCCACACTCAGTGGGTCCCGGGGTTCTTGGTTACCACCAGAGGGGGGTGTTGTTGCCGCTGGCCTCATCCCTCGTGTATTGGCGGTTTGTGATTTGGGCCACTGTCGCCATCGTTAGTGCCGGTTGGAGTTTCTGCAAGGTTGTGCCCATGTGCGCTGCTCTGGCATGTGACAACTCCCTCTGGCGCCCAAGTTCCAAGATTCTGGTCAAAGATATGCCTTTTTCACCTAACACCATTCTCCTTAACTTCTCTGAGTGTATCCCATTGATGATCTGGCGTCGGATTTCTTTTTCAACGTCGGCAGAACCGCAGGAGATTGCACGTTTCCGTAGTCTGGTGTGATAGACGTCAAGTGTCTCGTCCTCGGACTGGAAGGTGGTACAGAAAATGAATGTTTCATAGTCTGGATTCAGCTGGGGCAATAAGTGGGCTGTGAGAGTGTCTTTGGTTTGTTGATAGACGTCAGAGCCATCTGCTATCGCCAGCGAGTTGAATATGCGTAGAACCTCATCACCGACATTAAGGCGGTGTGACCTCATTTTGCGTGAGGTGGTAATGTCTTTACAATCCATGGCCATCTCGATTTTCGGGATCCACAGCTGCCACCGGGGACCGACAGAGGAGGAGTCGGTGTATGGGTGGAATGGGCAGAGCAACAATGACGTCCCTCCTTGGGAGGGCATGTGTGGCGTGGATGGCAAAAGGTTGGCTGCCATTCTTGATGGTGTGCTGGGCCTGGGAGCGGAGAGGCCTGTGGCCATTTTCCTGTGATACTGGTGGCTCTTTCTGCCCACGAGCATAGAGAACCCCTCACCTTTGTGGCCAGTGGATGTCCGAGCTTCCTGTCCTTCTCTGTGAGGTGCTTATCTCCTGTGGGAGGTCCTGTAGCGGGTGGTAAGCTGCTGGATCATCTGGAAGTTGGCCAGGTTGTGGTGAACCCCTTGGTACCATACGCTGGTAAGATGTTCATGTGGATAGTGCTGGGATCTTCTCTCATGCTGTCATCATTCAGTTGATGAAAAAAAAAAAGATTTGGGTGGGGGATGGGCCCCCACCGTGCTTCCAAAAATTGTGCCTGTGCTGAGGGCTTGAATAATTGGGCATCACGTGCAACATGTGATCCTGTTACCTCGTCGCCAGTGTTGTGTCCTAGGCCTCAGCCGATGCGACGTTTGGCTGTAGGATATATGGGGCCCTGGGCACCAGAGCCTTGCTGCGCTGCTCCGGCGGGAGCAATAAGAGACTGGTGCACCCAGAACTGCCCACGCGCAACGGGGCAGGGCCTTTGTTTAGATCGCGCCTTACGTCACTGCGTAGTGGGACGTAAGGCGTACACAACAACCACCACACGGGAAGCACAGACAGAGCAACACATGATCATAATGTTTATGTGACACTGACAGTAGTTTAATGAGCGCAACACCAGCTGTGTCAACCCTCACAAAGTCAACTTGGATCGTGTATAACTGGAATGCAATCATACACCTTTGCATGTGAAGAAATAGCACAGGATTGTGCAGGGACGTCATTGCACCAACATGCCAGGGGTAGCAGATGTGATATCACGTGACCCTTGACCTCTGATGACATCACAGGAAGTGATGTCATTTGATCCCACCCCAAGGTTAAATCACGGGAAGCGATGGGGAATACGACTGTTTACCCCTTGACAAAACAAGAAGCAGCATCACATAGCATTGTTTCTAAGTACTCTAAGAAAAATATGGTTACACTATCACTGTAACATGATATACATTTCATACAAGAATGGATCACCATATGTATCCGCAGAAAAAAACATGCTATAACTGCAACTTGCGAATAGCAAAATACATAGGGCCTCATTACGACCCTGGCGGTAAGGGGTTAACGCCAGCGTTAGCTGCGCCGACCCCTTACCGCCAACTACGAGGTCCCTTAGCGCCATGGCGCTTTTAACACCTGCTTTTAGCAGGTGTTAAAATCCATGGCGCTAAGGGACCATGGAGTTAATTACGCCACCGTAATTTACGGTGGCGTAATTAACGCCTTCCCCACTCCCATTATGCCCTATGGGGCAAAAATGGGAATGGGGAAGGGTAAATGGGGATTGGGGACTTACCGCCCCGCCGACCTCGGAATGGGGCGGTAAGTCCGCCAACCACCATGGCGTAAACGTAGTTTACGCCATGGTGGTAAAGTCACGGCCCAGGCGGTAACTTACCGCCTGGGTCGTAATGAGGCCCATAGTCTCAAATTGATGCGTATTCTTTTTGGAGGAATTTGTCTGCATTATGAAGTCAATCACCTCCTGAAGTGTGCCTGGAATAAATCTTTAATCAGTCTAGCAATTATTTTATAGAAACCCAGAAAAACAAATTATTTGTTATTTCTATTTTTCTTATTTAGGGTCACTGCTCAAAGTGTTACACTTGTGGAACCCCCTGTTTTTATTAAAGAAGCCTGAACAAGAAAGCCAGCCACTCCAGAAACAAAGAGCCAAACGGCATTGGCCACAGCCCAGGAGCTTCAATTTGTTAAAAATAAATAAAAAATAATGTTTTTTTTTAGGGGTAGCAAGGGCGACCTCAGGGGTCGCAAGTGCCACCCCTGGCAACCCCTCAATGACGTCCATGGGATTGCGGAGTCGCCCGGAGGTTTTCACCCCATTAGCTCAAATGGGCTAATGCATGTTAGAATTTGGAGAGACTTCCGTCCCAACTACCACCGCACGCATATATAATAGGCTAATTTGTGGCCCTGGTGCTTGTTTGCTGATGACAATAAATACATGAACGTTCATTCAGACTCCAATGTCAACATAGGAACACGTGGGGTTGGGTCAGTGGTCATGTTTGCACCGGCACGTTTTAATACTTGGGACAGGTGATAAACATCTTGAGTATTTCATTTCTAAATTCCAGGGCCTTGCCCATGCACTTGAGCGTGGTGAGGACTGTTACAGAGAATTTTAATTTATGTGCTTATTCCCGTCAACCTTAGAGATCCCCCAGTTCTTTTGCTGGAATTAGACTTGTTCTCCTCCTGAGTGAGTGGGACCTTTTTCTCACTCTCTCATGTATTTTTCCTGACTCAGATGTTTTTGTTTTACTGTTTTATGGTGTCTGACAAATTCCATAGGCATCTGCTTTTTGTATAGTGACACACACACAGTAGGTGCAGTGCCACTAAGAAGTCACATGGACTTCTCTTAATGTTTAAATACATTTTCTTGGATAAACCACCATTCCCAAGAATAGTAAGATAATCCCTGTCTTAATCACCTTTCTCTTTGTGGGACCATCACACATCACCTTATTTAAATGGCTGGTGGAAGTGGTTTACCTTTACTACCAGTGTTTATTTTTACCGCTGACTGAACCCTCAGCTGCAGTACAGCACCCATGGGTGTCCATTTTCCCAAAGTGGTCTCTGTCTTCTTTTTTCTCCATTTTCTGTTTGTTAGTTTCTTCTGGGCGTTTACTCTGGTAATTGAAACTGGTTTGAGCCCTTTGTTTATTATGCCTTTGGCAGGCTTCAGCCCTGAAGCACGCCCAGGCTCCAATGTGTCTGGAAAGTCAGGAAGTGAGGAAGGGTCCCAACACGTCCCTGTCCTTTGTCTCTAGGTGTGCCTGAATGAAACCAGTCCTGATTGGCTTGCTGATTGTCCAAACAGGACAACTACCCAGCTGCGTGATTGACAGTATAGGCTGTGAATTTATAGGAAATCGCATAAAAGTGAGGTTTTTGGGACTAGAGGCAGAGTCGACCACTGGAGAGGAGCATCCAAAGAAGAAGATGTGATGAGATGCCAGCAGCACCCACTTGGACCGCGGAGTGCCCGGTGAAGCCCTGCAGCTGCGCTGAACATGTTTTCATATCGAATGGGAAAACCCGTACGGGATGACTTTGTCCCTTGGGCTAGTGGGACCAACTAGCCTCAAGTCAAACTTCCATTTGGTGCAACCCCTGACTTGCTGTGACTCACCAGATCTGCAGAAGTCTAATACCAGGGGTCCTGTAACCATTGACGAGTGCATCATCTTGAGAATTCCAAATCCATTCAAATCTTGCATATAATCGCCTTATTGTAGTGCCAGCCCTGGGCTTTGCTAAGTCTAGGTGTTGAAACTACGCCCATGCCAAAATGAACAGAGATGGGACATTGGCTTTAGAATTGGTCATAATTGCACCTTCTTGCTTGGAGAGACATCAGAGGTAAACATTTGACTTTCTTCATTGAAAACATGAGTCTTGTCCGTTGGCCCAAGGTGCATTGTGGTCAATGTAGTCCCAATTATTCTCTGAATGTTGCTGACTCCCGAGAAACACCTGAAAGATTAGAGAGAGAGAGTCCAAGACAGGACAGAGTCTGATAGGCATCCTGTCCTAGAAAGAGGTGCCAATGTATGTACACATCTTCTTACATGCCAGGGAGTCAGAGACAGGGCTCACCCACATCTCCGACACACCACCTGTGAGGTAGGTCTGGCTGTGACACTGCCCTGGTAGACTGCTTACCCCAGTGTTTGAGAGGTCATCTGCCCCCATGACAGAGTCAGTCCCAAGACCCCGTCAGACAAGGATGAGGAGAGAATGATTACATCATCCTCAACACCTTTCTTGAAGAACTGCACAATTTTGATGGAAAAGAAATGTCAGTAGACAGAGTTACAGAATAAGAAATCAAAATAGGGTGACACATAATCATTGATCTAATTATAGCTGTAGCTCCTGAGGCCACAACGTTCTTTCTGAGGAACGATTTACTCTGACGGCTTTCACTTTTGATTGCTTGCTGAACCAGGCCCTTTGGACCCTAACCTGTTACCTGACCAAATTAAAAAAGGAGTGCCAATGGCATCACCCTGAACGGTACTTGTCACTAAATTGGGCAGCATCTGGAATGAGTGGAAATCCATTTCAGTAAATACTTTAGTGCATAGCCTCAATATCCTGTCTGCCAATTAAAATAGTGGTAGTGAGGCATCCTTAACAAGACCATTGGAAAAATTAGTTGTTTACCACTTTGGATGGAAATACATTGACGTTTTATCCTTGGTAGCTGTCCAGAGATGTTCAATCATTGGATAATTCCCAAAATTATATCTGTAGTTTAGCTACTATGCAAAGGAAAAAAGAGCACTATTTACTTGAATGAAAGTAAGGATCCTGTTAGCTCAAAAAATGTGTTTAGTCGAGCAAAAACTGGTTTGGAAGTGAAACACTGTTTATGCAGTTACCAAACGATGAAGACCCCACATTTGATCTGTAATATAAATGGCAATCCAGTCTTGATACGATGTCTCTAAACCTTTGATTACTAACAGGTATATGAAGAAGATTACCATTGGAACAAAAATGATAAATCACCATTGGTGGGCCATGAGCAATATTATTTATGACTTTGTTGTTGATAATGATATACTACAGAGATTAGCAACTCATTTTAAATGTATTAACAAAGTGCGGTCCAGGTTGGGGGGACACAGATTGAGTTCATCCAATTGCAAGAGTAATATTGGTCTGCTCAATTGTTGCCCTGTGCTGTTGCAGTCTAGGAAAAAGGAGAAGTTACTGCCCCTGGAAATACTAGAGAATGGCCCCCAGTGCAGCTTAAGATCCAGTAAAGTAGCAGGAAGTCCATTACCCCCACTTTAGCACCACCTTACTGCAATTCCAAACTCTGACTTTGGAGGAAAACGGTCAGGTTTGCCTCCAGAATATAGTTGTAAGTAAATCTTCCACATTACTTCCAAAATAGGCAGATTTACTGGAGCTGATTTACTGCTCGTGGTAACTCTATCAAAATCCCTGTGTTGTCCTTCGTCTCCAAAAATGGGACTAACTCTACCACTAACCCGCTCATAATACCTCATCAAAACGTTCCGACTGATTAGAGGCAATGGTAAATGATTCAGATGGTAATCCTGATAGAATTACTATCAAACTCGTAGTGAGGCCCAATATACATCACATTTAAAAATCGGGAAACAACAAAACGTTTTTAATGAAAAAGGCTTTTATTCATTTTAATAATATTCTTCAGCAATAAGCTCTTCCCCTGCACCCAGCACCATTGGTAGACCTCAAAGTTGATACCATTTGCATACTGGTTGACAATAATGATCCCAAAAGTGTGATTTCGTCTCATGACACCTGTATTGGAATGGGGATGAATTGCAACACATTTGATCACAGGTCAAATACCTGAAAACTGTTATAACAATAAAAGCGGCATTAGATCTGCAACTCTCAGCACTCAACAAGGTCTACATTTCTTGGCGTACTCCCTGTTCTTGTGTCATGGAGGATGTTATCTGTGGCACCATGGGAATTTAAATATTGAAAAAGTATTGCAAGTTACCAGTAAATACCTCAAGCCGACAAAATAATATGTTTCCAGGTAGTCATCACTAACAGATCTTCCCACCCAACTCACAGGCTCCATCAACAGTCCAGGGAATGCCAAGAGTGTGTGAGTAAAGTGTCAGAAGCACCCTCTCCTGATCCTTTGCAGGCTCTAGGTGCTCTGAGGTGCAGATTAACATGTTGTTGAGGGTGCTTTCCTCTGATCCCTCTGACTTCGCTGAACGAGGAACAGAGTACGGAGGTGGTCGTGGTTGCGGCTTGACAAAACGCCAAACTACTTTGCCGTTGTTTGCTGATGATTGCTGGCAACTAGCTGGTGACTAGTCAGAGACTTGCCTGGTGTGGACGGTTAGCCCTGAGCCAGATTCGCTCTGCAGATTTCGGGCCGGTCGGAACTCGGGGAGCCCTAGAGCCCCAAATGGGAAAGCAGATTTAGGCAGAAACACTGCAGCATTTAGCATTGCGGAAAACAACCGCGTAGTGTTTCTGCCTAAATCTTCTTTCCCATTTGGGGCTCTAGGGCTCCCCACGCAAAGGTAGTGAAAACAGAGGGAGGGGGGTTGTACCCTTTAAGGGAATTAGGAGAAATAGAAAGAGGACAGTTAAGGGCGGCTGAGGGGTACTCGAAGCCGGCATACAGCCCGCCACCATATGTGGCTCATAGGAAGATGCCAGCAGGGGAGGGGAGGACTGGAGAAGAACCAACTGCGGAAACAGGACATGATGAGTGGGTAGCTGCGCAGATACTATTAAAATTACGAGGTTCATTAACAGGAGAAGAGAGGGAGGTAGTAAGGAAAATAGACGAGGATAATACCAGGGAGAGTGAAATGAAAGGGGAAGAGCTGGGCTCCCACGGGGAGCCCTAGAGCCTGAGAAACCTAGAAAAAAAAACGCAGCATTTTCAAACACAACCGCGTTGTGTTTCTGCCTAAATCTGCTTTCCCATTTGGGGCTGTAGGGATCCCCTAAATCTGCTTTCCCATTTGGGGCTTTAGGGATCCTCATGGGGAGCCCGAGAGCCCCAAATGGGAAATCAGATTTAGGCAAAAACACTGCGGCATGTAAACACAACTGTGTTGTGTTTATGCCTGCCTTGGCTTTCACTTTGGGTCTCCGGTGCTCCCACGGGGGAGCACCGGAGACCCAAAGTGATAGCCACGGCAGGCAGAAACACAACGCGGTTGTGTTTGAAAATGCTGCAGTTTTTCTTTCTGAGTTTCTCAGGCTCCTCCGAGCCGGAGGAGCCTGAGAAACTTAAAAAGAAAAACCGCAGCGTTTTCAAACACAATGACGTTGTATTTATGTTTGCGGTCGCTTCAAAAGCTACCGTAAACATAAATACAATGTTTTTAAAGCTGCAGTTTTATTTCTAAGTTTTCCGGGGTCCTCCAGCCCGGAAAACTTAGAAAAAAAAACGCAGCTAGTGTTTATTTTTATTAAAAAAATAGCACTTACCGAGATGCAGCTGCAGCTTTTCTGCCTGTAGTCTCCGGTCCCCGTCCTCCGCGTACAGCACCAATGAAGGAAAAGCCACCCAGTGGTAGCTTTTGTTTACTACAGCTGGCTGGCTTTTCCTTCATTAGTGCCACAAAAGCCAAAGCGAGCACAGCGGCGGGCATCCATTTCACAAAATGGATGCCCCCATGTGCTATCTTTGAGCTTGAATTGCTCAAAATTTTACATAGGGACTTCGAAAAAAGAAATGCCAATCTTTTTTTTTTTATATTGCTTATCTATTTTTGAAATTAAAATTTTTTGGCAAACCATTCCTTTAACTTCTATTTGTCCTGTGCCTTGAATTGGCCTCTTATTTCCGCTTTTCTGTCTGCAGGGGAAAGGCATTTGCTAGTCACCTGGCCATAAGAGGGCAACAGCTAGCCAATATTGGAAGAACATGGCATATTATGCCAGAGGCTGGCAACTGCCTTCATAATTCCTACACAAGAGACAAAACTCTTGCCTTTGTTTCTAACAGTAATTCAGTAGATTAAGAAACGTGAGAACACATATATTGCGCATAAATGAAGGAGATGATGTCACACTTGGTTAAAACATTTTGATCACGCCAGGAGCTAATTTCCAGCTGCAAGTAAGCGATTACTTTTTAGACTTCTGGCTTTAAATAATGTTAGTATCTCCTGGAAAGCACAGAGGTTGCTTAACAGGGTTCCTGGAGCATGAGGGGTACCCTACTCATGGATGATTGGAGGGCATTCTTGCCCTGGATTGGATCCTGGCCCCTACAGCCATGATGGGGGAGGGGCCTATTACGTTTGGTTGTACATACCCTTTGAGGGTGGGCAAACATTGCCTACTGCTTTAGCCCACTAAAAGCTCTGCTTTGCAACTTTATCACACATACCTGTCAGGTGACATGCAACTCAATGCTACTAATGTTATCAGCCTCAGAAGTTTGGAATCCTTTGCCACATCATCTAGGGTACAGGCTTGCCACCAGAGAATTACCCATGTCTGAGTCGGCATCTGACACCCGGCGGGGAAGACAGACACAGAAAGAGCGGGGCACAGTGCCCTTGTGGGTTTTTCACACTTCTTCCTTGGGGTGGGCACAATTCACTCCGCAGAGAAAGTGCCACATGCTGGGCAACATTCTCCCACTTTGGCAATGTCACCCAAAGAGCGAAATGGCCATTTGAAACACCTATGTCGACTTATTATTGCGCAATCCACACTGATGGGTTTAACCACCTGCTTAACGCGAGATGGCAATTAAGGGCATTTTCCAACGCACTCAAGAAGCACAGGACACCCTCTTACAAGCGACATGCCATGCTCACTCATTCTGATCGCGAATTGGCATTTATCTGGGGTCATGTTAAATGTATTTATTTATTTATTACATATGTAGCATCACGCAAAACCCCCAAGCATCAAGGCGCAAAGTAAACTGCATGGAGTGGACCACTTCCGTTGGCGCACTTTTTTACTTTCCGCCACAAAATGGAAGAATTTAGTGTAAAAGGAAGGTGAAATCACATTGCTTTTCCACTTTGGAAGAGTGTAAATACCTTGTGCAATCAGCGATTGCTGGCATAATTGACAATGGCTTCCTCTGGATTCCGCCCGCTTTTACCAGGTTTCATTTCCAAGCAGATCCCAGAGGAATCCCTTTTCTTAGGTCCAGCATGAGAATCCATGCTGGCAGTAAGGCCGCATTTGTCTGGTAGAGCGGGAAATACAGGGGGTCCTGGTGTGTTCACTCGGCTCCCGAACTCCATCCAGAAAATGCACGAAAATCTGGCCAATTAGAAAAAGCGACACTAATAGTGTTTTTCATTATTTTTACTGACCCAATTGACCTGGAAAATGCCGTGTTGCATCGGAAGCTGAATGCATTCACTCTATTATCCCACCAGAAGATTGAGCCAGGTGCTGAACACAGGTGTTACATATTCCTGTGCACCATCTGCATTTGGAGAATTAACTAACTGAGCTACCTTACAAATGATATCTCCCCGGGGGCTTTACCGTCTTAACCCCTTAACTGCCATAGGTATTTCCCCCCAGTGCCAAGGCCTTTTTGGTGATTTCGGTACGTCGTCATTCAATCCCTTGTAACTTCTTTGTTACATGAGATATCTCGGCCAAATTTGGGCCCTTTTCTCCTACATTCAGGCGGATGTAACGCCACCCAGGAATCCTAGTTTGATGTAGGGGGTGAGAGAAAATAACCAAAAAGGAGAACATTTGGGTTTTTTTCAGAAAATGCCAATAAACTGTTGTACAAAGAAGCCTATGGTGTTTTCCTTGTAAGAGTTAGGAACAAATGGTTTGCTGTGCTGGATTCGCCATTTTACAGGCTTTAAAAAACAGATTGAGTGGAAAACAAAATAATAGTCCATTAGAAAGCTGAATGGGAAGCCAGAAATGCATACGTTTATGAAAATAGACAATATTCTAAGTTTAGGAAGGGGTGATTTGCGCAGGTCAGGCAGCTACTATGTAAGAAAAGATTCCATAGTTTGGGGGGAAATCGGAAAATGACAGGAAAAAAAACACAATTTCCACACTTTTCACTCTGGTCACCCACCAAAATACGCAGCCAACAACACATGGCCTACCTTCCCACGTTCCCACAGGTTTCCCGATGAAAACAGTACCTCAGATGTGTGGGTGCACCTACCTGGGTGCAAAGGGAAAAGCCTAAAACACTGGTAACCCCAAGTCTTTTCGCACAGCAGATTTTCAGGAATTTTGCTCATGTGTACAACCTACAGATTTGGGCCTAGGGTGTCAAAGCCACGAAGGAAAACGGGGAACCTCATGCATTTTCCGAAAAGAGGACACCCGTGGGAATCCACAAATGTCTGACTTGCACAAATCGCCCCATAATTTATGACCCACAATCCCTGACAAAGTCTGAAATTTAGTGGAAAAAACACAATTTTCACTTTGTCTGGGATTGTGGGTAATACATTCTGGGGCGAGTCGCGAAGGCTTGGGGTTACGAGTGGGTTAGCCTTTTCCCTTTTTGCCCAGGTAGGTGCACCCACACATGTGAGGTACCATTTTCGTTGGGACACCTGTGAGAACGCAGGATGGTAGGACATGTGTTGTTGGTGGCGTGTTTCAGTGGGTGGCCAGAGTGAAATATCTGAAAATAGTGTTTTTTTTCCACCAAATTTCAGAGACATTTCCCTCTGCCCACCCACCGAAACACGCCGTCAACAACAGATGTCCTACCTTCCCGCGTTCCCCCAGGTGTCCCAACAAAAATGGTACCTCACATATCTGGATGCACCTAACTCGGCACAAAGGGAAAATGCTAACCTACTGATAACCCCAAGCCTTTCGGCAGAGCAGATTTTGCTCATATGGACCACATACAGATTTGGGCCCAGGGTATCGAAGCCACCAAGGAAAACACAGAACCCCATGCATTTCCGAAAAGAAGACACCTGTGGGCACCCCCCTTTTCACTAAAAACATCCATGGTGGTTTAGTGACCCCCACACCCACCCAAAACAAGTCATCATTTTTTTTATTTTTTGTTTTTGTGTTGCCTCTTTCCTAGGGGCAGATTGTGCAAGCAATCTGCCCCCAGGGAGGGCTACATGAGATGCCCCCCAATTATTTGGGGTGAGGAGGCGAGGGCCACCCCCCTTTCCACTAAAAACATCTGTGGTGGTTCAGTGGCCCCCCTCACCCACCAAAAACAAGTTATAATTGGTTTTATGTTTGCTTTGCCCCTTTCCTAGGGGCAGATGGGCACATGTGTGTGGCCATCTGCCCCCCGGTGGGGGGCAAAACGTACTGCCCCAGGCTTGGGGGTGGCTCTGGCAGTATTTGCAGTGGCCTAACCCCAGCCCCAAATATATGGGGGCATCTCATGTACCCCTTCCTAGGAGCAGAAATATGCCCCCAGGGAAGGCTACATAAGGTGCCCCTATCCACTTAGGGTGGGGAGAGAGGGCCACCCCCCCTTTCAAACACAGAAACCCTGGTGGTCTAGTGGGCCCCCCACCCAAAACAAGTTATAATATATATCTTTTTGTTTTGCTTTTGCCCTTCCCTAGGGGCAGATGGGCACATGTGTGTGGCCATCTGCACCCGGGGGGCGGGGGGGTCAAAACGTACTGCCCAGGCTTGGGAGAGGTGGCTCTGCCAATATTTGCAGTGGTCTCTCCCCCCAACCCCAAATGGATGGAGGGTATCTCATGTACCCCTTCCTAGGGGCAGAAGACTGCCCCCAGGGAGGGCTACATAAGGTGCCCCCATCCACTTAGGGTGGGAGGGGAGAGGGCCACCCCCTTGCAAAAATCCCTGGTGGCTAGTGGTCTCACCCACACCCACCCCACCCAAAACTACAATTAAAAAAAAATATATATTTTGTTTGTCCCACTTTCCTGGGGGAAGATGATCACCCATCTGCCCCCAGGGTATTTCCCCCATGCTTTGGGGGCGAGGGGGGAGAGGGCAGTTTACATAGTAAGCAGCCCCTCCCCCCACTTCAAAAACAGATCCCTGCACAACACACCAAATATATATTCTGGGGGGGATAAATGCCATTACATCCCCCCACTTAAAATTGTGTGGGGGATTTGTCCCCCTTGCCCCCCCATGTCCTATGCCCATGTTGCCTCAGTCAGCTTTCTCTATTTACTCCTATGATTATAATGAGCAGGATGTAATGTCTGAAGTAAACACACCTAGTAGTGAAGAGGATGAAGAACTACTCAGCGAGACTGAGGAAACTTCCGAAAAGAACGAAGGAAGAAAAATTCAATACCCAAAAAGGACATTTGACAGAAGAAGAGAGCCTGTAGAAGAATGCAACCTCACAGGGCCTCTCTCTTCTGCTGAAAGCCCCAAATCAAAAGTAATAGATTCTAGGAGTGAGGTTTCATCCTTTAAAACCTTGGAAGATAGAAAAAGATAAGACACCGTCTGAAGTGACAACGCCCACTAGAAAAAGGAACTCACACTCCAAGAAATATAAAAACAGCTCGGAAAAAGAATCGGAAACACATAGATTCCTTCTACAATGGGCGTTACTTGTCACAGACAAACTAATATTGAACAGGGCAAATGTCCTAAGACTTGTCAATTCCATCGCTACCTTAAAATCGATAGATACTGGGGATTTATTTTTTATAGTGTTCTCGGACAAAGAAAGTTTAAACAAGGTAGTTATTTACCTAACATCAGACGAGATCAAACATCTCCTTTTGAAGGAGGCCTCAACATTTTTACAAAAGGGCTTTTCGTCAACCCAGCACATGCCAAGGGCAAGGGACCAGGTAACACCCACAAAGCAACAGAATCAGTCTAGAAAACCAGTCCCTTAAAGCATGTAAAGAAACTTGGGAATCCAGCACAAAGAGCAAGCACAGTACCAAGACAATATAACCACAAGTCAGTGGCTAGGGGGAAACCAGACTTGAGCATCACAATAAAAGAACGCGAACAAGAACAGAACAAAAGATATCCACCGGCTGTGGGAGCACGAGGGGTCAAGGGGGAAGACTGGAGATGGCTTGCACCCGCACTAGCATCAAAACCAGATAACTTATAATGCTGACAGAACCAGGAACCTGTTGTTGCTCCGCCATTGATACTGGGATGCTGGAACACTAGGGGGTTCCACCATTTATTGAGGGTTGGGATTTCGCACAATTTGACTCGGTCTTCCTACAGGAGACATGGTTGAGGGAACCCCCAGTCCTGGACGGATTTGAGGTATACCTTAATCCTGCCATTAAAAGCCTTAAGGGTAGGCCCATGGCTGGTCTGCTGATGGTAGAGAAAAGAGCTGTTATAGCTGGCATTTGAAAGGGGAAAAGATTTTAGAGGTTGCCTCTTTGAAATATCTTGGTATGGACATTGGAAACAGCAAGTCGGATGTGCACTATGAAAGCAGTGTTTGGTATCACAGGCAAAACCGATATTAAAGAGGTACTGCAAATAAAGACCTTTATTGTAAAAAAGTAGCTCCCATCTTGGCATATGGTTCGGAAGCAATGTTGGCCCTACCACACAGTTTATGGCCAAAACTTTGGAGGAAGGTATTCGCCCTGACAAACGTGACACCAATTCAGGCTATTAGAGTACTAAATCCGCTCTACAGAGTGGTTGTTTGGAAGTCCCTTGCACTTTTCAGCAAATGTGCTTGAGGGAAAGGAGGGACGGCTGTCCTGAAAAAACCTTGTTGGGAAAGACCAAGCCTCTCCTGGATCTATGGAGTATGATCTGCAACTCCCAACTGGCTTCAGTAAACGCCACCCAAGAGGACCTTCTGAGTAATCCAACCTCAGTGAAGAAAAAAACGGATGGACTTGGACTGGATTAATTCAATGGAGACGAAGGACAGATGTAAACTTTATGGCAGGCCCACCACAGAAGTAAGGGCAAGGGGATGCCTTCCTGCCTACTTAATCACATTTAATAAGTAATTGGCTTCAACGTCAGTTTATGTATTTTTGGCTAAATCTGTAACCCACGAAGGAGATCACAGAGGTTAGAAAACCAAAGGCAGAGAGGATCTTTTCCTGCAGGCTATGTGTGGGCTCCATTATCAATGTCTACAAGACCCTGTAAACTTTTCCATGTCTGAACAAGATCAACAAGATCATAAGGGAAAGGAATATTTGATAGTACCAACAAAAAGGGTAGGTGACCCTGAATAACCCTGTGGTAACCTAGTCCATCTGTAACAAATTCCTGTATGAGAAAATGCACACAAGAAAAGACATTCGAGATGCACTGGTATAGAAAAGAATGCAGAACACAAATCAACAACAGTTACATCTGTGGCAGTAGGAATTGTGCAATACATCCTCGTAGTAGGATTTGGCACCATTGGGAAAGCTGGAATAAGTACTAAATTTACAAATTTCAGATCTTGTGTGTGTTCTTTCTGGGGTTCGTGACAGGCACCATTGGAGTATTGTTGAGACTAAAGACAAGGTGGGAATTATAACTCCTTCCATTGATATTGACTCTATAACTTGTGCAATGCCTTCTTCTGCTTCAGGTTTCAATGGGCACTGAGGAATACACAGTAGCTTTCTGGATGTATCAATCTTAAAACTGGCCTGGCAATCCTAATGCAACCTACTTCATTATCATGTATTGACGAAATAAATTCAGAGGTAGCATCAATCAGTTCTATTAAATCCGTTGACCAGTCCCCCAATATAGGTGGCACAGGCGTTTCCTGTAGAACAAGTAGTGCAGCTAAAACAACATTATTATTTTTACTGGGGATGCTTATAAATACTCCATTATGGATAGAGTAAATGGTGCAAATTAGTTTACACAAAAAAACTTTTCAAGTAGATTAACATGAGGTGAGGGGCCAAAGGGAAATGTCAGTGATTAGACCTAAACTGACATTGGATAGCCATATTGCTGCCACAGTTCTAGAGGAGAAAGAAACACCAGAAATTATTTGCAGATTCCAGTATCTTCTACAAATGGAATAGACTGTCCCTCAACTTCCTATTGAGCATAAGGACCTTCCTGGTTGATAGGTATTATAGGCTATATAGTGAGGTCATTTCTTAGGCTGTAAAACCCTTCCATTATTTACAAACATTCAAAAACGACCCATTCACTACATTCAATCTTACAATGACTTTTGTACAATGATGCCTCTGTTTGACATCACCAAATAATTGATGCATGAACCTACCCTCGAATGCTCTCATGCACAACCGTCTAAAAGGTAAGGAGTCCTGTTTAAAATCCCCCAACTGGTGGTCGGGACAAGGTTGACTGTAAGTGGTGCACTTGAATGGGTCCCTCCTGACAGCAAAGTGTTTCCTTTATGACTAAACAAGATGCACATTTTTTCAGTGTAATGCTAATATGGGCTGGAGATTCAGGTGGGATGATTTAGTGGTATTGTTTATTTTCTCTTGGATTATTGTAGATATGCAAAAATATTGGCAGGTCTGGTAAGGGTCTGCTGACTCTCTGATAATCTGGTTTGATGTTTAAAGAATGGGAATAAAATTAACAATGGATAATACACTGGCACAAACATTTGGGGCCGCACATATTAATAGGGACAGATGGGGCAAGTTGACAGTGAGTGCCCCGATCAATTACAGGACCACACAGCGATGTCTCCTTAATGCTCCTTTCCACTCACGATTGCATAGAAATTTGAGTTGCAGTATGTATGAAACAGGGTCGATGAGCTTTAAGTGAGTGGTGCTAAAATGAGGGACAGACATGGGCAGTGGGCAGACCGAGCAACTGCCCACATCAGATGAGGGTGCAACTGCCCATTACATGTGCATAAACTACAACACTACTACAGATGAGCTTCTTGAAGTCTGGCACCATCTGACATGGGAGAATAAGACACTCCGTTTCTGTTGGAGGGGGCTTTCCACCTGAGGACATTGGTAGCTCTGAAGTGAACCCTAGAAGCAGGCAAAGGGAAAGTAGGTCAGAGTCAACGGGGGAAGGGGGTGGGGAATATGCTTTATTTTTTAAGGAGGTTCGGATTGACAGAACTTGTTGAAGCATAGAGGACAAAAGGATTCAAATGAATGATTAAATGGGAAAATCATGTTTTTGAGAAGCAAGGGAAATACTCCTGACTGATTTGTCATCAGATCATAGATGACAAGCAAGACAACATGACGGTAGAAGACTTGATACATTTCTTAACTGATGTATGCATGCTCACCACTGCCTCATCTGCCTCCATTATAAGTGATGTCACAATCTACGACAAGCACTCATGAGTGTTTTTCTTCTGTAACAGGCTTGTCGGGAATGTTGACATAAGGAGAACAGAACACATGTCCAAAACAAGTGCTCATAATGAAAGAGCTCCAGTTGCTACATATTTTTCACAGAAACACCGCACAATTGCTCAAACACAATTCTTAACATTTGAACAGGCGAAGACACCAATGAGAGAATGAAATCTAAATTCATTCTTGGTGAGAAGATACATGTATTGGATTAGTAAAGTGTATGCTTTTGAACCAACAAGGATGAATGTGGAATGGGACCTATCACGTTATCTTTCATTTATGGTTATCATTTCTAAAGCAACACAAAAAATGGCTTAGATTACACTGACATAAAGATTGTTGTTTATTGAGGAGTATAATTTAATAGGATTCAACAGGAAGATGAATGCACATGATTAGTTGAACATATTTTCAACTATTCAAAAACAGAGATCTGAAAGGAACTGAATGTGTACCCTGCAACGATGCTGGCTTTATGATGTTTGTGTAATACATATGATATCACACATTGTGTGCTGCCATTTTGAACACTTTAGGTAGCGTTCTAGACTAACAGTGTTTTTCTTGGTATACATGAAGTCTAGAATATTGTAACAACATTGCAGCAAACAAGTCATTCAGTAAGGATTATGGAAACCTACCAGTAAATACGCACATTTTATTTTAATTGTGAGTGGTTGTACCATGGACTTATTTGATAGCACACTCTTATTACATCAACATAAATGTTGGATTTGATTGATTATTACCAAACACCTGTAGTGAAAGAGAGGAATGTATAAATGTATTTGAAGTTCTGCACCAATCGCATAGGACAGATAAGATCTGAATGGTTTACCCAGTTTTTGGTAGCTATTAAAAACTATATTTACATTATTATGCCTATTACATAAAGTTTATATTTGTTTACATCAATTCAACTTGTTGTATGACAAGAAAGACATTTTACTGGAAGAAACAAATATGGTTAACATGTGGAAATGTACATTATTAGGTATGTCTAAACTCCCACATGAGCAATTCATCATAGTTACATCATGTATATTTTGTTAGACAACTTTTGCAATAAGGTTGTTCAGAGCTCGAAATTCGTAGAAAGTATAAGTGGTCTATCGAAAATTGGAAGGATAATTTGATTGAATTGTTATATTGATAAACATTTTTGTTTTATTGGGAAGAAAATAAAGACAAATTGTTAAATTGTGTAACTAAGGATTGCAAAAATATGATGTTATTAAAATGAAATGCAAATGGCCTCATTACAATAGTGGCAGCCATGGTATGAACAGTGCCGGTAAGGCACTGGCACCGTTCATACCGGGCTGCTGCACTACGAGTTCTACTCGCAAGTTCCTGACAGCCCGCCAGGTCTTGCCTGGCGGGCTGTGCGGCACCCGCAAGCAGAACTCGTGATTGCACCAGCAACGTTATCAACGGTGCTGGTGCAACCATGCTCCCCACCCCCATTGTGCCCTATGAACAGAATGCGGATCAGGAGCCCGGCATTACCGCCTCCCGTGAATGGGCGTTTACCGGCCCCTTCATCTCTTAATGGGTCGGTTATAGCCCAATTGCGCGAGGCAGTGTCAGTAGCGAGCATGGCGGTAGCCATGCCTGCCATACAGGCACGACTACTGCCATGCTTGTAATGAGGCCCATAATACTGTTTGAGTGTTTAATTGAACATTTTCTCCAACACCCTGGAGGCATCACAATATGCCGCTCTGCAGACAGGCTTTGTTCCTCCTAGATCACTGTGTAGTGTTTGTGCCAGTCACAGATTCATAGATATATTTAACACACTAAAATAAATTTCCTTACATAAAATAACAGAGAAAACACCTTTGACAGGAACATTTTCTGTTATCTTTTTGTCCACTCCTCCAGTACACTTGAGCTTTTAATGAATACGCAAATGACTTAACAGTATGTGCTTCCTCTCCCTGTCTCTTTTCCCCATTCCCACAGAATGCTGGAATGGCCAACCTTCGGGAAATTCTACAGTTAGACATCCTCACCTTTGCAGTGCAAATGTTCTTCTCAATTGTTGGGCTGAAGTACAGGGCATATGCACAAACACGAAAAGGTTAGCCCCTGATGGTGGGATGGATGAAAATGTTGCCCACATTGAGATGTGTAGGCAAGGCTGGATTATGAAGATTATCTCCCAGAAGACTGCTCACCCGTCTAAACCATCCACAAAATTGTTTTTAGCAGGCTTCAGGAACTCCCAAGTATCCCGCCCGCCTCCTCCTTCACGCGGGTGGGATCCTGCCACACCCATCGACAAGCTAGAACAGCTGATCCCCGACACTGGACCACTCCGAGGCCGCAGCTGAGCCGCATCCAGCTGCCCCAAGGCCCCCACGACACCTATGTTCATCCTTCTGCCGACTGATTTTCTGCACTTTGAAATTGCAGAATTAATTAATCTGGGTTTCCTCATTGTTTACAGCAGACGTGGAAACAGCGTGCCTTCCCCACACTCATCATGTTGCTGGTTGCCTAGCAACACTCCTCGCATCCCATTGGGCAGCCTCTGTTTATATCGTGCCCAGCCCCGCCGGAAGGCGTGAGCTGGCACCCTGCACCAAGGCACCTGATATAAGGCGCGCAGCCTGTCTGTGCCTGTCGTGTGCCTCTCTGTGGCTCTCTGTGCCTGGGCCACGAGTCTAACTCCTTGCACCTGCCTAGCTGCCAATCCCTTTTACTAAGAGAATCACCAGCCGAGTAATGCTACACCGACTTAATGATGACATCCATACCATGAACGTTGAGATTCGGTAAGCCTACTCATCGGCCGATCCTCAAGACTTACATACTCGTACTCCTTTAAGACTCGTTTGACCTTAGAACACTGTACACCTGCCCATACCTTATCGTGCCATATCAGGATTTCACACGTAACCCTGGCCATACTGTTTACATGTATACCACTACTGCCATGGTCACTATGCCCATAATGTACCTATTCAGCCACATGCTGGTCGTCATGCCTGCACTGTAATCAGCCCTGCCGTATGACTGATGCTGCCATTGTTCCAACCCTGCCTCATGCTAGTTGTTGCGCCGTATTATTGTAATTGCCTAGCCTTAGGTATGTCACTGCACCTGCATTAGTCTGCCCCATGCTAGTCACTGTGCCACATTATTGCTATTAGCCATAGGTATGTTACCGCCTGCTAGTCATTGTGACATATTACTGCAGATGCATGTTATTACCTTGTTAGTTGTTGCACCGTTTTGCAGTTGTTGCCCAGCCATAGGTATGCTACTGCCACTGCACTAGCCCTGCCCCAGGACTACTGTTGCCTCATGAACACGGCTGCCACTGCATTAGCTGCCTCTTGCCTGCCTGTCTGCCTGCCGCTGCGCCCTATTACATTAGCCTACTATATTAGCCTGCCCTCACTTTCTGATGTGCCCTATTACAACAGCCTAGCTTTACACTAATTGATGCACCCTGCTGTACTAGCATAGACTAAAAGTAACCTGCCCAACTGTGCACTATAATGATTATAACTAGCCGGCCAATTCAGATATACCTGTACTAGCTTACTTACTCTGCACTCCATTGCACCTTATCTTGGAATTAGACCATTAGTAGCCCTCCAGGCTCAACGAGGACTGCCTACAACCTACTGTCATTATGTACCTTCACGGTCCAGGCAGACTCCCAACAGGTGCCCTATCTAAAATAGCTTGGCTAACGCTCCACATTGCCATTTCCTTCCTCTTAGCATTACAGACCAACAGCCTGTTCACCAAAACTAGCACCATTATGCTCTCTTGTACAATGACCATACCTAATACTGAAACCTGCCCTACTATGATAGACACACAAAAGTACAAAACTGTACACAAAACTAGCCAGCAACAAGAATACTGTATCGCACAGGTGACATGCAGCACTGCTGATAGAACTCTAAGATTGCACGCTCACCTATCCAAACTGTATGAACTACCAGCAAAAAGAATTGAGCAACTAAATGACCTTAAAAAAGTGCCTACTTCATAAAGTAGCTACAGAGCCTACTACAAGCCTTACCAATCACAAAAGACCTACACCGAACCATCCTAGGCGGAAGTCTAAAGACTGTCCTACTACCACCCCCGCATTAGAAAGCCACCTACCGAACCTTAAAGGAGCTCTCATAAATGCCAGGTCTCTAGTTGCTCATGCAACTGAAGTATCAGACATTATTCTAACAGATAACCTTGACTTCCTGGCCATCTCAGAATCATGGTTACATGATGCTGCAGGCCCTGTCCTATCTCTGGCAGTTCCTGATAACTATACCATCCTGCGAGCAGACAGACATATCTCTCGAGGTGGAGGACTAGCAATTATAGCTAAGACCAACCTAGATATGAGAATTGTTACAACACCCACTATGAAATCTTGTGAATGCCTCACGGTCAAAGTCCCCACTGCCAACTCCCAAATGCTGAATATCTCTCTTATCTATAGACCACCAGGCCCTATTGGAACCTTCTCGGATGATATATCCGCGGCCTCTACTGGATACCCACTCTACTGTCATTGCTACGTCACTGAAATAACTTGGCTTCACTCAGAAAGTAAACCTACCCATGCACGACAAAGGTCAAACTCTCGACTGGATAGCAGAATATAATTGCAATGTTAACATCACGTCCATTGCTCCCCAGATGAGGACAGACCACCACCTCCTAGTATTCACATTGGAAACTAATCTAGCCACTAGCCCAGACATCCCCACTTATCCCACCTACACTCAAGAGGAACAAAAAACACATGACAGTTGACAAACTGCTGCCCCACATAATACCTAAGCTTAATTCCGTACCTGACAAGGGGGATCCCAACTCCCTATTTGAACAGTATAACGAAATCATGAACTCAGCCCTTGACAATATTGCACCTCTCAAATTAAGGAAAAGTAAACCCAAAAAACACCTTAACTCTTGGTTCACCCCTCACTTAAAAAACCTTAGACTACTTAAAAGAAAGCTTGAAACTGCTTGGAGACTCTCTCTGTCAGCAGAAAATAAACTAAACCTAACCAACGTTTCAACCCAATATAAGAAAGACATCCTCTTAGCCAAACAGCAGACATATGATAACAGAATATCTCAATCAAAATCTAGCATCAATGAATTGTTCAGTATTCTAAAAGAACTGGAAACACCTATTGTACCACAAGAGAACTGCATTAAAGATGCAAAGCGGTGCTCTAGTATCCAGCAGGCCTTCATTAACAAAGTCTCCAACCTACAAACCAAAATTGCCCATAAGAAAGCTTCTTTACCACCTCGAACCACTCAGAGTGTAGCTCCACCACCCCCACCGCAAACAAGAAAATGGCTTTAGCTTCTCTAAAGTTTCTCTCATTGAGGTGGAGAAGGTCATCCTGGGACTGAAACCGTCCAATTGCACCTCATTCACAACTGACACTGTCCCGAACAATTTGAAAGAATCTTGGGTATTACCACTACTCAAAAAGCAAACCCTTGACCCCTCCATACCCACAAACTTCAGACCCATCACGACTGTGCCATTTCTATTAAAAATTCTAGATAAAGTGGCCTATATTCAAATACAGAACTTCCTGGAATCCAACCTCCTACTAGGTTCTCGCCAATCCGGATTCTGTCCCCAACATGTTACGGAAATGGCTTTAATTGATCTCCTGGACCAAATAGATGAGTTCAGAGATAAGGGCCAATCAGCCCTACTCCTCCTACTAGACCTCTCAGCTGCATTTGACTTGGTTGACCACAAAGTCCTATGTAGCCAGCTAGACTGTGCAGCTCATTTCTCTAAGGAGGCTATAAATTGGATCGAGTCATTCTTGAGTAACAGGACCATGAGAGTCTTTTCACCTTCGGCCTCAGCAGACCCTAACCCTATAACCTGTGGTGTACCTCAGGGATCTTGTGTGTTACCAACACTCTACAATGTATTCACTAAGCCCCTCTTTGACGAAATGGACCATTTGGGTATCGCCTACACGAACTACGCAGACAATACCCAAATCCTCCTACCTCTCACCGAAGATTACGTCGTGGACTTGGCTCTGGTGAATAGAATTTATGGCATTGTTCAGGCATGGATGACCACCCATGGACTATGTCTGACTGATGACAAAACTGAGCTTATTATCTTAGGCACCTCAACCCACCTATCCAAACTCAGCCCTGATTATGCTAATTTCACCATTGATGGAAATAACATAAAAGTAGCAAAGGAAGTGAAGACCCTAGGCTTCTACCTAGACGCCACATTGAACTTCACTAAACAAGTTAACTCCCTAGCCTTGGATACCGCATACACGTACAAACTAATCAGAGCTAGTAAACAATTCCTCTCCACTGACAGCTGCTTATCCTTGCTAGAGCCCTCATACTCTCTAAATTGGATTACTGTAACATGCTCTATATTTGTGCGAACAAACAGATTATCCATAAAATACAGGTTCTCCAGAACAATGCCCTGAGCGCAGCACTTAAGATCAACAGAAATGAACATATTTCCTCTACTAGAAGAAAATACAAATGGCTATCTACCTTTGATAAAATCCAACTTAAAATTGCCCCCCTCACATACAAGTGCCTTAATAATAGAGCACCACCATACCTTACTGATAGAATCTGCAGAAAAACCTATTTCAGACTGACCAGAACAGCCAACTCTAATTGCCTCCAAGTACCACGTTTCAAACTCTCCACTATCGGAGGACACAGCTGCCCAGTTGAGGCTGCGCAATTGTGAAACTCCTTACCTCCTGGTATCAGAGAACAGCAGTCCTTCTCTGAATTTAGGCAGAATCTGACCAACTGGCTTAAAGAAAACGATAAATAATCATTGTGATAAACATTCACTTGACTACCCATATTCTCCATCACGCATACCCTTCTGCATATTGACTTGTTCATCATGTGTTAGTCCCCTTTGGACACCCTTTCTGTTGTACTGTGATCACTTTAGTATCTAGCTGAATATGGAATCTACACTATATCTATGCCGATGTATCTCATGCACCTATTGTTGCCTATGCATTTCATGTACCCATGTAACTAAGCTGAACGTTTCCTTGTATCCTGCGCCCTGATGCCTCTGGGTCTGGTGCGCACTGTAAATAAACAAACTAAACTAAACTATCCCAGTTCAAAGCCTTGCTCGCACTTGAGCGACAGACCAAAAGCCGCCCTGATTTAAAAGTGTCTGTAGATCCTTTCAGCTTTCCTGACTATACAACCTGACCATTCATGTTCTAGGGCATAAGTATTGCTATTGATATTTTATATATATTGCACTCGTACACAAGTGATTCAGAGAGCGACAAAGCAAGGGAGGGGAACAAGGGAGAACAAAAACAACAATCTTACTAGGCCCAGTGACACTGAGAACGTGCAAGTGCATGGGAGAGGGCGAAGGGGAAAGTGCCGGGGTGGGGAGGAGGAAACGTGCTGGGCAAGGAGAAAATAAATAAATCATAAATAAATAATAGCAAAAAATAGAGGAAGTGCAGTCAGCAAGTGGCAAGTGCTAGGTATAAGGCAGCAGAAAGTGTGTGTCAGATAAGTGCAGAAAAAGAGGTGGCGGGGACTGTAAGTTTACAGAAGCAGGTGGGCCAGAAGCACAGCCCTTTCCCCTTCCATTTCCTTACCAGATAACGTGATAAAGTACGTTCCTAGAATACTTTGTCATTTGGGAAAAGTGCTTTGAGAAAGTGTTTCGAGTGCATTACATTTTGGATTCCCTTGTTTATTCAGAATAACTTGTAACTGCCTTGTTTGTTTAAGAGTTTCTCATACATAATTAGCGCAACGAGCAAGCACTCGTATCTTGTTTATTCTGTAACTTTGCAGCATTTCTTTTTTGGAACTACTGTTCCCAGGTGCCCTTGCCGCCTACATCTAGATACGTCAGGCGCTTTCAGCGCCGGCGCTTTCAGGGGCAAGCCGGTCTATGCCGGTCCCGCCGGCCTCTACATCAACCCCAAGACACACGGTGTCCTTTAGTAAGGTAACAGGCTCTTTTGTGGGTGGGCCAGAAGCAGAGCCCTTTCCCCTTCCATTTCCTTACCAGATAACGTGATAAAGTACGTTCCTAGAATACTTTGTCATTTGGGAAAAGTGCTTTGAGAAAGTGTTTCGAGTGCATTACATTTTGGATTCCCTTGTTTATTCAGAATAACTTGTAACTGCCTTGTTTGTTTAAGAGTTTCTCATACATAATTAGCGCAACGAGCAAGCACTTGTATCTTGTTTATTCTGTAACTTTGCAGCATTTCTTTTTTGGAAAACTGTTCCCAGGTGCCCTTGCCGCCTACATCTAGATACGTCAGGCGCTTTCAGCGCCGGCGCTTTCAGGGGCAAGCCGGTCTACGCCGGTCCACGCCGTCCAGGGCGTCCAGGGCGAAAACCGCTGCTCATTTCTGCACCAAACGTAAGTTTCATCCTCACAGGCAACCATGGGAATGCTCCCTTTTGACAAGCTTACAGCAGACCTCAGTAAACTTGCGCGCATTAACTTGGTCAAAAAAGCGGTGGACTCTGTCCTTGACCGCAACAGTCAGGACACTAGAGAACAACTTGCCATTAAAAGGCCCGCAAAAAAGGAAAAATTGTCCACTCACCCCCCAACAAAGCTCGTCCTAAAAATTTGCCTACTAAACACACGCTCTCTTAACAAACACGCACAATGTATTCATGACAGGATTGTCAGCGAACAAATAGACATTTTCTGCATTACTGAAACCTGGCTTAAGGACCCCATAGGCCCCACCTGCGACATCGCAGTACCAGAAGGCTATTCCATCTTCTACTCCAACAGAGAAGAAGGGCTGGGGGGGGGGGGTTGCAGTTATTGCCAGAGACCATATTCACATGTTCCCAAACAGCATAGCTTGCACAGGCTGTGAAATACTACACCTTAAACACACCCCCACGGCCAACAGTTGCTTAAACTTGATAGTACTCTACAGGCCTCCCACGTCCATGCCTGACATTAATGACGAAATAACTCACCAACTTAACTTACTTAAAGGACCAAATACAGCTACCCTAGTATTGGGAGACTTCAATCGCTGGTACGGTGATCCCAAAGACAAAGAAGCTAGAAATTTACAAAAATCCCTAAACAACATTGACTTCGAGATCAACAACCAAGAGCCCACAATGAATAACGGTCACCTTCTTGATTGGGTCATCTCCAACAATCTAGAAACACGAGAGTTTAAGACGGAAGCATGCATATGGTCTGACCACCACAGCATATCCTTTCACATCAGTCTTCCCCTCTTTAAACCTAAAACCCCCAACAACCCCATTCTCTCGACCTATCGAAACTACAAAAACATCGACAGGAACCATCTCATACACTGCTTAGCCGAGGTAGAAAAAAAGCAAGCTGAGAATGACACCTGTGAAACCATGCTACTAAATTTACTTAGTCACTTCAATAAACTCATAGACCAAGTAGCTCCCCTCCAAACCAAGTCAACCAGATCTATCCAAAAGAACCAACAATGGTTCTCCAAAGAACTAGCAGAACAAAAAAGAGATAAACGAAACAGAGAAAACGCATGGCTAAAAGATCCCTCGTCAGCCAATAAAGCCCTTTGGAAAGAAAGTGAAACAAAATACAAACACATGATAATCACGGCCAAAAAGAATTTCTATAATGAACAGATCTCTACAGCAGCCAACTCCACCAGCAAATTGTTTAAAATTCTCAAATCTATAGAAAACCCAAAAGCTATTACCCCTCCTTTTCTACCATCCCAAGAAGAATGCGACTCTACTCAGACCGCCTTCTTCAATAAAATCGCTAAAGCCAGGGATTCAATCATTAACTCACTATCCAACAAACAAATGACAGAGACCCTGCCAGTCGAGATGTCAACACCAGGTACTGAAACCTTTAAATTCACAGAGATCAACAGTAGCGACATGATCAAGGTACTGACAACAATGAAACCTACGACTTGTGCAGAGAACATCATCCCACCCAAAATAATACTGGATAACATTGACATATTCGCCCCCACCTTGACAAAAATCATAAATGCCTCTTTTAGAGACCAGAAAGTGCCCGATGTCATCAAAAAGGTGACAGTAACCCCCCTGGTAAAAAAACCCAACCTGGACCAAAGAGACCCAAACAACCTTAGACCCATAACGAATTGCAATTTCATTCTCAAAATCATGGACAAAATTGCCACCATGCAACTCCAGACATACGTTGAGGAGTCAAACGCCCTTCACCCACAACAATCTGGTTTTCGACCCGCCCACAGCACCGAAACTGCCATGCTAGATCTCCAGACCAAAATGCTCGGCATTATAGACAAGGGTAAGACAGGCCTTCTTATTCTACTCGACCTCAGTGCCGCTTTTGACCTTCTGGACCACAACCTACTCCAGGTTGCTCTGAAAAAGTCCACCAATTGTTCTGATGAAGCCACAAGCTGGATAATGTCATTCTTAAAAAATAGAATATCCAGGGTGCACTGGGGGGACAAGTTCTCATTGGAAAAAGAAATCCTATGTGGAGTCCCCCAAGGGGCAAGCATGTCACCACTGCTGTTTAACATCTACCTGAGGTACCTATGCCTAGTTCTTGACCATATCAACACCTATTTCACCAACTACGCTGATGATACGCAGCTGGTATTTGAGCTAAGTGGCGATTATCAAAAGGACAGTGAGCATCTCAACATGATCTATAGCTACGTAGAGCAATGGATGGACTCCAATTGGATGTGCCTCAATGGGAAAAAAACGGAGCTCATGATCTTTGGCTCATCACACGCCCGAGCTAAGCTACCCACATCCTACGCATCCTTTCAGATCAAAGACACACCCATTCCAGTATTAGGCAAAGTCAAAACTCTCGGTATGCTGCTTGAAGCATCTCTAGGGGCAGAGACCCAAGCACAATACGTTAAGAAAAACTGTGCCTACCACCTCCGCCTAATAAAAGCTATCAGACCCTTCATATCAGAAGACAATTGCGCGACCATAGCTAGAGCTACCATCTTATCACGACTCGACTATGGCAATGCCCTACTCCTGGGTGCCTCCAAACGGTGCATACAAAGCTACCAGGTTGTACAGAACAACGCAGTAAGAACCGTCAAACTTAAATCTAGGACAGAGCATATCAGCGACTCCAGAAGGGAGCTACACTGGCTCAAAATCGAAGATAGGGTGCACTTTAAGACCCTAACCATTGTTCATAAGTGCATTCACGGAAAGGCACCAACATACCTAAAAACGAGGATCAGTTCATAGGTCCCAAACAGAACATTGAGATCATCCCTACTCGGCAAAATTGCTATAGCCCCACATAAACTTAAAAGCGGCCTAGGCAGAGCCTTTCCGACCCTTGCAGCCAACCTGTGGAACAATCTCCCGGACCACCTAAGAATAGAGCCTAACTACACCCGTTTCCGCAAATCTCTAAAAACCCACATCTTCAAATAAACTCTACATGTTCAAACCCCAGCCGGAATAATCTCTGTATTTCCCTCCCGTCTCAGATGTACGTCTTACTGTTTGTCTGTCTATCGTGTTCCTATCTCTGCGCCCCGAGGCTCGCGAGCTACCGGCGCACTACAAATATTAAATAAATAAAATAAATAAAAACAGATACAGACCCCAGTACAAGGGATTGCCAGGAGGCAGTGCGGGTGAGTGGCAGGGTGAGCAGGTACCTGGGCCCGAAAGTGAGAGGGTGACCAGGTGCATGATGCTGAGACATAACAGATGAGCAGGGGAGAAGAGGAGAGAAGTCAGAAGCAAAGAGGAAGGTCTTGAGGTCCTTCCGGAACCAGAGATGGTTCTCCTCAAGATTAAGAGTGGCAGTGAGGCTGTTCCAGAGGGAGGCCCAGCCGAAGACAGAGATCTACCCCCAGCTCCTTTCTTAGAAAAAAACGACTGACCCTGAGGGAGTTAGATGTGGAGGAGCAAAGGGCTTGTGAGGGAAGGTATTTCCAGAGGGAGAGCTGAAGGTTTTTTGGGCCCTGGCCCCAGAAAGTCTTGTGGACAATGCAAAGGGTCTTGAAGTTAATCCTCGCTACCAGTGGGAGCCAATCATCGAGAGATTTCAGGGCTGGAGTGTGTGTAGAAGAATGTCTGCTCTCCTACTCTTTTGTCCTGAAGGTACCAGGCAGCAATAGCATATGTGCCTTATAACAGACTATTGCCTGCTAAGAGGGTTGTCCGTAATGCTGAATATCTCCTTTGTACTAGCTAGCATGCCATGCATTATTTTACAACCATAAATCTAGTTTAATTCTCTTATACTGCATTGCATTGGCATACTTACTAATTCTCTCTTGTCCACCCGAGGCCAAAATGGCATGGTTCATATATGGGAGATCATTTTGTCAAACTCTCCTTTTGTGTCCCTCACCCCCCATTATGCATGAAGTCAATTCCTGGCTCTAACATCTCCAGCGAGCTCTGCTTTGTCAAACCTCCACTCCTCTCCAGTTACAAACACAAGAGAATCCAATATGATTATCTGGTGAGTAGCTCCACAACTCATAGAAACTATTTAACACATCTGAAGGCCATTACTCATCTACAACATGACTTAATTAAATACTTACAATCACAGTAAAAAATGGCCTCCATGAAAGTTATGCTGGGAAATAGGGGGAATGCTTGCCCTTCTTTCAATTACGTTTTCTTCTGTTTGAAACATGGAAAACGATATATTCATCCCAGCAACCACTGAACAAAGCCCAGTTGTCCAGGTCTCACTGTGAGTGGTGCTTCCTTCTGCGTACTGTACGTTGAATATTCACTTTCAGTGCACTTATAAGCAAGAACAACCCTACCACACTAATACATTGATTTGTTGCAGTGTTTTGCATATTTCACACAGTATGTATAGATAATACAGAAAGTCTGGCAAGTGGACAAACATCAAATTAATCTTTGAAATATCTGACAAATGTGCATTTGATTGCATGTTAGTCATTATCTATGTATTCCGCGTGTTAAGTACAAAGGACCCCTCCAGTGCAGACAGTTGCCTTTAGGGTTGATTGACTATACTAGCAACCGTTCCACCTTTAGTGCCACATCCATAGAATACGCCTGAATCCCACAAAAAAGTTGGTCCAGCTGTCACATAGTCACTGACACAGGACGCTGCTCATGAACACTCTTCAAATTAAACAAACAATAGTCTCTCTATACTCCCTTTCTTTTCCCTCCCCAGCATTCTAGTCTTGACACCTAATGACTCGACTAGACCTTCCCTTGTCTTCAGGGTCGGCAATCCAAGAATTAGATTCGGCAGTTTACCCTCTGAAACATGTAAGACACATCCAGGGAATCCAGCTTTCTTATCCAAAGCTTGCTTGAGCACACCTCGAGACCCACACAATCAGTGCACCATGTGTACCTTACAATAGATATGTTGATCTGCATCCATGTTTATTGTTGACACTTACAAAACAACACAATTGCCATGCTACAACATTTAAATAACAGGACCAACACGAATGCTCAAGCACTCTCAACACAGATACCTCACCCTCACTCACTTTCCTTTCCAACCCTTAGCCCTCTAAATCTCCTCTTTTTTTCCGCAGTTCGGACCTGAACACCACCCCAACTCTCGCACAAGCCTAGGCACTCTGGGACCACCACATTGATGGTTTGGCACAGTATACAAGCTCTATAAAATGATTAAAACTCATCCATTCCGGTAATGGGAGGCGCAGCCCTTGATGACAGGCTTTAAATGGTTCCATGTGTTTAAATCATGGCACAAATGGCAGTTTACACACAAATAAATTGCGGGATAAAGGCTGTGGTTTTGCTGCCACAATACATATAAAGGATGCGGGGGACAGCCCCGCAACCCCAGACCCATTATACCATTTAAGAGGAGCAGGGGACACCGCCACAACTCCGGCTCCCCTTAAATGGTACGCAATTTTTTGTATAGGCGACATATTTGCCACGATTTTATTACTGCATACCCTTTAATGCTAGTCTAAAATCTGAGAATATATAAAGAATGTCTTTATTCAAATATGTTTTGAAAAACCTGCGTTTCCCGTGAGGCACAACAAACTCCAACTCCATTATCACACACCTCCTAATGACTCTTTCTCCTTCATTAAACGCAGTGAGATGTGCGGAAGAAATCCTGCAAACAAGCACTCAGCATCCTCATTAGCAGAACGCAGAACCGTGTAAATCAATTTCAGAGCATCCTGCCCGGCCACAACCACTAATTAATGCATCCTTAGACAGCCAAATGCTTCCCACATCCCACAAACCATAGACACTCTCTACCCCACACCCAGAGCATCACCGCACTTTATAGGACACAATCCATAGTAGTTAGACAGGAAGTATCAGCACTACAATGACAGAAGTCACACATTCCCCTGACGACTCTCTGGCCAGTTTTAGACAACTGCACTGGCTCCCCGTTGCGCATCGGATTATGTTTAATTCCATGTGCATAGTGCATAGAGCCTTCCATGCGGTTGGTGCTGAATTTCTACAAGCCAAGTTCCTCCGTTATCTGCCTACTTGCTCCCTCCGCTCTTTAGCCACCCTTCGGGTGGTGGTGCTTTGTTATAGGCTAGCCCGTAAAGAGGGCCGCACTTTCTCAGCTGCTGCTGCCATATCATGGAACGATTTACCTCTGTCCATGCATGAGATCAGCGACCACCTGACCTTCCGGTGGAAATTTAAGGCTCTGCTCTTCTAATTAATAGCAGCCTGTAAATTCCCCTCACTTCCTGCTCTAGCCAAGATGCCCTTGGGTGTACATGCACTCAACACGTGTAATTAACATAACATAACATTAGTACCAGCCTGTATCAAAAGATGCGGGACCCGTAATTTGCATATGCAGTGCCCTGAGTGACATTACAGAAAAGAGGCTGCAGCACCAGGGTTATTTTGCCCTACACTGTGGAGCCATAATCATGGTTTTCCCTCCTCCCCCTGCTAAGGGTATGATGTGTGTGTTGGAGGGGAGACTTTCACTGGTCACCTGAATTGTTTAAATGGGTTCACTACATTGACCATAATTCCTAGAGACTGCAACTGCATTTATATTGGTTTCACCTGAATTGAATGGCAACTCAGCCTCCCTGATGAGTATTGCTGATACGAAAGCACTTGGTCAGTGCAAGAAGAGAATTAACCCTGTGAACCTTTTGGGGATTTAACCCTGTGAATATTTTGGACACTTTGGAATTTAACTCTGTGATTGTTTTTGGATATTTGTTCAGGTAATATATTGGCCAGGAATTGGAGTGCGCGCCTCGCCCCTGCTTTTTTGAACAATTTACAGAAAATAATGTCACAGAACGAGACTTTGATACTCATGGGACTGACGTTACATT
Organism: Ambystoma mexicanum; assembly: GCF_040938575.1. Taxonomy (NCBI): domain Eukaryota; kingdom Metazoa; phylum Chordata; class Amphibia; order Caudata; family Ambystomatidae; genus Ambystoma; species Ambystoma mexicanum. The sequence goes on from NC_090934.1 coordinate 439,810,068, forward strand.
AAAAGAAGTTGTCACGTGTGCTATAGGAGACAAGTAAACTGTGAGGCATCTGTGTTGTACCAGAGCGTTTGAGAGAAATCACTTGTACAGACTTCTAACTTTCACAGATAAGGCATAGTGAGATAAAATGATTTACTTAGGAGCACACACTTTAGCTGAGTGCGAATATGGGATTGGAGACCAGGTTGCAACTCAGGCACCTTCTCAGCAGTAGTTGGCAGGAATACAGCCTTGTTTTATAAGGTATGCAAATTGCATCCAGGGGACAACCAACATTAGCACTTATGTGCGGCGAGGTCATGTGCATGAGATTTTAAACATTCAAAAGGCAGGTGGGAGGGAAAGTAAAGAGTAAAGCAAGATTAAGTCTTTTTTGCTCCTTTTTTTTTCCCCTCTTAGCATTGTAAAAAAGTAAACGCTTCCTGAAAATTGCTCTTTGCAGACCGTGTTTTTTAATGGATTCCTGTGGAATCCACTTGGTCTCTAGCAGGTGTAAAACACAGGCAGGCTCGATAGGAACCAATTTGTTTAAACACTGCATGACCGTGCAATGCAGGTGTAACCCAAAACTCTCTGGCAAGACAGAGGGGAAATACACAACAAAGTTCTAATTTCCGCTTTGTGCCCCTCTGCCATGTTGGCACTGCTTAAAAATTGGGTAGAGTGGGAAATGGAGGAGTAAAAGCATTATGGGGCTCACTAATACTTTGTCAGTATATGGTAAAATTGATGGTATTTCTGGTTACCCGCACTCTTACAGTTCTGGCCAATTACGGGTCAGCGGTAACAGCATTGCCGGTATTAGCAGTGCTGGTATACACACTGCTGGAAATACCAGCACTGTTAATACCAGCAACAAAATTACTGATGACCCAGCTACAAGCGCCTGTGTTACTGGCACAACAGTATTACCGACCGTTTACGAGACGGGAAACGCTGGTAATACAGGTGTTTTTAGGTGGTAATACCAGTCAAACCAAGATGAAGATAACTACACCCAGGCCAGATCTATGAATTTGTATCTGGGAGGGCCAGGTTTGTGATTAGGGGGGCCCAATTTCCATTGTGTGTGAGTGTGGGAGTACCCTATAAACGTGCTGGCATTAAGCCAGATTTCTCAGAAACGTGATCCTGAAAAACCTGCCTCCTGAATCTGAAAAATCCATTTGCACCCTTAAATTGGTTTAAGCTGTTAGACTGCTTTATAAGGCTCAGAAGCCTGGTTTCAGTCCCAGGTTGTTAGGACCAGGGTGACACATTCACCCGCAAGACTAATTGAATGTCTGATAAAGATGCTTGTTAGGATTGTTCTCCGTGCCAGATTTAAGTCAAACTGATACTTGGGCAATGCATAGAGGTGGCCCTAGGTATGTGAGCCATGGGTGTGAAGTTTATGATGGGAAATAGTTAATGGCTGCCACGAGGGCAACAAATGTTACACGTTTATTAAGTTGTCTTTTTCTACTATAGGAGCTGTGTGTTTAGGGGTATAACTGGCTGGACGATCTGTTCACCTCACAAGGTTTTACTGTCATAAAGTTATTTACCCAGGCTCACTCAATTTGTTCAAGAGGAAATCTCTTTCGATCTCCTCATCCCTTCAAAATGATAGGCTCTCTTCTTCCATTTACTTCTTTGTTTCTTTCCATGAGCTCCCTCACTATGTTGACCTTTCCATCCGCTACTCACTTCATCTTCTGTACACTCCCCCATCTCCAGAAGGAAAACTATTGCTAAAGCATGAAAAATCAAAGCTGTATGCTGCAAAACCATTAACACAAGTCTGAGAGATTAATCCCAATTAATCATGCCCTAAAACAAATGTTTTGTGAATTTTTTTCAACATAATGCTATAAGTGTGCTATTAAAAACAGTACGGAGCAAAAGAGAAGCAGAATAAATAGTGTGGCCCCTCCTTCAACGTTCACCCCATCACTTTCCATCATCTCCCCCTGACCACCATTGCCATTTACAACCACTCCCACATACCCCACCCTACCCCCACAATGTCTTCTTGGCCTGGATGGGGAGAATTTAGGATGATGCTACCTCATCCTCTGGACGGGCTGAGCAACGAGACCCCCCAGTACTTAGTACATCTAAGTTGGTGTGCACACAAAAATACCTCCCTGAATACTGCGGCCACGGAGGAGGTTCTGTGGTGCAGCCCTGCACTGTCCCTCCAGAATTACATCTTTATTACTATCAACCCTATTGTTTCACTTATACTCAAGTAGTTCATACAGAAAAATATATACTTTGAATGTACTCTGTAAGTGCTTTGAGTCCAATGGATTTAAGTTTCTGAATCAATCAACAACTGGTATTGCTTTGGTCGGTCTTCCATACCGTTGTTTACAAATCAGCCTTGGCCACCCTGCCACTAATGTGATCAGCCCTGCCTAAACAGCTTGACCACAAGGCCTAGAAATGCTTGCAGTGGCTTGTGTTCCAGTGAACGTAATTTGTAAAAGTCATGAGCCATTTATGCATCTGCTGCAGAAATCTGTGTCCATGCATCATCACCTCCCATGTCTTGCTTGCTACAGTTAACCATTGTATTAGGCATGATGGTGACAACAGTAATAATCCCAGACAAAAAACCGACTTTCAATTACAGGCATCATCTTAATAGGTTTGAAAAAATAGTTACCATGAAAATGAGAGATTTTAAATGTAAGTAAGATGAACAGTGCAGTTAAAAACAGCAACACATGATCTTGCACCATAGTTGTAGGCTGCCCGCTTGAGCAAACGTGTGACCTTACGTATAGGTGTGAATGGCCCTCTACCTCCCTGGTCATTTGTGTTTTGATGGCTACTCCTAGAAGACCCCGGAGGAGGTGCTTGTGGTCCAGCCCTCTTGTTGTGAAAGACAGCCCTGCATCTCCTCAATAAATATTGAAGCAAGGAATAGGACATTTTGTTTCTTACAAAATGACATTTTGAAGCACAACATTGTAGTTCTTGTTGCAATTCTGCAGAACATTTTAATTAAGTTCTGGGTGTTTGGGAGAGCTGTCATGCAGGAGAGAGTGGAAACAGTAGATAGACAGTGCAGGTTGAGTGGTTTACGGTCTCCGGGTATTGCTCCCAGTTGGATGAGGTAGGGAGGAGGGGCCACCGCTCCCCTGCCCCCCTTATACATCATTGTTTGGTACATACTGTTTACATACTGTTTATAATATGCAATTTTCCATGATGAATTCTTGTTTCACATGTTTACCTTGCTTTGCTATTGAATGTCACAATTTTGTTCAATAATTGTGGCTTCATATTTAAGCAATACGGCTAGAGCTGGGAAGGCATTACTGCCTCAGGTAATGGTCTGGGGCCCAGAGGTACAGGCCAAAGTGAAATGAGGGCCTTAACGCAGGCTTGTGGGCATTCCCTGAAGTGATTAGGCCTCCCAGCAAGGGGTTTATTGCTATTAGTATTCCAGCCCATAAGACTGGGGTACTAATAGTGTATTTTTTTAAGTTGCGGGACTCATCCGGCATTTAGCAATGGAAAACAAACAAACAAAAAAGATGGCCACCACATGATGGGGAGAAGGGACAACACGTAGTCCCTTCTCCCTATCCATGGTGGCCATTCAAAAGCAAAGAAAAAAGTAAACAAAGAAGATGGCCACCCTGTAAAGGTGAAAAGGGACTCTTTGCATTCCCTTCTCCCTTTCCTTGGCAACCATTAAAAAGCAGATCAAAAAAGTAAACAAAGAAGATAGCCACCAGGGAACAGGGAGAATGGATTACATGTAGTCCCTACTCTCTTTCCATGGCAGACATTAGAACATTGATTGTCACTCCGGCTGGTACTGATGCGGCAAGGGTCAAAGACAGTGCTTGTTACAGGCTTGTTGTCCCTCGCTGGGTACTAATTTCCAAAGAAAGATATGTGTGTGTATCCTTGCTTGGCCCTGACCCCTGCCCTGACCATTTGTTGAACCATGAATGGGACTTTTTTTAATAGCTCATACTGCAAACTGAATCACTTCACAAATTGAGATTACATGATTTGCCCAGGATTACATACTTTGGTTAAGTGGTAAAGCCAAAATTTGAACCTATTCTGAAATCGAGGTACTTGACCACACATCTTCCCAGCTCCAGTTGGTACAAATGTGTATTGTAGTTCAGTTTTCAATACCTTAAATAATACAATCCTGAGTCTTTGCACACAAGTCACCTTTTGTACCGAATTGTAAATGGCACTTCTATCCCACTTACCTCTACTCATTATATAAGAGACATTTTAAGTGATAGGGATGATTTACAGGAAAACACATGGCATTGTTCTGAATTATGTACATTTATACCAATGATTGTAAGCCATGAAAATGGAATATTGTTTATTATTGTAAGTTTCTGTATTCAATTATTCTCTATGCATTTCTTTTTCCATTTATTTTGTTTCCTTTTCTTACTTAGCTAACTTCTTTTGTAAAGGTTTGTAATAAACCATAAACAAACAAAAAAATAGAAGTCACATGATAATACAACGCACACATTTGTGCATAATTCTAGATATTAGTTCATTAAAGAGTATTGGGGTAGTTTTGTTTTGAATCCTAAATTGCATGTATGGGCCCACTCCTGTTTGCACTTCTTTCCAAAAGGGGCCCTACAGGTCATTTGAATTGTTTCCACCAAGTACTGGAAAATTAAAAAGCAGAACATAGTCAAAATCAACTTGTCTCTTCACTTTGACACTATCTGCTTCATCACGAGTTTGGTGGTGACCCTTAAATACGGCAGTAATGCTATTACCGCCACAATTAAGGGTCTGCCAAATCACGGGTTTGCCAGGATTTACCCCCAGCTCACAGCTGGGGGTAAATCCGCTGTGAATTTGCTGATTTTCGTTGCTAGTACCATGCGCTAATACTGCCAGTGGTAGTAGTGCCGAAAATTCCCCATTGGGCCCAATGGCGAATGGGGAATTACTGCTCCACCAAACCTGTGATCCGGTGCTAATAGAGCCGGGGGAGTTGGCTGTAATGCTAATAGCCCCGGCGGTATCCCGGCAGTATTACCACTGGGATACCGGCCAACTCGTGATGAGGCTCTATGTGTCTGGACAGTGATATCTCTCCCATAATTAACGATTTGGAATCTGATTGCTTTTACCAATAAAGGTATAATCATATGTGGTAATTTTCCAAGTCCTGGGGACTGGACAAAGTGGCAGTAAAATTATTTGATTGTAGCTTTCCTGAATGGAAGCCTACAAGCTCCAGAATGCAAATTAATGAGAATTTACAAAAATCTCATAAGACACAAAGTGAAATGAAATGCATAAGAAAGTAATTGTTTAGATCATACATGTGGGTTCTATAGGAGCATTTGCATATGGCTTACCAACTTGTTATTTGTATCTACTAAATAAACCAATTTGTGTAATCTTATAATCCAAAATATTCCTGATTGTAAAAGTGACATCAGGGTGCCAGTATGTATGCATGTGTACATTGGTGCCACATGTGTACATCTGTATACATACTGACACCCTAATGTCATAATTATAGCTCATGATAAATTTGAATAAAAAAAGTGATATTTACCTTTTCCCATCACAAACCATTTCCTGTTTTAAATAATCTGCTCTGAGACATATTTAAAAGATCAGCCCTCGCGGGGTGGGAGGGCCTGAGCAGTCCTGGATGCGTTTGAGAGGAGAAAGGCAGAGCAAGGGAGCCTGATGGGCATTTCTCCCTTGTCTGACTGTTAAATCCACCTGCGATTGCATTTCACAGGAAATATTTCAATACCCTTTTTATTTTTAGATTTAAGAGATGTGCACCGTTTCTGCTTTGCCAGCAACACAATAGGAAATGCTCTTTTCTTGTATTATTTGCAAGGTTTCATGATCAATCTTCTGAGAGGCAAATATTTATTTGCGGGTTCAGTCCTCCAGTCCCCCCCCCCCCGCACACTGCCACTGGTGTGATGCCATAGTAAATAACTTCCATTTCCAGCACTGCCTAAATACCCAGAAGTTATATCCTACTTTTCAGACAAGGCCCATAATATCTATGATGTATTCTGTTTGCATATACACATTGTTAGTGGCTAGTCAACAGTGTGATATTATCAAGTCAGTATTCATCTGTTAATTTCCTGAAAAGTTCTGTCCAGGCAGGATAGGCTTCCACAGAGACAAAGATACATACTATTTAGGGCAGACCATCACTGGTAAGTATGCATGAGAAGAAGATCTGAAGCTGGTCCATACTTGCCATCCTAGAGTTGACTTGTTCAGGTAGGTTATTGGACCAACTCAGTGAGGTGCAATTCAGTTTTCTAGGCACATCAAACACGGCACCCACATCTGGGCATGTATACCTTCACTTAGGGAGGCAAACTGAAACCAATACGAACTGGCAAAGCCGGTAGTTTGGGCTTTTGAGTATACATGTGGTAGGCATTTGCCAGTGACAATAAGGTGGGAACATCTGGAAAATTGAGTAAGTATGCATATGATGACATTGTATGGCAAATGCCTGTGTAATACCTATACACAAGTTAAAATGGTTGGCTTTGCGATTGCTTGTTTTAGAATTCCAATGCAAGGAACAGATGTGATGACACCCATATTGCTTTTAAATCTGCTGGCTGAAAAACATATATTGTTAAGAAATGTTTTATTACAACAGAAAGCTCATTTACAGAGGCAGTTACGTCATTAAACTCTCAAGAGAATGAATAACACAAGCAGGCCCAATACAGCACAAAGTTTGATGTTACTTTGTGACAGAGCCAGCTCAAAGAGTACCCAAGAGAGCATGTTTCAGCAGGGAAGGGGCAGGTAGTTAGTGGAATACCAAAAGGATTAACTTGGCAATGGATGGGTAAATGACTGAATGCATCCCCAGAATTTGTGTCCCTCCTAACATCCTTTCTATATCCTATGTCTGCTCCAAAGCAATTGGTCTGGCTTACACCTAATAGCACAATTCAAAGCCTTACATCAAATCACGTTTTGGTTTTAATATTCTACCACACTGTCCCTCCAGAATTACATCTTTTTTACTATCAAACCTATTGTTTCACTTATACTCAAGTACTTCATACAGAAAAAAAATATATACTTTGAATATACTCTGTAAGTGCATGCAGTCCGATGGATGTAAGTTTCTGAATTAATCAACAACTGGTATTGCTTTGGTCGGCCTTCCATACCGTTGTTTACAAATCAGCATTTGCCTCCCTGCCACTAGGGTGATCAGCCTTGCCTAAACTGCTGGACCAAAAGGCCTAGAAATGCTTGTTGTGGTTTGTGTTCCAGTGAACGTAATTTGTAAAAGTCATCAGCCATTTATACATCTGCTGCATAAATCTGTGTCCAAGCATTATCACCCGCCATGTATTGCTTGCTACAATTAACCATTGGGTTAAGCACGATGAGAACAACAGTAATATTCCCCGACAAAAAAACCTACTTTCAATTACAGAAATCATCTTAATAGGTTTGAAAAAATAGTTACCATGAAAATGAGAGGTTTTAAATGTAAGTAAGATGAACAGTGCCGTTAATAAAAGCAACACAGGATCTTGCATGATAGTTGAAGCCTGCCCGCTTGAACAAATGTGCAACCTTACGTATAGGTGTGAATGGCTCTCCACCTCCCCGATCATTTTTGTTTTCATGGCTGTGGGGCATAAATCATTGTTCAAGGTAAGCAAACAAATCCTGGCCGGGCCACCTGTAGTGCAGCCCCTCAGAATACTAATTGCTACCCTCCCGCCCCACATGCAACCCCCCAAATTCCCCCAAGTCCCATGGGTGGGTAACACCACTGACAAGGCCTCCCTTTTAGGTGGACCATGGGATGGCCTTTGGGCGACCTGACTCGCCTGCTGCAGCTTGGCCTGCCTACACCTCATAGCAGGTGGTAAATGCACACAGGTGTTTGAAATGAGGTCAGAGGTGCACCCAATCGAACCAGGTACACCGAACACATGCAGGAAGAGTACAGAAGGGCCACACCTTCCAGAAAAACACTTCTCTACACATCCATGCTGCCATTCATCACAGTGTACATGGACATGGATCTGCACCATGCCAATCTAGAGCTGCATAGGCTCGAGGACTACAAGAGGCAAGAGGGGGGATTGGAGAGGAGGAGTGCGATGCTGGTTGAAAGGTGATACCATGCAAGGCATGCAGTCATTCCCCATTAAATGGCCCAACCATGGACCCTCACAGACACACAAATCCTGACCCTGTACCACCTGAACAGTGAGACGATAACAGAACTCCTCACCCACATCCAGGAGGACATAGGGAGCAGGATCGGCATCAGGACAGCCATACCATTCAGTGAGGCAACTGCATAGCATTTTGCAGCCTACCTTCTCCAGAGTCCTGGGTCAGGTGTTGGATGCACTCCTGCACCATGTGGTCCTCCCTACCACCCAGGAAGAGGTGAAAGCCCCCAACTCACAGTTCTACACAATTACAGGCATGTCCAATGTGGTGGCAGCCCTGAATTGTACACATCTTGAGCTGGAGGCCCCCCAGACCTCAGAGGAGGTCTACAGTAACTGGAAGCAATTCCATTCACTGAATGTCCAGGTCACCTGTAATGCCAACATCACCATCACTCACTAATGTGCCTGGTTCTCAGGATCAACCCATGATGCAATGACCCTGCAGAAACAGTACGCTGCCAGCATACAAGGAGGGACATAGAGGCCAGCGGACCCGGATGTTGGGTAAATACATGCCCAATCTCACTTAACCCGTTGTATGAGTGGCATACAAAGGGGGGCAAATGTTGTGATGGCATGACCTGACAAGGCCCTGTACATGCAGGAACCACCATTGTGCAGGACATTGTAGAACCTACTGGAGGAGTACATGACTGTAGATACAGCAATCACTGGCCAGCCCCTGCAACCCCAACAGGCCAGCAACACACTATGTACTACAGGTACCAGAATGCAACACCACAAATCCCACAAAATGCATGGGCAGCAAAGTGGTGGGCCTTGCCAACTAGGTGTATCCAAACTATGTGTAGAGACACCCTCAAGACCCAGCGGATTAAGGTGAAGATCACATAGGACAACAAGGACAATGACCAAGATCGACATCCATGCACATTACAATTCACATAGTAAAATGCCACACAATTACCTCAGTTTCCCTAAACACACTCAGTTGTCCTGAATAGCCTGCCCAGGCAGAGACACCCTTGGCGTGAGGTGAGGGGGTGTGGAGTAATCAGGCGGAGGACCCACATACACCAATGGTGCCCATGGGGATCCCGCAAAATGAATTTCCAATACAACCTTCCTACATGGGATGATATACTACAAAACTGCAACTGAGGGACATGTCCCATGCATTTGACATGGCATGCACTCGGTGCCCCATGCAATCCACCCCATCATGGATGCTACACAGACTACCCACACATTTAACCCCAACTCCCATCAGGAACAATGCATGGGAGCAATGGACAGGCCCAACCCACCCACTGTGGCATGCTGCCCGGTCTGTCATGAACCCTGAAAGCAATGAGTGTTGGCCGTGAGCTGTGTGTAAGTAGCACCATGTCAGACTGGACAGTGCCAAAGCAATGCAATCCACATGAAATTACTGGAATGTGAAAAAGTGTGGTGCAATGACACATTGGAGATGAAAGCACAGACTCTGTATGGAGATGCTGCTGTAACAGGCAACACATCCGATGAACATCATGTGTCACACGTGTGTCTTTCCACTTGTAGGTGATATTTGATACCCACAGCTACCATGGCTGATGACCCTATTGAGTAATCCCCAGACACCACAGGAAGTGGAATACAACAGGGACCATGTCCGGACTAGGGTGAACCTCGGCCTGTGCAAAGCCCACTTTAGATTTCTACACCGCTCTGGGGTGCGCTAATTTACAGGTCCAAAAAGGTGGGACACATTGTCTTGGCCTGTGTGATGTTACATATCATCTGTGTCGGGTATAACATTCCCCTGGCCCCAGATCTGGACATGCCCACACCTGAGGATGATGCAGCAGTAGAACTGGTGTGGTTATTTTTTGACTTCATGAATTCACTTACCCCAAGAATTCAATTTACCTACAAATAAAGTAAGACATCGATGGAATTTCTAGATGTACTAGTATATCCCAAACATCACACACTAGAGACAACAGTGTTCACAAAGAAAACGGAAAGACATAGCCTACTGATGTCATCAAGTTTCCATCCGCGAAAAAATATTGAAAGCATACCGTTGAGCCAGTTAATGCGATATAGAAGAATCATCTCAGAGGAAAAGGAGTTTGGCCACAGGATATGAACCAACTAAGATTCAGATGGATATAAGTAAAGTTAAAGCTATTACGAGACAACAAGCTCTGGAACCTACACCTAGAAAGATAACGAGTTAGTATATGCAACAACTTTCTCTCAACAAAGCTGTCAGATTAAACAAATCATCAAGAAGAACTGGGAAACTGTGAACTTGGACCCTAAACTTGCAAAACTATTCCCAGCACCCCCCTCTTTGCGTACAATAAGAGTGGGGCGGTTCAAGATTATCTGATCAAGTCAGATTTCAGCTAACAACGCATTCAAACTTCAACATACAGGGGCACTCTTCCCTGTAGTAATTGCAACTGCTGTCACAACATCATTAAAGGCAATTACATCAATCATCCTCACAAAGGAAATAAAATCCTGTTGAGACATACCTCAACTGGTGATAACAAAAAGGTTATTTATGGGATTAAGAGGATAATTCATAGAATTTAGCACACAAGTGGCGCACGTGGCTGGCGCACAGAGTGCACGTGCGGAAGTCTGCGCCAGCCGCGTGCGCCAAAACCCATTTCGGCGCACAGCGTATTCATGGATTTATACATCCATAAGCATCCGTGGCAGGGAGTGGCGCAGCGACCCTGCAGCAGCGCCAGTTATGCCCCCAACCCTGCCCTGTGAGCCAAAAACATTGCACACATTCAGTACATGGCACAAAGGCCAGTGGACCAGCATACAGCCCCCCAACCACGAAAACGCGTGTAAAACTCCTGCGCACCCCTCGGAATACGCGTACCCCGCTTGCGCCAGCGAAATCGCGTGTGGAACTCCCCGCGCACCCCTCAGAATACACGTACCACGCACGCACCAGTTCAATCGCATGTGAAACTCCATAAGCACCCCCGGAAAACACGTACCCCGCTCGCGCCAGGCGAATCGCATGTAAATGTTCCCACGCACCCCTCGGAATACGTGTTCCCCGCTCGCGTCAGGTAAAATGTGTGGGAAAAGTCCCCCCTGTGGCGTGGGATGCTTGCGGGGCATGGGGAGTGTGGATGGACTGCCTGCGGGTCATGGACTGGGGTGATGGGCTGCCTGCAGTTCAGCGACTGGGGTGATGGTCTGCCTGCAGGGCATGCTCATGGTGGATGGGCTGCCTGCGGGGCATGGGAAGGGTGGATGGGCTGCCTATGGAGCATGGACTGGGGTGATGGGCTGCCTGCGGGTCATGGACTGGGGTGATGGGCTGCATGCGGGGCATGGTCATGGTGGATGGGCTCCCTGCGGGGCATGGATAGGGTGGATGGGCCGCCTGCGGGTCATGGTCATGGTGGATGGGCTGCCTGCGGGGCATGGGGAGAGTGGATGGGCTGCCTGCGCGTATTCTGGGGATGCGCATGGACTTTCACATGCGATTGAACTGGCACGAGTGTGGTACGTGTATTCCGGGGGTGCGCTGGGAGTTTCACACGTGATTGGGCCGGCACGAGTGGGGTATGTGTATTCCAGGCATGTGTGTGGAGTTTCACATGCAATAGGCCTGGCGCAAGCATGGTACATGTATTCCGGGGATGCCCGGGTACACGTATTCCGGGGGTGCCCAGGGAGTTTTACACACAATTTCACTAGCGCGAGCGGGTATGTGTATTCTGAGGGGTGCGCCGGGACTTTTACACGCGATTTCGCTGGCACGAGCGGGATATTTGTATTCTGAGGGGTGCGCAGGGAGTTTTACACAGGATTTCGCTGGCACGAGTGGGGTATGGGTATTCTGGGGATGTGCAGGGAGTTTCAAACTCGATTTGGCAGTGTGTGCCCTCCCGGGTGTGCCTCCAACCCCATGCCCTGCAGGCAGCCCACACCACAGGGTACAACCCCAAACCCCTGGCCATGCCCCGCAGGCACCCATCACCCCAGTCCATGCCATGCAGGCAGCCCATCACCCCAGTCCATGCCCCGCAGGCAGCACATCACCCCATACCATGCCCCGCAGGCAGGCCACATGGCACCATGCACTTGGGAGCCCTGACTCATGTCCCCCACCCCATCTACCCACACCCCATTGACAGGCACCTGCCAGCAGGTTCCGACTCATTTCCCCCACCCCACCCACCATTGACGGGCACCTGCCAGCAGGCCCCAACTTAGGCAATGCTCATAGAGACATGCACAAAACCAATGAGAGTACACAACACCAATAATGAAGATATATGAAATGTATTCTAAAACGTAATGAAAAAACATAATGAAAATTCAAACTTCCAAATTAAGAAATAATGAAAGCAAAAAAAAAAGAAAAATAGAAAAATCCAATGTAAAACAAAAACGCACAACAGGAAAAAATAGAAGTGGTCCATTGCCAATGTCCAAACAAAGTACATAACATTTTTTTTAAAAACATTTTTTAAAAACATCCATGGGATGTCCAAAGAATGAAAGTATGTACAAGTCCGGAACTATATACAATGGAAGTCCAAAGGGTCCATGATCCCCAAACAAAAGGAAACCTACGAAAATGTCCTATGAATTAAAAACTATATACATAAAGTGGAGCAAAGTCCATGAACGCCAAAAAAAAAAGATTAAAAAAAGGAAACCTAACCCTAAACAACTATGTAGAAAGGCGACGGGCAAGTCCTACGGCTCACTTTTTGATGTTCCGGGCCAGGGCATCATCGAACTCCACGTCGATGTTCCGGAGGCGGGCCTCTTCCCTGGCCTCGAGGTCTCCCAGGGATACAGCCATGCCCTCCTCAAACTCCCTGCGAGTTGCCTCGAGGCACTCAGCCCAACTCAATGCCCTGCGCATGGAGTTCTCCGACGTGACCATAGTGAACCGTGCCTCCTCCGCCTGCCGCTGCTCCTCATCTATCTGCTGGCCCAACCGCTGCCACACGGAAGACACTCCCAATCCAGGGTCCTCCTGCCCTCCGGCTGATGCCTGCCCCTGTGATGTTGATGGACCTGAGCTATCATCGCCCCCACCCTGAGCCTGCTGCTGCCGTGCATGTGCCCTGCCTGTCGATGCCTGCACGTCCTCCTCTTGCTGGGTTCCAGTTGTTGGGGTGGCCACCCCTGCTGGACCTCCGACTCCCAACTGTGGCAGGTATGTGTCTTCCACCATCCTGGCCACTGGCTCAGGGGCAGCCACACAGGGTGCCCAGGTGATACTTGGGCAGGAAGATGACATGGAGGATGACTGGCACATAGGGGGTGCAGTTTAGGAGGGGGTCGGTAGAACCTTCAGCAATTGGAGGAACCCAGCGCCGGTGACCAGTCCTAGTAGGCCGACGCGGTCAATGAGGTACTCAAAATGACATGCATTCTCTTCAAAAGAACTCTTCATGTCATCCCGAATACCATGTTGACGCAACACCACCCCAGCTAGGACAGGCTCAACACGGCCACGGATTGCCACGTCTGCAGGGAGAGGAAGGCCAGTTGTTGTATGCGCATCCCCTCCCTGAAAACGGGTCTGGACGAAGGCGTCCCTGCTGGTGCGGGATGATGCAGTCCAGGATCGTGGACAGGATTACACACAGGCACCTCTGCAGCGGCCTGTGCTGCCTTCTGTCCCTGCCCTTGGAATGCATCACTAGCCCCAGTGGAATCCCCCCCCTCCAGGCCCTGTGCATGGGCCTTCCACAGCCTCCTCCTCAACTGAACCCCCCACCAACCTGGATGACTCCGTGCCATCTTCCTCCATAAGCTCCTGTGTGGACTCAGCTGCACATACTGCTGCCGAGGAGTCCGCCTCCAACCTCTGCCTCTTGGACCTTCCCTCGGCAGCTGCGGCCCTGGTCGCGGCACCAGACTCCTCACTCCCGGAAGAGATGACTACGTGGGAGGAGGGCTGGGCCTTGCGTCTCCGACTGGCGGTGGGATCCCTGCCGCTGTGCTCCACTGCACCGGCTCCGCCCTCTTCATCAGTCAATGCTGCAGACAGGGAGAGAAAGAATACAGGCATCAGGGCACTGTACAATGGTCGGATACACACATGACAGTTGCACATGAGTGGCAGTGTCAATCTTTACAGATAGCATCACACTCCCCAACACTCATATCATTTGAACCCACACACATGCACAAATTAACAGGAATAGTGCAGCAAGTAGCAGCATCCATACACACATACAACAGCATGAACATCCAAAGGTTGGCATGATGTCACAAGCAACATGGGTAGTGCCGAACACATGCACACACGCCAACAGACAGACATGCATCTGTACATCTCCACCACCTGTCACAGTGCAATCATCGGCAACTATGTCACATCTGCCAATCGGGTTCCTAAAGGTCTGTGCCACATGCATCCATGGCGTTTCCCAGTCACACACATGTCAAACACACACACGCACATATATGCTGTCCCGTACATGAAGGTGGAACCAGCATCCATGTCTCAAACCCCAACCATGCCATAGTACATACATAGAAATGCTAACATGTGTGCATCTCCACATGCAGTTGTGCATCATGCTATGGGACACATATACCATTGATGTGCATCACACATGACAGTAGTCACATGTGGCACGGTCATGTCCCTGCACATACACATCCAAACATGGGCGTTTTCAGACATATGTCCAAGTTGCACACTCCTGGCACACCTCAACATGCACTGCGTACAATAAGTATGCATGGACACTTACCGCTCGACTCCGGACTGCTCTTCCTCTCTAGGATCTGGGGGTGAAGTGCTGGGTTATTGCATTCCAGGACCCTCGTGTTGTCGGTGGTAAGGTGGACCCGGAGCCTCACTGCAACCGCTGCTTCCAAGAGGCGCCGGGCCTTCCTGAGGGTCCTGGACCTGAAGTCCTCCCAGCGCTTCTGGACGTGTCGTATGTCACGGGCTGCCACCCCCTCCACGTTGATGGCAGCCACGATGTCCTTCCAGATCCTCTCACGTCCATCCTTGTCAGCGCGTCTTCTTCCGTAGAGGGCATCATAATGCACCTGGACTTGCTCCACTAGGATACCAACTTCTGTGGCACTGAAGCTGGTAGCCCTCTGCCTCTTTGGCTGGAGGTCGCCAGTGGTCTCTGATGGTGTTTGCCCCGACATGGCAAACCCGAGACAGGTGTGGGTGGGAACTGGGTCCTGGTGCTGGGCTGTCGAGCGATGGAACTGCAGTCGGGAGTCTTCTGTTCCAGCAGGGGTGGTCACAGCAACTGGACCCCTGCAGATGGCTAACATGCAGGCACAAAATAGCAGGGCACGTGGCCAGCAGGCAGGCAGGCAGCAGCAGATGACTGGTGGGAGTCGGCTCAAGGTTCTGGGGGGAAGGATAATGGCCTTCTGGGCAGGAGTGTGTTCTTCCGTGTGTTGTCGCGTGGCCAGCTTGATATGGAGTGATTTGGCATGTGAAAAAACAGCACATCAGCGTGTAATTTGAGGAAAGGCCCATAGCGCATAAGCGCGTATGTGACGTGATATGCACAGGCGTTTCCCTCATCACGGGGGCATGGTGATTCAGCATGTTAAAAAACAGCACGTCCGCGTGTTAATGTGTGTAATTCGAGGAAAGGGCCAAAGCGCGCAAGTGACATGATGCGCACGGGCGTTTCCCTCAGCATGGATTAAAGGTAAGCAGGGCCAGCAGTTCGTTGTACGTGACTTTCGTGGAGACCGACACGTGTGTCGCTACTTCTGGTTGTTTCACGCGCCATCACAACTTCACAGCGGATCAAGGATGTATCTCTTCTTTTGGCGGGGTATTGACTATGCGTGTTTTTCATTACCACTTTAGTCAGATGGTGAGTCGCGCACGCTATTTTTCCCCCTGCGAGTCCCCCTGTGTATCGCGTACCCGTTTCCGAGGTAAGAGTAGCCTGCCGGTCCCACGCGTATGTGTTTTTCGTATCCCTGGGTGCCACTGCGTTCTGCGGGAGGTTAATTCCACACACGTGGGCTAACGGGGGTTGCATACACGGTATTACTGCAGTGTTCGGGTGCCTGAGCAATGCGTGACCCGTCACTTTATCACCAGGGTCACATACAGCCTTTCAGGTGCACAGGGGTGGTGTTAGCATCTTGTATCCCACCCCATTCACCCCAATTGCCCAGGACAATTGTCGTGTACACCTCCCATTGGCACTACTACATCTGTGCCAGCACTACTACATCTGTGCCATGGTTGGGAGGCCACGAAAGGTGAGGGGTGCGTGGTCAGGGGACGTGGCTGGGCTGACCAGGGAGTAGGGGGACTCCAGGGTGTACAGAGTGGCTGCAGATGGGGAAGAGGCAGGGGTGCGCCACTTCGGCACAATGTTGTGCCACGTGGTGCAGTCATGCCACCACCCCCTGTGGTTCCGGGAGATGCAGCTCTTGCATCTGGCACTGGCACCCATGTGACCCGGCAGTCCATTTCATCAACTGCCATGGTCCCAAGGGTAGTGGTAGCTGCAGGTGCAGCTGTCGACACCAACACCCAGGCTCAGGGTCGGCCAGCGCATGCTGCATTGGCACCTGAAGAGTCCCAGGATGATTTCCAGGAGGTCAGGAGGCACACGGTAAGTGCACACAGGGCTGCCTTGACCAAGGCACATGCCTCTGGGGCAGTATTGTCATCTGCTGCCCCGAGCACCACCCCGGCTGTGAGTCTACCATCCAGGACAGTCCCGGTCAATGACCTTGGCACAGCAGATGTTGCAGTGCAGGGTAAAGTCAAGGGCACCCAGCAGCTACTAATGCAAGTCAGGGCTTCCGTCCTTGTTCCACCTGCCACTCCCTCGGTTCAATCCACCAGCGCCACTGCCCCTACTGATCAGAGCGGCATTTGCCAGTCAGGGTCTGGACCACTGCCCAAGAGGAGGAAGGTTGCACCTGCAGCAGAGGCTGGGACACCAGACACGGCTCTGGCCTCCGGCACGTCGAGGAAGAAGCCTTTCTCATTGTCAGTGCAATCGGACATGAGGTGCGCACTGTTCAGGAGTGCAAAAAGCGTTGGGATGACCTCCGACGCTCTGCTAAGCTAAAGCGTGCCTCTTATTATACCATGACTCTGGTGACTGGCAGTGGGCCACCACCTGAGGGGGAAGATCTCACTTTGCACGAGTCAGTCGCTGCAGAGTTCATACCGGCAGAATTGTACGAAGGAGTGGGAGAGATGCTGGACTTTGATGCCCTGTCCAGTGAGTGTTGTTGCGTGTTTGTCCAGACCATGTGTGGTTTGCTTGTGTGATGTGCTGTGCTTGACTGCCACTACATGCTATGTGTACATAGTTCTCATGTGCGGTCATGCAATGCTTCACTGATGTGTGCCTGCTGTGCAGCATGCTGGACATGTAGAGCAGACGGGGACTGTCCTCATCACCCCACTTGCACCCTACTCACATGATAGTCACCCGGCTGCCGCTCCGGTCCATGTTCCAGCTCACTGGCCCTTCTGCATGTAGTCTGGGGTGTCTTTCCACTCAGCACAGGGACTGTGTTATCGCATGACTGATGTGCATGTGTGCTCTGCCTGCATGCGGGTACTCCATGTAGGCATGCTCCCCTGCCCCTCCACCCCCCTGCACCCCAATTTAACCATGGCACGGTGTGTATCATGTTGGACTACTGCAATGACCTGTTCACCGCTCCTGTGTACATGCACACTTCCCCCTGCCAACTTGCCAGCCACACACAAAGGGGGGTACATCCTTTGTCCTTGATGCAGGGTGTCTCACTCGGACTGTGCAGATGGCAGATGCTCCACAGGGACATGAGTGTCCATTCATGCTCCATGTGCATTCCATGCATGCCCCTATGTGTCCTTGGCAGGATGATCATTGTAGTACGAGTCCAGGATGACATACATTTAATGGCATTTGATCATCCATTCCAAGCCCACTCTGGCTCAGTCCTGCATCACGCACATGTTTAGGGTGTCATAGTCTGTGTGGGGCAGAGGCCTCCCCCTGTTTCTGGCCCCCTGACTCTCTTCAACTGGTGCAGTGCCTTCTGCACAAATGGGTGTACTACTGAGGGTTCATAATGTGTCCTGCTTACTGTCCCATTCTCATCTGCTGTGTTGTCAGTTGACACAGATGATGCAATTGACGCTAGTCATCACTGTCTGCCAATACACAGTTCTCTAGTCAACCTTTCTCTGCCATGCAATGCATCCCTGCATTTCCACTAAGGGGGGCGGGGGGTTGACAGTAGCCATGCAACCCATTGCATGCACATTGGACGTGATGCCTGAACTTGCCCTTACACTGCCTTCATGTTAATTGATTGACATCATAATGTACCTGTTCATGTAGATATTCGGTAACGTACACATGTTCTGCACTGCACCAACTCACTTCTGAGCCGTGTTACACTGTTCTACATGCCTACTCACTGCTGCAATGTCAAAGTGACCTGGCATGTATGGTCAGATTGTCATCCCTTCACTCTCATGAAAGCCACGGACACAGGTGCATCCTGTGACACATGTACTCAGTATTGGGACACCCTAGTGGGTGTTTAGCAAAGTTGATTGGTCAATCTGCGGCCTATACCAACTGGTATAGGCCGCAGATTGATTTTAGCCTACCAATTGGGTTGTAATGACTGTGGAGCTGCCTTCACGTGTGAATGTGTACACTTTCACATACATCGAAGCAAGCAGCGTTGTAGCTGCTTGCTTTGCTGTATAGGTTGCTGTTCATAATCACCATACGGGTGTATATGGACACAGTGTTCTTGAACACTTTCACATGTACATATGCAAGCAGCTTCAACGTTGTGTAGTGCCACATTCCAGCTGCTCACTCATGTGTGTGTGAAGGTGTTCATTTACACATGTGTTCTCTCCAGCTTTTTTGTTGAATGACTAAAATGTAGTTGATTAACGTCAATGCTGCTGCAATTTCAGAATTGCGCCCATTATGTTCAACTGGCACAATCCTGAAGGTGCACTGTGGTGCAGTATGTGTATGCCCAGGCCCACTTAGCTAATCTGCTGGGGCCTGGCTGTGATGGTTTGACACACTGAACAATGGTTTAGGGCACATTAATAGCACAATGTGCTCAATCAGGCCCTGAGGGGTGTTCTGGAGGCTTCATGGCTGGCACCTTGGACCGTACTATGCGTCATGGTCCCTCATGCCTGGTTGCAGGCCCTTGCTTTGCTCGGGAAATTCACTATGTCTACATGGCCCATGAGGCCCAGTACAAGCTGAGCTGCAGATGGATGAAGCTATATTGGTGATGATGGATTAGTGATGCATGTGTACATGCATATTACGTGTGTCATTGTGTATTTGGATTCACTTGCAGCTGTGGGCATTTTTCAGTTCAGACATGCTTATGGCATGTGCCATCACATCATTGCCATCTGTCTTTTCTGCCTGTGACATGTGCCTGACAGAGGTGGTGTGTGATGGAGGTGATATACTACAGTCTCTACATGTGTTGGCTTTGCTATTTAGACACATCCATTTCAGCTTTTGGGATGTGTTTGCATATCAATGCCACTGGATGCATGCCAGAATTTCAGTTGTGTCTGACATGTCTGCTTCATGTGTTGGCTCTCGATGTGATGTGTATGTGTGTGTGGGTTAAGTGCTTCTGACATGTGTACTCATGTTTGATTTTTTCCACATTACAGATGATGACGCAATAGAGCCAGAGGATGGTGATGTCAATCCAGACACGGGGTTGCTAATACACCAGCAACCCGGCACAAGTGGGGGTTGTGGGGTGGTAGGCCACGAAAACCAACGTGTGCTCCAGCCCATCGTGTCTAGGGCTGGCAATGAGTCTAGCCCGGATGATCACTCTGACTTCAATGTTGAGTTGGATGCGCGCATGTCCATTCGTCGACGGTGAGTGATTCTGATGCGGACGATCTTCTGTCCATGACACCTGCACTGAGGGGCCACGCAGTGTTGGAACCTCCACCTGTGGTGGATTGGGACGCACGGTCACACTCCACACAATTTGATGATGTGCCTGGGGCATCACGTCTACGGAGGGATGTAGTCCTGCAGCCGCAGGCGCCGCCAACCCAGCGAGGACCGCGGCTCCTTCGGCCCCGCGGGTGTCAAGCCCGGCAATGCGGTGGCCATGCGCCACCGGCTTATACTGAGTGGGAGCGATCCATGTGTGCCAATTCAGAACAACAGGAGGCAGCAATTGATAAGATCTCTCAGAGCATGGAACGTGTGGCCCAATCTGTGTTTCCCCTTGCCAGGCAGGTGGAGCTCCAGCAGCAGGCAGCAGAGTCCACGGCCCACTCACTCAGGCTGGGCATGGCGGCCTCAGACAGGGCACTCTGGGCTGAAAGGGTGTCTCTGCGTCAAGCACTTGATGCTCTCGCAGAGACACACAGGGAGGCCCTGAGGGATGACCATCAATCCCTCAGATCTACTCTGGGTGTGCTCTTGATGTCCCAGAGGCAGCCGACAGAGGAGGTAGCAGCTTGAGAATACCATCTTGGCTGAGCTACGTGCATGCCGGGAGGTGCTCCAGATGTCATGTCAGACCATGCAGGAAGAACTCTGTGTTACACCTTTTAGCTTGCAAGAGGAAGCATGCGTATCACGTGAGGTTCTGCATGCTGACCTATGTCATCGCAGCACAGAACCAGGCTCACCGGTCCCGCAGACTTGCTGCCGACGAGGGGCAAGCTGCGCATAAGTGTGGTCAGGGTACTGTACCATGTCCACCTTTTGAGTCAGAGGGTGAGCAGGACGACGACTTATCTCCCACATAGGTCGCACCATGCAGCGTTTGAGCCCATGGAGGTTTTTTTTTATCTCAACATCATCGCATGTGGGTGTTGAGGTACACCCTGTACCTCCCCCCTCCTGGGTACCTCTCCTCTTCTGGGTTTTATGTAGCCATTTTTTATTTTTATAGTTAGTTTAATTAGTTAATATAGTTTAAAATTGTTTGTCTATTGTGCATTTATGTGACGGTGTGATGCATTGTGGCTTTTGGAAGCATCCACTGTCTGTTCCAGCTGGGCCCATTTAAGCCTGTCTCGTGTAGGTGTTTGCAGCTTGCGGTCCTTACTCACATATGCCACTCCTGCTTCCCCTATCCATGGGCTTGCAAGGATGGTTTGGTGTTACAACCATTTACACAAGGGCATTGGACTTTCGTCAGATCTGTGGTCTGTCTGCTGCTGTACTCCTTGTGTTAACACCCCTAGTGGGGATTATAGATGTTTTTTCCATGGCATGTCTGCAATCAATTTTGGTGAGTACATTATTGAAATGTCCATGTATTGATGTTGATTGGGATATATGTTCATTTCTTGCCTGTATACGTGCTTTATGCACTTCTTGCTGTAAACGGTAGCCTGCACCCTGCAGCTGTCAAACTCACACTGATGTGAGTTGGTGTAAAGTTGGTACGTGTTGAGTACAGCCCCTGGGGATTGTGGCAAAGGAGGATGCATTAGGAATGTGACCGAAGAGGCGCAACTCATGGTGCAGTCCTCACCTGAGATGTCCGCCTATACTACTACTACGCTCCGTTCGGTTTGAACGCCATATTGTTTCTTTCTTCCTTCTTGGACTTTGATGCAGCCCGAGGGTGCAGTTGTCCTACTGGACTACTGCTCTTTTACTGGTTTTTCACACTCTGGTGCCTTTAGTCCCTGTTCTTCTTCCTGCTACTGTCCTTGTTGCAGATCTGTCCACCCGTCTCTCAGGCTGTTATTTGCACATACTCTTACACTGCCTCGGTTTACCTCTGTACAATTCTGTTCAACAGCATCTTTCTGTCGCTCCTCCTGTCTTTTATCTATGTCATCCATGCATTTATGTTGGCTGTTGACTTTTACCAATGCTATTCAACTGTTGTGGCTTTTAACTTGCTGTCAGCTCTTTCCGGCTATCTCACATTCTCTGTGCCTTTCAAGAATTCTGCGGTCTCTGCCTTTCTTTGTTCACGCTATCAGCTCAACCATCCTGTTGTGCCAGCCTCCTTGGTTCTGTTCAACTCAAGTTCCAGCTCTACCTGTCAGGGTACAGAACCTGGGGTTGTGTGGGAGGAGGTCATTGTAGGTCTCAGACATGACCCAGTGACAACCAGCATGAAGACACACACACAGGAAACTTTCCAGCCTTATTAAAAGCTTTTATGCCCTTTCTGCAGGAAAATGAGCCCCCAGACTACGTTTCCCAGCGGACACTGAGCCAAGAACTACAAAACCCTGGCCACGTTAGGTGGTGCACACATGCGCATGTGTGCGCAAGCAGAGGCACGGGGCTCATGCTCAGACTTCCGACAGCAGCAGACGTGTTTCCAGGAGCTCCAAGCAAGGTGAGCAGCAAGAGGGACCGCGGCACAGCCGACCTTCCTCCAAGCCCCTTGCACATGCAAGCTAAGTAGCACCAGTGCTGGTGAACTTAGCCATGCATTGTAGAAGATGCGCACAGTACAGCAAAGCCGCGTTGAGGCGCTAATGCCAAGAAGCTTTACAAGTTGTCAGGGGCACACGCAGGGGGCATCACCCATATCCTCGAGTCCCCCCTGCTCCATAGAAGCTAAGTTATTAGTGCAGTAGCGTTCCTAGCCACAAACTAATACAGCACAAGGGGGGGGCACCCAGTGACGCACAAACTTGAGTGCAGTGCATGTCATTAGTATATGTAATTAACCGCCTGCGCTGCCTATAGAAAGCCGCGGCTGGCAGACCGCTACTTGTCCTGAAGTCGCACCTCACCACACACGTCTAGTAGCACATCCAAGGCACATTCTATCGTGTGTGATTCTTAACACATGGTCTCCGTTAAACGCAGGGCCACGTGTGCCTACCTTACCCCATTAACAGTGTATAAACCATCACGGGGGAAAGCAAAACTATACAAACGAAACAGCAGACAAGAGTGCTTGTTTGTCGAGGAGTCACTAAGTTCGAGGCATGGATGGTGTTATGTGTGTGTGGGAAAAACAGAATAGTAACTCACACTCTCTTTGCAGCATTGAACTGCTCTTGTTACCGGACCTGAGAGTGCGCAGGCAGGAGGCCAGCACTCACCATAGAGATAAGTCTCTCTTTTGCTTGCCTTTGAGCCATATTGTACAATGTGCATGAAGTACATGGTTTCTCTTATTGAGTATGTGTAATTGTCAATAGTTGTATTTTGTATTTTCACTACTTTCCCTTGCCCATCAACCTCCCCTCTCCTGAGCCTCTTTCCGGTTATTCAGAATACCAATGCCTATCCAACCAAAGGATCCCTAACCCTCTTTCCCCGCCGGGGTCTCGGAGGCCTGTGTAAGTTTTACCTTGCAGGTGCCCAGAAAGCGGAGGGGGTGGTTGGTTCGTGCAACTCCTGCGCCTGGAGACTGGAGCTGTGACACTACCCATCAATTGTTGCATCCTCATTGATTATTATGTACTGAAATTGCTACCCATCCTGTTGAACCATTGTTCAGCTGTGCTACCTTGGTAGATATTCTATCATTCTGCTTGGACATATGCTTGGCCATATTCAGGGACTTCAAGTCATCTACTGGAGACTCTTCCAGGGTTTTTTGGTGGCTACAGGATTTTTCCCTGGTTTGGGGTTTTGGCTCCTTGGAGTTCTCTGCGATTTGGTATGTTTACCAGTCATGGGGGCCTCTAAGGTGGCTGGACCCTATTTACACAAAAGGTAGAACAAGGAAACCAAGGGGTAGGGGGATCCTGAAGCCAGGTAGACTAGAAGGTCAGTCATTTCATCTGATTCCATGTCAGGTGTGATTGTCTCAGGCCTATTTCCATTTATCATGTGTCACTTCGTATGTAATTGATCATGTGTTGTGCTTTTGGTTTCCTCTTTTGCTGTTGCCTGCCATGTCATGGTGTGGCCAACAAGGGTGATGTGGGTTGGGAGGGTTTGGGTGACAAACCACTGTTTGTCATGGCCTGTTTTCCAGAGGGTGGTGTGATTTACACATTGCATGTGTTCCTTTGGTCACACAGGATTGGTTATGTTTAAGTAGCTAAGGATGCACACAATGTGGCAACATTCTCAGGATGGTAAGGTTGTGACAGTTGACTGTCTCTTTGTCATCATCGATTGTCACCTGGCATGTGCCAGGCCTGTGTGCACTCGGCAGGGGTGGGAGTTTAGGTGAAAAATGTGGCCACAAGCTGGGTCTGGGCTGCCTCGCCACGTGCCCTTTCCCTCCCATGAGCAGCGCCTGTGTCTGTTGGCGGGGATGTGGGGGCACCAACATGTCCACCAGTACGCCGCACCGTGTTGCAACATAATGCAGGACACATGCTGCCACAATGATCCTGCACACTACTGGGGTGCATATAGTAGCTGACCGCCAGAGCGGTCAAGGGAGTGAAAGCGTGACTTCAGAATTCTGAATGTGCGCTCCACTATGCCCCTGGTCGCAATATGGGCAGCATTGTATCTTAGCTGGGTGGTGTGGTGGGGTTCCGTATTGGCATCATCATGTGGTTGCTCAGAGACATTGTCCCCTGGGGAGGTCATAATGGTTGTGATTAATTGGGTTTCTGTATTTGTCTGTGTGTGACATGCATGCATGTGCACAGGCATTTGTACTCACCTAGGAGCCATGTGTCGCCATGCTTCCCAGCTTCCACGGCCCGGCTCAGGGCAGAAATTTTGTATATGAAACTGTCATGGGCATCGCATACAACCTGTACGTTGATGGAATGGCAGTGCTTGCGGTTTCGATAGATGTGCTCAGTGGCCATAGTTGGACGTAGGGCCACATGGGTGCAATCTATGGCACCAAGCACTTTGGGGAAGTGTGCCACCCTGCAAAAGTCCTGGACCATGGCCTGACTTTCTGCCGGTGTTCTGGGCATGTATATGTGCCTGCGGACTGAGGGGTGCACAGTCATGGTTGCCAACACCTGGTGTAGGCAGCGTGACTGCGTGGCCTGTGAGACACCCCCAACTATGGCAGTTGTCCGCTAAAATGACCCAGTGTGGGCTAGTCTGAGGTAATTGCAGCAAACTTGTGGTTTAATGTCTTTTTGACATACGCTGAGTATATTTGTAGCGTGCTAAATAATTAGTAAACTAACAGAGACTTTTGTCGTAATATTTTGGAACGGAAACAAGGTACTTCTGAACGAGTCCATTTGGGAAGAAACGGGACTTGGTGTGACTATTCGAATAGTAATTTACATAGTCACGTAAATAGTATCTACCGGGCAGGAGCTTTTATTTAACTGTGAATAACTTTGATTTTTCGTAGCATCAGGATAATACAGTACAGAAATATATAATGCACTTACATTAATACACAGTATACAACTTCTGTTCTTACAGATAGACTTTTCCTCCAGTTGGAAGCAATAGAGTTGGTTAAAAACACACTCTAGGACACATGGAATTGTGCCACTTTCCTTGCATTTTCAAGATCCCAATGACTTAAAAGAGGTATGTTACCTAAATTACTTTTGTTCTACGCATTGAGAGGTAGCAACAAAATGCAAAACCAAAACACTTTCTCGTCACTAGCAATAACATTAAGATATATGCTGTTACAGCTATTGGAGAGTTTGAGACAAATCTTAAGAAACTTCTGATCTAAAAGACACATCAGCAAGTTATATATAACAAAGTGGTCTCTTTGAATCACTGCAGTGTCAGGTGAGCTTACTTTATGTCAAAGAAATCTAACTTTCAGTTAAAGACTGATTAATGTTATTTTGGTCTGGTATAGCGGGACCCAGCGCTGAAATAGCGACTGTTCGCTAACCAGACCGTTTTTATCACTATAAGTCAGTAAATAACGTAATCGTGGTTTATTCTGTTCATTCTTATATAAGACATTTTGAAACAATTGGCAAGAAAGAGTTGTTGTAACAACTCCTACACAGGTCTGTGGAGATATCTTTGACTATATTCTTAGTTTTGAGTGACATTTTGAGCTATTATTAAAGAATAATTCAGTGGCGCAATCAGATTTATCTCTATATTTACAGAAAATATTTGTTTGATATCAAAACCTGAAGAAGGGCATCTAGCCCGAAACACATCGTAAATGATAGATTGCTGACTTATATAGTCAACAGGACTAACATCTCCTATCAAGATATCAAGAAAACTTATGGGAAAAACTTTGATTTAGTTCAAGAAATTAGATACAATGTCTTTGACATTTTTAAAAAAATATATGGTTACTAATAAATTGTATAATTTATGACATTGGAGTAGTAGAACACATTACGGAAGACTTTGATTCCTTATGTTGTGTGGAACTGTTATTTTTGACAAAACCTTTGTGGTTACAAAAATTGTTTTCTAAAAACTGTTTGAATTTCACTTCTCAATGAATAAAATTTGTTGAAAAAAATCTCTTTGATTTCACTTGAATTAAGTATTACGGTTACAACCTGTGGGGTTGTGAGTGTTGTGCTCTTGAGTTTTCTTGAGATACCCTCTTGTTTCGATGATGCAGCAGTGCCTGTGGGACCTATGCATGTATACAAAGAGCATATGGAAGCAATGGCCCGACAGGAACTGCTTGAGAATTTCTTCTCATTGCCACACCCAACTTTTATCCCCCCCTTACACCTATGTATATGTTCTGCACATTCACTTTCAACACTTGTACACAAATACAAATGTCCTGTCTGAGACAGGCATGGTATCAAGAGAGACACTGACTCAAAATTAACAGTTTGAAAACCTTCATTATCAGACTTTGTGGGGTTGGTGTAATGCCTACCTGGCTCTAACCCTCAGAGATTGTTCCCTAAACTGATGCTTCTAAGGGCCGTTGATGTCCATAACTCCAAAGCCAAAGTTTGTCTGTGTCCAAACCTAAGCTTGCACTGACTCTTAAATCAGATGTGATAGGAATTTTCTTAAAGGTAAAATGGAGATTCAAAAGAAAATTGAAACCACAGCTGGTTTTAGGGTAGTTCTGTCATTTCAAAGTAGTTCAATTCAACACAGTTGCTCTTGGAACCTTTCACATAGGGCGCTCTTGCAGCAAGTCAATAGAGTTCACAATTTTGCTGGGTTCTTGGAGTTCCCTTCCCAAAGATTTGATCCTTCAAGTTCCAAACACACAAACACAGTTCCTGTTAGGCCTCTCAGGGTTCCCTTCACCAAGTCTAGTCCTCTTTTCACAAAGTTAAAACATATATTTAGTGGGCCTTTTAGGGATCCCTTCCCCAAGCCCCAAGCTTATGCCCCTCTTTATGCAGTTCAACAAACAAACAATTGTAGCTCATGTCAGGATGGACATTTCACTGTACAGTTCTTTCATGGGGTAGTATCAGAGATTCTTTCGAGAACGCAGGGTTCTTTGTTCCTCTCAGGTGTGACCACTCTGACCTCCACCACCTCTACTTATTCTCTCACACCTCTTCTTATTCTGTGCCTCTTCCACGCTGTCCTTTTCCTCTTTACTGTACTTCCTGCACACCTTCCTTTTCTATCGTGCACATTGTCACGTTTTATAACACGGCACACGCCAACTAGGGAACTCCTTCCTGTTTATTTTTAATATACTACAGCCTCTTTTGAGTAGGGCTCCAACCCGTCTCGCACCCAACCTCCACAAACACCCCATATCACACTGGACTAGGAACCAGGGCAGTGTGTATCAATAACATATTTATTAATTTATTATTTAATGAAAAAGGAAAAATATCAATACACATTAGCCACCAATGTTGTGGCAATGCCAATGCAAGGATCTCTACAGAACAATTAGATTAAGATATCCTATTACAATTCAAACAGTTCTTTAATGGCAAAACAGAAAAAAAAATATATTTTACAAAGTGACAGCACCAACGGGTTAGCACTCCCCCCTGCAACACTCACCCCCAAACATCAGCTAAACTTGATTCCTTTGAATGGAAGGCAGTGGCAAGAAGTAGGAATAGAGAGAGAAAATCGGATTTGGGGTAAAGCCCACCACCACCAGATGGGTGGCTAGCAAAGAAAGGCAATGCTCACAATAGAACAACGGGATGGTTTTAATAAGACAGATGCAAATATGAATCCGTTTGTTCATGCACACAATACACAGACATATTCGGTTTTCAGTTACAAGGAGACTAATTATTTTGAGGTAACATCTTAGGACTATAATAATTCAATACAACACCAGGGACAAGATGGTTGATTTCGAACTTCAGCAATTTTGGACTGTGAATTGCAATGGGGAAATTTATTGATTTACTTAAGAAAAATACTAAGGATTTACACAGTCAACTGAGAGGTTTTGAATCGTGATCTGCTAACATACACAGGCTAGTAATAGATTCTTCTATGGGAAGAAAACTGTATTACACTGGCAATGTGGAGTTTTCAATGGGGTTTTCAATGGGGAAAATATTGGATACAATGCCACAATAATGATGGGATTATGCAATATAGGGCTGGGGTATATGCTACTTACTAAGCAAGCTTTGGTTTAGGATTCATGAAAGCCAGCTGGATCTCAAGACATTCTGGACAGCTAGGGCACGGGGTCCGGTCAATGCACTGTCAAAGATTTTACGGTTCAGCCGCCTTCTCTGCGTCCTCCTTCTCCTGTCTCCCCGGATTCTTGTGTGGCTGCCTAGTACAGTCCCTCTTATATAGAAGAAATGACATTGCTAACTTTACAATCTGGGTGAGTACCCTGTAATTATCCCTGCTGCTCAGATAGGACAGTTTACCATTCCTCTCTCCGCCCTCTGGCATGATTGGTTCAAGGGAAGAGAGCACCATCTGTCTGTTTGCATTTATTACAATTCTTTGTTCTCATTAATACATTTTGGCAAAAACTAGTTATGTCTCATAACTTCATAATTATACTAGCCCCTGCCATATGAAACAGATATTCAGTTTTATCTGGTCATAGGAAATTATGTAAGCCGATCACCAACTCTGTATGAGGAAGCATGGCCCTTTTGCACATATTTGTCATTTTCATAAAATGTACAATAGTTATGTCTCTGCAAATGATCAAGCATATTCCTAATGTAATTTTCCATCTTTTCACCAACTGTCCCATTCGTCACATGTTCAGATCACCCAGAAACTAGTCTTAACTGGCCATTTCAATCCCCAAAGTCCTAGGTAAATGCAATTTATCTCTTTAAAACCGCCTGGAAATTACATGCACAAATAGCATAAAATGAAATTAATTCTCATTCTGATTGCTGTGAAACATGCCTGAAATGAAATCAGTCTTTTAATGTCAATTGGGAGTGTTGGTCCCCCCTGTGGGAGGGCCGCTTTATCCCCCACAGCCATCTGTCTTCATCTGGGCTCAGCCGGTGACCAGAGATTTTTATTAGTCCCTTAAAACTTTGCAGTTTGCTCTTTGAGGTGGGTGCAGGAAGGGCTCACACCTCCTGGTCAAGCTTTAGCCACACTTTGCCTTCTTTGAAATCTCTGGGCTCCTGCCTTTATGTCTGGCAGAGCAGCGAATTATGACGCCCTCAGCAGCATCACAATTTATTGTAGGGTTGTTTAATGGTAGGTGCGACTTCCATCTGGAAGCAGTGCTTTTAATTGTGAAGTTTCCTGCCTCAGCCCAAACAGTTTTTTTCCTGTAATAAGTGTCTTTTCAAAGGTGACTGAAGTTTTGTGGGTTGGAACCTAATATGCTATCGCTTTGATGAAACCCCCACATCATATTTCCATGACATTTACTGTGTGAGCAGTGCTAGCTTTTCCCAGTGTGGCTTTTTAAAGCCATATTTCTTTTCACATGTGTGCAGGCCATTTTTTTGTTTTTAATGTTTAAAACCCTATCTTGCAGGTCACAGGAGTCTTTGATTTCTCCTTTTTGAGCAATTTTGCATTTGCTGTTGGTTCATTGATAAAGAGGGGTAGGCTCCCATCGACATGGTTCTTTAATTTGATGTGAACAAAAGAAAAAGCCAAGACATTTTTTGTTTGCAGTGTTTAAAGGGCTGCTGTTCAAGTGAAAGGGAAAGCAAAGGCCATTTCTGGTTGTAATGTTGAAATTCTTGCCCCTCATGTGAATTAAAAGTAAATCAAGGCTGTTTTTGATGGCAGTGATTAAATGCGGCTTTTTAGGTGAAAGAGATTTCTGTTTGGGGCCTTTAAATGCACTCACAACACCTGCACCTTCTTTCCACCTTTCGTGCTTCTAAAACAATTCCTTTTGCTTTTTGTCATGCTCTCTTGCGCCTTCATTTTCTCATTGTGCTCTCTTGCACCTTCATTGTCTCATTTACGTGCCTCGTGCACTCTCTGCATTTACGTCGGGTACCCTCTTTCTCACTTTCAAAATGCGCACACCCTCTCTTAGCTATTTGTTTTCCTTCTCTCTGTCTATTTACTGTCTTTCTCGGTTTTGGGTCACTTGCACCCCTTTTCCTTACTTTCAGGCCATTCGCACCCACTGTTGGCTGTTTCCACGCCACCAGCGCACTTGTTCTGTGTCTCTATTTCCATGCCTTTAACACACTTTTCTATTACTCTGCTTTGCTTTCTTTCCACTTGTTCAGCTTTCACTTGCTTTTCTTTCTCCGCACTGCTTATGCTTACTTTGCTTTGCCTTTTACCTTTTCTTGATTTTCTTTTCTTTTCCTCTCTTTTACTAACCAGGCTGTTTGGTTTCTCAACGTTCCTGCTCCCACTGCAGCCACTCGTACGCTACTGAGGTTCATTTTGGTGGCACTGGCAAGCAGGTAAAAGGGTTACTGGGTCAAGGTCAGAGTCTCACCACCTGCCCCTCAGATACCCCTGGGACCAGCACACATCCTAGGGGAATGAGCTCTGGTCTGAACAAGGCCAACAGACTGCTTTTCATCCGCTCCGGCTTCCTGGAGACACGGTTCCCTTGCCACACTTAATCTGCTTACACTTACCGGGCTAGCATCTTGGTGTCCCACACTCCACCAATCCTTCTGGGCTCCTCTTCCTGCAGCCTTCTTCTCCTTGGCTCCTCTTGTCAAGTTCACTTCCCTATCTCGCTCTCTGATTCTGGCAGAACTACCCTTTTTATATTGCATGTGAGAGTCACTTGGAGTCAGGTGTGCACAATTGGGGAAATGTGCCTGACCTTGGCTGACTCTATTAGTGGGACAATTCAAAGGTGTTAGATGGTAGGCCTCCCTTTGTATCCCTATGTTGTGTCTATGGGTAATCTATACTTTTCCTGATCACCTCTTCCTCATCCTAGTACTTATTGGAAATAGGGAGGGGGAGATTGGGTAAGAGTGGGAACACCCCATGAAGACTGAGGGAGATGGTTGGTGGGCAATTAGGAAGGGGGATACCATGTCCCAACCTTGGGTATTCTCCTCTGAATCCACTGAGACCTTCAACTCAGATAATCCTCCCTCGCTTGTCCACCCCCAGGGACAGGATCCAAAAGTGATGGCCCTTCTGTGGCCACCTGAATGAAAGATCTTGGGGGAGTAGATGGGAGAATACTATCAGGTTTCTCACACCTGTCATTGTTTCAAGTAAAAATGTGACTACGTGTAAATGTGATATCTGAAATGCACGACACAAAAACAGCTTCCCAAATCCCCACCCTCAGCACACCCTCCCCAGAACCCCACCCTCAACACACCCTTTTTGGACACAAGATTTGTTTGTACATGTTGATTGTTGTACTTACCGCAATCACCTTTAGTCCCTGCTACAGCCTCTGCACTCCCAACTCCCTCAATACCCTCTATGTGATGTATGGACTTGGTCGTCTCCTCTCAAGGCATGAGGCGGAGGGGTTCCACCGTCTCTCCTCTTGTGGCCGAGTTTTCCCTCCTGTGTTTTGCAATGAGGCTGTGTACATTTGCTTTGTGGTTGTGCCACCGTTTGCATCAATCCCTTGTCATGCTGGGATCAGTACCCACAGCCATCACCCTTGTCATCACCTCTGTCGATAATGCAGACTTTCTCTGCACACTCGTTCTCCTGTGCAGGGTGCTAAAAAGAGCATCAGAGTTCGACCACTGCATCTCCAATTAAATCAGCTCTGCGTCTATGAATTACGGCTAGGAGAGCTGGATATCAGGGACTTATTCTGCCGGTAGATTATGTTGCCCCCTCTTATGGAACTGGATGGCAAAATGAAATGTGGGATTCATGTGGATTGAGTTTTAAAACTGGCTATCAGCAAATTTCCCATTCTGGTGGTGATGCAATGTCTGGCACTGGCAAGTCTGGTGCCAGTATTTCCTGCAATTTGGAGGCAGTATCGGTATTACTGGCATAAAACAGCCAGTAATACCAGCCCATGGCTGTTGACACCGGTAATACCAGCATGCTGTTATTACTGTTTCCATTGGGGAGAAGCATGTGTCTGTTGATAAACTGGTAATTCCAGTGGACGCCCCTGCCGTAATGATAAAACTTGCATGCTGGTATTTACACTGTCTTATCGGTCTACTCATAATGAAACCCTATGTCTGGTATTTCCGCTGCTATTTACCACTCAGTACAATACGAAATGAGGATAACAGTGTTTTTTGTGGGTCCTTTTGCAACTGTTGTTTGAAACACCAGCCTACTTTGGAATGCAGTGTAAAATAACATGGTTGTGTTTTGCTAACTGAAATACACTGTTTTGTTGCAGCTTTTTGATTGTTTGTATATGTATGATGTGTATATTTGGCCAAATTGTCCAAATGGTCAATATGCCTTGAATTCAGAAGCTAGAGATGAGAATTATGCCAACTGTAAATAAAAGACATATTCACACAACATTTAATTTTACTTTTAAGGCATAAGGCAAGCTGTATGCCTAAAAAATATCTCCTGCTGTGACAGCAGATTCCAAGGACATAATGACCTGGAGTTGTTTTGGGGGACAATGAGCAAAGCAAGTCTACTGCAGATTGCCTTATATGTCATTGGTGCTGAGCCTTTATGCCAAGGAAGTTTGGATGCAGCCATAGTCAGCAATTCTTCAGGTCTTCATATGTTAATGAAATCAGCAGCGGTCTGGCACCAGGGAAAAGGACCTCTCCAGTATCCATGCCAGCAACTTCTCTTCCCACATCTTTGTTCCTGGTAAATCAGTATGCCCTCCTTTTCCCTCTCCACTCACATGCTTGGCTTTCTTTCATCAATGCTCCATGTTCTAGGGCTGACTACAAAAAAACCCAGCAATTATAATAAACAACATGGACAAATATAAACATCTTTAGGGTAATATGCTAAGCTTAAATAGCTTAATTATGGCATTATTTTTTCCAATCTTAATTGGAAGTCTACAAATACCAGAATGGATTTTCAATATGAGCTAAATAAAAATAAGCAGCAGGTTTCCAGACTTAATGGCTTGAAACAAAGGATGAAGAGCAAGAAAGTGAAAATGTGACATATTAAAATGATTTGTATTGGTGTTGCAAGTAAGCATACATGAAAATAAGAGCCCTTGTTTGCATGTAACAAGGACCAGTATTGATATTTTTCCAATTCCACTGGAGGTGTTCCAGGGTTTCACAATTATTTCTGAATCTGTTTATCAGTTCTTACCTATTGTTTCTGTGAAAAGAATTGCAGACAATGGTCTTTTGCAGTGAACAAAATGTATCTTTTATTACTGCATGTATATTATGCATAATTCTTTTGAAACAAAAAACATCACAGATTATGGTGATACAGTCATTGTTACCTCTTTTCACTCTTGGACATGTAGCATTGATTTATAATTGAAACAGAATTTTACACATACAAATTGCAAAGAACCAAATAAGGAGTTGATGGGCTGCAGTTGCCTGGGACAAAATAAGACCTCTAATTAATTTAGCTGTGCACCATAAAACATGCACTTCCAAAAGTTAAAATAAATCATGGTGAATGGGAGATGGAGAAAGTTGTGGCCGGTAGATATGCATATTCATTTTTAAAACTGCATGTAGGACAAAGAACTAAGAAAACATTTAAAAAAGCTCTTTAATGGAAGTCATCTTCTGAGCACACAAATAAAAATGAAGCCTTTGGTAAAATATAAAGTTTGCATATTTACTAATTGGACTTTTAAATATGGTCTGGGACCATAAAAACGAGCTGGACATTTTTTGATGGGAGTTAGGGAATCCAAATCACAGATGTAACCATGCTATTTTGTAAATGAACTGCTCAAACAAATGATCCTGAAAACATGTCTTGCTTTGGTTCATTTCTCAAATAGAACTTCAATGGAATAATATTTGATAGTGAATGATTGGAATACAAGTAGGCCATTTGTATGTATGTTCTCTGACAAGTGGCTAACAAAGTGATTTTAGCCCTGTAGCTGCAGGAAACAAATAATTAACTCCAAATTGCAGCTTTTTAAAATACATGGCCAATACAATAAATAATTATCACAGGGAACATATCATATGGCTTATTTCAGTTTGGATCACATTGCGGTACAACAATGCATTAAAATGGCAGTGCTGGCCTTGGATTTCATGTTCAATCAAATACCGATATCCATGTGTGGCAAGGGCACTGCTGCCATCTGATGCACATTGGGCCTCATTACGACCCGGGCGGTAAGTATCGGACATTACCGCCATGGCGTAAATAGCGTTTACGGCTTGGCCCGATGGCGTAAAGTGCGGCTCATTCCGACCCATCGGGCACGAGCTTTACGCCATGGCGGTAATGTAAAGTACGCGATGGCGGAAATGACCCCAAAACGGCACTCACCGGCGTCGTCCGCCGCGCTAGGTACACTTCCGCCATCCATCTTAGCGGTGACCGTAATTAGCGGTCAGCGTACTTTACGGTCACCGTAAATAAGCGGAACCGGAAGTACCGCCATCGCGCCGGAACGGGAAAGAGCACGGCGGCCATCTTGAAAAACACAATCCATCGGCATCCTCCGCAACCACTGGACATCTGACCCTGAGACCCTGCAAAAACCAATACCTACCCATTTCCCTGCTCGAAAATGCCCAAATCTGTCCGAAAAGCCTGTGACCGGCAGCGGCAAGACCGGTTCACAAGGGAGGAGCTCAATATACTTGCTGAGACCCTACAGGAGAATTTCGCTGTGGTCTTTTCCACACAGATGACCCGGCCGGCTATTGTGAAGAAGAAGGCCATATGGGCCTTAGTTGCCCAGCGGGTTAGTGCAGTAGGGACCGTCCCCCGCAACGCAAGGCAGTGCCGGAAGCGCTGGGACGATCTCCGGCTCCGCGTCAGGAGCATCCTCTCGGCGAACCGCAACATGGGCATGGCGACCGGGGGAGGATCTGAGTCCCCAATCAAACTACAGCCCTGGGAAGAAATATGCGCCTCAACAATCGGGATGGAGTCCATTGAAGGGGTAGGAGGGATGGAGCGAGGAGCACTGGCATCAGGCGATGCAGGTAGGTGCCTCAAATGAAGCCATGCTAGAGTCACTGAAGTCCATTCATGTGAAGCCCAATGTTACCCTATAGTGTAAATGCAACACATCAGCAGGGTACTGCCTAGAGCCACATCTGACCTCCACCCAGTACGCATGCAGTATGCACACCCTAACTGCAGGCACCCACATACCTCCATGCTACTTCCACGCAAAAGTGAGACAACCTGTATGCCCCTGCCTCAAATGTGCCGCATCTAGTAACCCAAATGATGTCATCCATCACGATGCACGCGCAATGTACGCAGACCCATCAATAACACTCTTCCTCCTTTGCTCCACCACAGGCTCAGACTCAGAACCCGATGATGAGGACACACCTGACACCACACCTGTCAAGAGGGCCAGGACCACAGGGCCAACACTACAACCCTCCACCTCTGCTGCAGCAAAAAAAACACCACAGCAGCCAAAAGCCGGTGCCAGACAACAGGACAGGCCACTGACCGGCACCCCAGCAGGTAGCAAGGTAGCTGCAGCAGAAGCAGTAAACATCCCCCAAATGGTTCCCACAGAGGGGACAGGTTCAGCAGGAAGCAGCACTATGGGGGAAACTGCTGCCATACCAGCCTGCTCAGACAGTGATGCAGGGGATGCAGAGGATACTGATGTGGGACCCCCCACGGCCCACCTCCAATCCCCCACCCTGTCCCAAAGCAGCCCACATGAGGATGCCACACAGGTGCAAATCGATGATGACGATTGGCCATCCCCCCCAAGCCCTGTTGTAAGTCTGCAGGAGGGGAGCAGCCCCATGGACACACCACAGGCAATAGGCATGGTACAGAGGGAACAACAGAGCCTGGAGGAGCTCATAACTCACCAGCAGCAACTCTCCTCGCTCCTTAATGAGCATGTCACGGAATGTGGGGGTGCAAGGGCATCAATGGAACACTGCACCGAGACCCTGAGGGCAGTGATGGTGCAAAGCACCGAGACCCTGAGGGCAGCGATGGTGCAAACCTCCGAGACCCTGAGGGCTGACATGCAGTCCTGCACAAAGGACATTTGTGCCGAACTTGCTGACATGCGGCGCGTGCTGTCTGAGCTTGCACGCTCAATTCGGGACATGCATCCAACTGAGCAGCCAAGCACATCCTCCGCTGCCAGTTCCACCCCGAGCAGCTCCGTCCGCCGATCAGGCCGGACCCTGCGGAGCACAGGCAGGGGTGCCCCGGGGTCTGGGAGAGGGGGCTGCCAATAGTGCCTGCCTGGTGCAATAATACATCAGCCACTTGATCACAGGGGGTGTTGGGGTATTCAGGGGGGAGGGGAGAGGGGGGAGTGGGTGTGTTGGGGTATTCAGGAGGGAGGTGGGAGGGGGGAGTGGGTGTGTTGGGGTATTCAGGGGGGAGGGGGGAGGGGGTGTGCCACGACATGTTATCTCCGAAATACACTTTTTGCTTCTCCAAAATGAATTGTGTCGACATTTTCATTGCATATGTGTGCTTCATTGGTGTACAGTCCACAGTGTGCATGTCCCAGGAACACACAGTGGCCCAAGTGCAGTCTCCATGTGGTACACACCAGCCGTGTGTGTTAGAAGCAGTGGTCGATGATAGTTTGGCGCATTGCACGCCCCTCCTGGGCATCGCCTCCTCCATAGGGTGCCGCCCCATCAGCACCCTCCTCATCCTCATCGTCAGGTGGTTGCAGTTCTGCGTCAGGGGGCAGGGGCACATTCCGTCTGACGCACATATTGTGTAGCATGACACATGACATGACGATCTTTGCCACCTTCTCATGGCGGTACAGGAGTGCACCACCAGACCTGCTGAGGCATCGGAACCGTGCCTTCAATAGGCCAAATGTTTGCTCTATGACCACACGGGTACGTGTATGTGCACGGTTGAAGTCCTCCTCGTGCTGGTTCTGCGGGTTCCGGACTGGTGTAAGGAGCCACCTCTTCAGGGGATAGCCTGCATCACCTGTATTTGGGCGAGATTGTATGTGTCAGTCATGACGTATGACAAAAAACATGATGTGCCACCATGGCTTGTATCCAACTGTTACTTAGGATCACTCCTACATGCACTGATCAATTCACACAATGCAACAAGTATATGCTCATGTCTCCCATGGCCTGTCTTGCATGCCATCACCCAATGTATGCAGTGGGGTGGAGTGCATTGTGAGTGCCCATCCACTGTGTCCGTTCATGCTGTTTGGTTAGTTGGCCTGGCACATGTCCTGTAATGGCAATGCACACATCATTGCAACATTTCTGTGCGCCTCATCATGGCCCCAGTGAGCGATGGTGATGTGGACAGGGCCATTTTGGGGGCCCTGCTGTCTGTGTAATGGTGTGTTGATGTTTCTGTCCGTCATGTGCCTCCTTCGTGGTCAGTTGTGGGGGACAGGCCTGTCGGTTGATGGTGTTGGGTGCATTTAGGTGTTCTGCATTGTTGGCAATGGGGTCTGATTTGGTAAAATGCACATGCAGATGGTTGTGTCATGGTTGGGGCACGACCTCATTCACAGGGGAGGGCTGCATACATTGGGTATTGGCTTTACTGGCGTTGGGTGGAGTCTGGGTTGCTCTAGGGTATCATCTATCCCTGTTCTCTCTGCTACTCACAGCCAGGTGGAGTATGCATCATTCCCCCCCCCCTTTCAGCCAGGTGGAGTATGCATCATTCCCCCCCCTTTCAGCCAGGTGGAGTATGCATCGGTATGTCATTCACCTACCCACTTCACATTTCCATGGTCATGACATTGGACTCACCGAGTAGCCAGGATCTTGGGCCTGCATGTCGCTCCATGTAGCGTGGTATTGTGGAGTTCCTCAGGACCATTGCGTCATGGGTTGATCCGGGGAATCGGGCACAACAATGTGTGATGATCTTGTTGGAGTCACAGACCATTTGCACGTTAATTGAGTGGTACTGTTTCCGGTTGCGGTACGGTACCTCCATGGCACGTGGAACAACCAATTCCACATGGGTGCAGTCGATGGCACCAATGCAACCAGGTATGCCTGCTAGTGCATGGAATCCCACTTTGGTGTTTGCAATCTCCTGGGCAGTCCGTGGTAATGAGATGTGGTCATCTGTGTGCTTGAGGAGGGCATCGAGCACTTGGATGAGCGTACGTGAGAATAATGGTTGTGAGATTCCATGCAAGTGCCCCACTGTGTGCTGATAGGTGCCTGTGGCCAGGAAGTGGAGTACAGACACTACCTTCAGTAGGGGTGGGATGGCGGTTGGACTTTCTATCATGCTGACGATGTCGTTGTGTGTCATGTCTACGATGGCGGTAATGGTGTCCCGGTCCAAACGGTACAGGGTATGGATCTGCTCTGCAGTGAGGTTGAATGGACTGGCTCTGATGCGTGGGATTGGGGGCTGCCTGCGTGGTGCCACTGGCTGTGCTGGTGGGGCTAGCTGGCCCTGCCTTGCCCTCCTTCTCCTCCTGCGTCTCCTCCATGCAGCCTGTTGTTGTTGTTGTTGTTGTTGCTGCAGTTGTAGCACTCGCATTGCTATCAGGTCCTCCAGCCCCAACATTGCTAGTCGTATTGGTATCATTGTGGAGTGTGACTGGGTGTGGGAAGGGGTGGGGTGTGCACTTTTTGTACTTCCTGAGTCTGTATTGCCTTCACCTGTGCTGTTTCTGTGCACCTGTGGCAGCTGCATTCACTTACATGTCCCTTTACGGTTGGTTCGCGATGGCGTAATTAGCACCATGGCGGTAAGGTACTTAACGGCCTGGGTGATGGCGTTAGGTGCATGTCCGCTCGGGTTGGCATTCGCGTACCTTACCGCCATGGCGCTAAGTACGGTGTGGGAGGTCGCGTGCGCGCTCCCTTGATGCAGTTAGCGGCAGCGTTAACTACGATGGCGCTAATGGCATCGTAGTTAACGGTCACGGGTCATAATCGTGCCTGGCGGAAAACGATGGCGGTAACCATTTACCGCCATCGTTTTTCACTTAGCGCCAAGGTCGTAATGAGGCCCATTGTCTGTCATTTTTGGATAAACTCCTAAAAGGGAACATTATTTACAGAGGGGTAGAAATCAGATTAAATCAGATTTCTCCAAAATGCAAAAAGCCTAAACATAGTTTGTATTGAAAAAAGGCATAGATTTTGGTAGCTAGTAGGTGCTTTGTGTACTTGAACATAAATTCCACATTGCAGTTGTTATCGCCTGAACATGAAAACTAAGATCAATAAAACTATCAAAAATCTTATCTGACCTTGACATGGTTTCCCTAATTTCTAAACGATCACACTCAGAGAGTTAATGTCAGTGGTTATCTATTGGACACCCTTCCTGTTCATTGTGGGGTACCACAGGGCTCCTCCTTATAACCATTGCTTTTTAATGCGTACATTTGCCACCTGATGTCAAAATGTTCTAATTTCGGTCTGCATTACCATTCATTTGTTGATGACAAAAAGATCTATCATTGTGTCAATAATGCTAAATGTTGGACTGTTGCATGAAGTTAACCTTTGGATGATCCTCAATCGACTTTAACTTAATCCATCAAAAACAGAGGTCATATTATTTGGGCCTAGGCATATTCTTAATGATCAACTTAGATTTGCATCTCCTCCTCCTCATTTTGGATATCCACCCTGCTTTGACTCCAAAGACTGACAATCCAATTTGG
Organism: Ambystoma mexicanum; assembly: GCF_040938575.1. Taxonomy (NCBI): domain Eukaryota; kingdom Metazoa; phylum Chordata; class Amphibia; order Caudata; family Ambystomatidae; genus Ambystoma; species Ambystoma mexicanum. The sequence continues at coordinate 439,850,195 of NC_090934.1, forward strand.
GCTGTGAAACCCATGGTGGGCAGACAGTTAAGTCTATCATTTATAGACTATCTGCCTGATTTACAAAAGCACTGTCCACGACACAATCCAATTGGAAAAGCACTTTGTAAATCAGGCCCTATGTTATGTTTCTTACAAGCTAGTTTGCCATGTATACCCTTAACTGATCATCCAACTGTTGTTGGAGCACTGACTAATTTTAAATTGGACTACACTAATATGATCCTTGCAAGAGTGACAGCTGTCGTGACTGAAGACTGCACAAAAAGCCACAGTCAGGCTGGTCTTTTATCTGCCCATACATGCCTCAAATTCTCAATTGTGCAGATCTGTGCACTAGTTGCTAGTGAACCAGATGATAGAGTTCAAAATTCTGTGCTTAGTCATCAAATGCTTGCTCGGGCTAGCTCTACTTCACCTCTCAAAACGAAGTAGGGAGTATCATCCATCCCGTACCTGTCTTCCTGCCATGCAATACATGTATTGGCTGTCCCCAAAACCTGCTGTGTGTCACAGGGAGAAAGGCTATTCTCTGTTATGGGTCCTTTTCTGTGGAACTCACTCCCAGTTCATTTACAATCAATTGATGGCTTATTGCTTCTCCCCAAAGCTCTAAAGACATTTCCCTTAATTGATGTTACCCACTCATTCCCAGTAATGCCATTCAGTGCATGACTTGTTGTTATCATCTGTGCCTAGATGCATTTAACTCTGCTCAGTTTTGTGCATTATAAATACCAAATACTAAATACCAAGGTCATGTAGAAAAATAGTATCATGCAAATGATACATCACTTATAAAATAGACCTCAATTAAAATGTTTTGCTATAACAAAGAAAACAGTTAGTTAGGTATTTGTAAGGCTCCTTTGGGACCTGCTTTGCAACGGTTTGTGGCCCTGAGACAGTGGTTGATTTGTCTCCGGACCAGAGAGGATTGGGATGAGACCGCAAAGACTCCCAGGGGATAGGCAGGAAAAAGACCCTCACGTCTGGAAACACTGCAATCACTTTCAAAGCACTTTAAACGGGCTGATACGGTTACATGGTTCGAAATTGGGGGACCTTGGAACTTATTAATTTCCGCTTGTACCCATAGGAGCCTTGTTCGCTTGACAGCAACTGCTACCAGGAGCTAGCTGTGCCACAGCTGGCCAACTGATGCAGAACACACATATCTATGTGAATCTACGTGTTTGAGGCAATCTATACATTCACCTTAGGTCATATATATCACATTTAAAGCAACAAGGGTCCTGCATGAGATGTTTTCATCTTTTGTGGGAGTTTGTTTTGCAAAATGCAGTGTACTCACTAGCTCATCTTTCCCCAGTGGTAGCTCCTGGCCCCTGCATGATACTGGATAACCAGGAAATGCTTTTAGTTCCTGCTTATCCTGTCTTTATTTCAAGCCCTGTTGTAAAACATCCAATATTGGATGTTTTACCACTCCATCACACTATGTGTTTCAACTAAAAAAATAATGTACTCCACCTGCACTAATTACTGCCACACAACAGCATTAGCTAGGTTTAAAAGCGTTTTTGTCATCTGTTCTGTCATGATGTGTCAACTTTGTTCAATATCGTTTTGTAATGATGTCTTTATCCTTCTGTATTTTCTCTTATTGAGTACAGCATGTAAATACATGTTTTACATTCATTCTGTTTGAATTTGCTTATGAAATAGTAGTCATTTACTTTGTGCCTGAAATAATACTTTCAAGTGCTACTCAAAAGCATTACAGCTGCAGAAATTAGCCTATGCAGTAATGTGAAATCCCCTTGGAGACCTATGGGACTCCAAAATGGGAAATAACTTAAGGGTCTGCAACACATAGAAACATGCAGACCATTAACATTATTGCATTTACTATTACCGTTTGTCAATATTCTGAGAGAAAATAAGGGCAATATTGTAATCAGACGCTCTGTATCAGGTGGTTTATACATGCCAGCTGATGCCTGCAAGACCAACATGAGCAGGACGGCTGTGGGCGATGGAACAGAATGCTGATGCTAATGGGCAGCCCTGTTGTAACCAAATCCAAAGCAACTGTAGTAAAAGGAAAGTGCTCTGTACTCTAACAGCATCAGGAACATTACTTCACTGTATATGAAACCATCCAAATGAGTAGGTCTTAGAGGGAAATCACTATGATGACAGACATCACTCACCCCACTGAAGAATGTGTGATCTTCTTAGTACCAGACCCATCCAAATTGTTCCAAGCCATGGTAGGACTTACAGCCTGAACAAAATATATATTTTTATTTTTATGTTTTCTTGTTACAGTTGATAAATCAACTTTTCAATATGAAATACAGAATAAAATTACAAAATTGAAACATTACAGATCACTCAAACAACAAGAGAACATAGATTAAAACTTAAAAAAAGGGAAACAAGAAAAAAAAAGGAAACCCTATCCAATGCCACGGTCATTAACTAATGATCGATCCCTAAATTATGAACAATCAAAAGCAAGTCCTTAATGTCATTAACTAACACAAATATAACCCTCTATTTGCAACACCCACTCGAGAAAAAAAAGAGAGAGAAAAATGAGAAGAAGAAATATATTAAAAATGTTCTTCCCCCATTCTTTGCCCTTATAATAGTATTTATACTTCATTGCTTTAGCAGCCGACGCCCTTATCCGGCAGCAAAGTTAAAAACATTTAACAAGACCATGGCATTGGTTTAACACAATATTGCTTGTCGATCATACTCAACTATCACATCATACATTGAATCATTTGTCATTAGTTAATGTCAAGGCCAATAGATAATTGACTACAGCAATTTTGATTTTGTTCAGTCTGGTATTATATAAATACCACCACAGAGATTCCTTCGACAATAGCGTATAATCTTCGAAGTGAGGTGTAAAGAACACAGTCCTTTTCTCAATTAAAGATGGGCAGATGACTAATAAGTGATATAATGTTTCCCTCACTCCAGAGATTTTACAAAATCTGCAATAACTCAACTTTTCAGGGATTAGTTTCCATTTGGCTAATACATCCCTTTGTATGCCAGATATTAAGCCTAAATCTTAAGAGCATATCTCTATCTCTTGCACCAGGGAATTTCATTACATATGATTCAGCTGTTCTTAACTTTTTTTATCTCCACCTTATACACATTTCCATGTTTGCAATTTATGCATTGATCATAGGTGTTACACCAATCCCATAATAGAATTTTTGTCTTTGTCTTCACTGGATTAGTAATCAACATATTATCAGACACGTCAGTTTTTATCAAAAATTCTCACACCATTCGCCTCCACAATGCCATCGCATGATGCTCTGTCGTTAGAATATATGTTGACAAGATGTACATAATTGAGTTCTCTGCTATTGAAATAAGACATTTGCGATATACACAGCACAGTTTCCACATATACATTGTGTAGAGTGATGTCAACCCCAGCTCATATCGATTAAATATATTGACACCGATTTAGGCAACTTCAATGGTGATTTCCAATAAGTTCCCTCTAACACAACCAAAACCTATCATCTCTCCAGGATCTCGTTTCAGCACCATAGATCAATGTAGGTACTGCTTTCTGGCAGTAAAATATGATTGTAGGTTTCCATGAAAACATTCCATATTTATGATTCAACAAGGTAGCCTGGGTAGTGGCTGTTTTCATTTTCTGTCTGATTTCCCTATAATAAGGTGTATCAGCCTCAGTTATATTCACATTGAGGCCTAGGTACTTATATTCTTTAACATCTTCTAACCGCTGAGCATGCAAAAACCAGGAGAGATGAGCAGATTTTATCTTGCGCTTATTTTCAATCATCATAGTCTTTGCTACTCAATTCATTCTGCTTGACAAATGTTCCTACTACTTCCAACAGCCTCGGTAATCCCCTGGCTGTTCTTGACAGCAGAACCAAATCATCCGCATAAAACAACCAGGGGATCACACTTGTGGCCAGCCGTGGCACGTCCGACACCACATTCTTAAAAACCTCAGCTATATCTGCTATATAGAAATTGAACAAGGCAGAGGCCATTCGGCACCCCTGCTTCAAACCTTAAAGGTAAGAATGCTGCTAGTTAGGTTGCCATCAAGTGAAATTCTCACTTGAATCGAGGTATTCGAGTGAAACTCCTGAATCCAATGTTTCACATGTTCGGGACACCTCTTGAGTTCTAACTTCCTAAATAACAGAGGCCTAGACACAGAGTCAAAGGCGGTTTCAAAATCTATGAACGCCATGCATAAGTTTTGATTCATCTGGGATTCGTGTTTTTTGATGGCATGAATGACCTGTAGATTAACTGCTGTTCCTAACCCAGGGCGAAAGCCCATCTGAAATGGATCGTTAATTCCAGATTTGATGGTCCATTGGTTAAATTTGTCTAACACAAAACGGGCAAATCATTTCCCAGGTGCGTCTAATAAAGCCACTGGCCTATAATTTCTGGGGTTAGTTCTATCCCCTTTTTTATAAATAGGGATTAGTATCGATTTCTGCCATGAGGCTGGTAGTTTGTTTGTGTATATTACTTGGTCAAATTTTACATGCAGAACGGAAGCCCATGCTTCCGGGTGTTCTTTGAGCATGGAATTTGGAAGCCCATCAGGGCCAATAGCTCTTGAAGAGCTCAATTTCTTTATGTAGTATAATATATCTTCCTCCATGATTTTTAGTTGTACTAATCCCTTGGGAAACTGGCCTGGTAGATGTTTTACCCACACACTACTCGCATATAGAGATGTATAATACTCTGCCCAAACTTCCTCCGGCACAGCATTGACTTGGCTAATAGATTGAGCTGGCACATATACACTTTTTATCGACCCCCATATCATAGCAGAGCTTTTAGTTGTCAATGAGTATAGCATGATTTTGGCATCTTGTGAAATCATATGGGCTCGATGCTGTTTTAGCCAATTTTTATATGAGTTCTTCAACTTATTAGTTGCTGCTTTACCTGATACAGGGTCCCATGTCTTGATGCTACGTATCTCCTTCCTGAGTTTCGTTTTTCTTAGGGACACCTCATTATCACTTACATGTCTACAAGTTTTATGATGATTCTGCCCCCCATTAACGCTTTTCTTTTTGAATAAATGCAATGCCGGAAGATAGTTCCCCTCTTGATATAACAGGTTTGGTTTCAACATATCTTTTGGGTATGAGATGATTTTCAGGAAGTCTGATAACATAGTCCATCTGAAATGATTGCCCTTCTCCAAAACCAATAAGGAGTTGTGATATGATTCCCTGACTTTCCCCACCATATCGATAGTCCACTGCCAATTCATTGCGAATATGCTGTGATCACTTTGTTTAAGCTCAGAAACTTTGAGCTCAGTTAGCATATTGAACATATTGTTGTCGACAAAGATGTAATCAATTAGAGACGTTGACTTGCCTCTACGCCAAGTATGCTTAGGGGGAATGTCATCAGATATAGCACCATTCACCATATTTAGCCCTCTTTCATTCATCATCAAGTTCCATTGCCTGCATTACATCTTTAGCTGTGAAGGTCACTACTCGTGATTGTTTGGCGGGCATAGTAGGATACGAGACTGTAAAAGGGTCTTGCTTCCAAGGTTTACCTTCAGGCATGCTAAACGGTTTCGATTGAGTTAGTTCCGTTCTCTGCGTATTCTCAGCCAAATTTAGCAGCATGAACCCCATCTGATAGATTTCCATTCTTTCTTGCCAGATAGCACCCTTTACCATATTTGACATCTTCCAGATCTTAACCACTGTTCTATCATATTCATGAATGAATTCATTCTGAGCTAGATCAGATGACTTCACACTTTGCAGCCGTGGAACATTTCCCAGAATGTTTAGGACTGATGATCTGTTTAGATCGTACACCCCAAACTCCCCCCTGCACTGCATCATCAAACATACATGAGTCAGCTCATTACAATTTCCGTGTCTACTGTTCAGTCTCTCATTCTTTTCACTGTGTCTCCCAATAAAAGTTCTGTTACTGCCAGGAGTGTTCTGGGCAAAGGGGATGAGAGGTACCCTCGCCTCTACTTGCCTGCCAACAACCCCCCTATTCAATTCAACATGACTCGACGGAGCCTGCATAGGCACATTCATTCTCCCCTCTTTCAACCACTTTGATGGGTTTTCATCCATGTGTTTAGGGGTCCCTACCGGTTGTATCAAATATTGCCTCAGTGATTTTTCAATCTCTTCTATGCGTTCTTCTAATTTGAAATAGTTAGCTTGACTAGGCATTACAAGTCGCCCGATTTCTAAAGATTGTTCCGCCTCACCAGTCCTAACCTCGGTTCTTTTAACCACCTCCTGTTCCCCGTCTTTTTTGCAAATTTCTAGCACCAAATTATCCAGCGGGGCATATTTTATTTCAGATTGGGAGGAGTCCGATTTTTCTATCAATACCTTAGTATGTTGCATTGATAAACCCTTTATTTTGGCTAGGGCCGCATATTTTCTCACAATTGCAGCACTTTTATCCTGCACTCGTTTATCAGGCAAGGGTAATAACTTTATAAATTGCCTGGAGTTTTTGCTTTTCTGTAACTTCGTTATTTTCAGATTCTTTTCCTTCTTTTGATTTAATGGTTTAGGCCTATGAACAGTTTTTTTAGATTGTAACTGCAGATTCTGAGCAGAAATTATGTTATAAACCGGAGTATCTGATGTTATCACCTTATGCTCAGGAACAATGATATTATTCTTATTTTGTTCTTTTTGATCACTTATCTCTGAAATTTCTTCACCCTTTTCTTGATGCATCGCACAACCATTTATTTGTTCTTTACATTTATTCTTTTTCGGTTTTGCAACTTTTGCCTTTGCCTCATTGGATTGATCTTCTTCATCAGAACGCATTATCGCTCTCACAGCCTCTACTATTTGAGTTTGTATTATTTCATTTTCTTTATTGTCCCCTTGTATCTGAGGCACATTTATTACTTCTCGTTGATCATTTATCAATCTTGATTCAACCAATTCTTTCAATAAAAAGTTTTGATCTGTAAGGCGAAGGTCTAAAGATTCATATAGCTTGGCCAGTGTAAAAAGGGCAGTATTCATAGTCTGCAATGTAATTTCTGTCCCTAATGGTGCGGCTTGCCCTCCACCTTCGTTTAATCCATTTCTTTAGACCTGCCTTGTCGTGGTGTAGGATGCGTAAAAGAAATTGAGAGTACTGAGGACTCATGTTGTGAGTCAGGAAACATCACTGGGGATTGCGATAGATAATCTCCTTCATCCAATTCGCCTGATTGCATATCCTGATTATTCATGTTCGAATCAAGAGACCCATTAGCCTCCTCTAGTCCCATATCCCCACATCCATTCTGTAATTCCTGAATCTCGACGGTCTCTCCTATCGCCCCTTAAGAACCATCTTGAGGGCAGGCAGTTACCGATATATGAATCTGGACAGTGGTTATTTCTTTTAATGCTGGCGGTAAGGCCGGCCCTGATTTTGCCAGCACAACAAATCCACCCAAAAGGTCCTTCTGAGAGAAGGCCATCATCAGGGAATCAGAGGGGGAGCATAAATCTATTGCAGTATTTACCTCACCCTCCACCTTATCAGTTAGGTTTTGAACTTCCCGCCCGACATTAGATACCACTTTTGTTGAAACACTTAAAGACGGGCATTCTTGGTAGAATTTCCGAATATCCGGCATGTTAGATATCAATCTGGAACGTGATACGTCCCTGCGTGGAGCGCTCGGGATGCTGTTAGCATGTTTGGGTGTAACCATTACAGTGTCAAAATCATCATTTCTAGCGCCTTTTGGTGGCATGCCTGTTCATAAGGTAAACATTTACTCAACTTAGTGGAGGAATTCATAACACTTCACTAAGATCAACCAAGACTAGCCACTTACACAGTGAATTAGTACACAAAACAAGTCAACACTTGTAATAAAGCCTCACCCCTCGCCACTCACACGCTCTAGCAGCTAAAACAACCCTTTTGAAATCCCTAACACATATGCACGCACACAAAAGCGCGGGTGCTACTCCTAATGTAGGGTTGTTGGGAGAAGGCTAACTGGGGGAGGCACAGGCAAAAAGTCACGTGACAACTGTTAGACACAACGGGAAGCTAAGTCTTCCCAATAACTTCAAAGTACAGGGTACAGCAACCGCTTACTTTCTCATATCAACTTGCTAAACTTCAATGAAAACATACATTTTCAATTGAATCAACCCAGCCTCACCAGCGAACAGTCAACAGTACTTTTCGCGGGTGCGCAGATTTTTAAAGGGCTGGATAGGCGTCACAGGGCAGGTGGGCAGGTCCACCAAACAAAACACACCTTAAAAATGAAAACCAAGAAGGGAATTGTGAGTGAAGCGCTTCGTGTTACACAATCAACAAGAAGCCCACAATTGTGCAATGAGCTTCTTGTTCCCATCATGCTTAATATGATGATTAACTGTAGGAAACAAGAAGCGGCAAGTGATGATGCTTGGACACAGATTTCTGCAGCAGGTGCATAAACGGCTGATGCTTCTGACAAATTACATTTACTGGAACACACGCCAATGCAAGCATTTTTATGCCTTGTGGTCCGGCAGTTTGGCCAGGACTGCTCACATTAGTGGCAGGGAGGCCAAGGCTGATTTGAAACCAACAATATGGAAGTCTGACGAAAGCAATGCCAGTGATTATAATTGATTCAGAGACTTACATCCATCAGACTGACTGAAGGCCATAACCAATTACATTCAAAGTATATACAATAAGGTTGCTAGTAGGAAGAATGCAATTCTATAAACAGTATGCAAACAGTATGTACCAAACAATGATGTATAGGAGTTGGCAGGGGAGCAGCAGCCCCTCCTCCCTGCCTCATCCAACCGGGAGCAATACCAGGAAGCCAGAAACCTCTGAACTATCACTGTCTTTCTCCTGCTCCCACTCTTTCCTGCATGATAGCACCACAGTATTCAGAAAGGTATTGTTGAACAAACACCATCTTAATTGGACTAAGCACTGGGGGCCTCATTGCTCAGCCCCTGCAGGGGAGACGGTGGCATTATGTTAATGTTAAAGGTATTTGTACCGCACAACGTCACCACCGGATTGGTCCCTAGGCACCTCGATTTGTCCCAGTCAGGCCAAGAAGACATGGTGGGACTATGTGGGGTAGAGGAGAGTGGTTGTAAATGGGACTGGTGGTCAGGGGGACCTGATGGAAGGTGACAAGGGTCGAAAGGTAAAGGACTAGTGGATAGAATAGTAAGGGGAGAGCAAATATAAAGGGAAGATAGGTAGATTGATATTGCCACACTGTTTTTTTCTGCTTCTCCTTTGCTCAGTACTGATTTCTTTTATAGCTCACTTAAAGCATTATGTTGAAAAAAAGGTACAAGAAGTTTGTCTTAGGGCGTGACTAATTGAGATTAATCTCTCAGAAGTTTGTTAAGGGTTCTGCAGTTACAGCTTTCATTTTTCATGCTTTGGCAATAGGTTTCCTTATGGGGATAGGGTAGCGCATGGAAGATGAAGTGAGTAGCAAATGGAAAGTCAAAGTAGTGCAGGAGCTTTTGGAAAGAATTAAAGAAGCAAATGGAAGATGAGAGCATATGAATTTTGGAAGGGATGAGGAGATGGAAGGAGAGAGCAGATTTCTGCTTGAAAAAATGTAGTGAACCTGGGTAAATCACCTTATGTCAGCAAAAGAGAATGTTTCCACTCATACCCTTAAAAACACAGTTCCAATAGGAGAAAAAAACAACTTAAAAAACATTCAACATTTGTTGCATTCATGACAGCCAGTAACTACTTCTGCCATGAGCTCCACACACATGCACCGCCTGCCCTGGCCATGTGTCAGCCTTGCCCAAGAATCTCTTTGCCTTAAATCTGCCACGTGCAAACCTACAAGATCTTTATCAGTCATTCTAGAAGTCTTGCGGGTCAATGTGTCTCCCTGATCCTAAAATCCTGACTGTAAATCCAGGCTTCTGCACCTTATAAAGGAGTCTAACAGACTATACCAAAGACATTTTTTGCTGGATAATGGATCTGACAAATCTGACTTATCGGCAGCACTTTTCCTACACCCACACACAATGGACAGGGTCGGATTGGCCCCTCTGCCTTTCGGCCCGTGGGTGGGCCGAAATCGTCCCTGGGAAGTGGGGGCCGATTTCTGCCCATGCCTGGGCCGGTTTGGAAGAAAAATAAAATAGAAAAAATACATATTTATATTTTCAAAAAACCTTTCATCCTTCTTAGATCGATAAATGAGTACCAACACAGGTGGGTGATAATGTATGCATATTTAGCTTAAGCGTAAGTGCTATACAGTAACATATTATCATTTGGCCTAGGAGGTCTGCTTGCGTTCACAGTAATTTAGTGTACTTAGGGACAATGCTATTTGATTCCACTTACTGTTTTTTCAAGGGGTGAAAGGTTGTGTTTCATCATTTCCCAGGATGTCACTTTGAGGTGGGGTCATCAGAGGTCAAGGGTCGTGAGGCGAGGGGTGGGCCACTTTATTGAGGCGAGGGGTGGGACACTTTTTTTTGGGTGACCGGGCCTATTTCTACAAGAGCATTCCTATTGTAACTCCCTGATGGAAATGGTGGTCACAGAACAATTTGGGAAGGCAGCAATGTAAAGGACAGTCTTACAATGATATAAAATGCATTAAAACACATGTGCAGGTTACCTACATGTTACACGTTATGTATACATAAATACATGTATGTAAGTCCACAAATAATACAATGGCAGAAGAACAAAATAAGTCCATGTAGCAAACAAAAAGTAACCATAATAATGCAATTCACATTTTAGTCCCCTGTAAATCAATTTAATATCTTTAAAAATACCCATGGTATTTTTTTCAAAGAATAAATCATCATGAAAGTGCACAGTGATAAGGAGCAATGGCAAACTGACAATATGCAAACAAGTTTCGATCAATCTAATGCATTTTCGAGCAAGAAACCAAAGTGCAGATTCTAACCCAGTAAGATTATCTGTCTTATTTACAATTGGTACGGCCCCTGGACTGTACTTGGGATGTTGCTTTGCTCCTAAGGAAAATAAAAATGTGGAAGTTGATAACACTCACAAAGGAGCCATTGGGCTTTGGTTGTGGATGCCTCCTGCCAGGAGGAACTGCCCAGCAGCACATCCTTGTCAAACATGACCGTGCTTGTAGGAATTTCCTGCAGGGAACCTTTTAACGCTCTGTTGCTTATTTAATGAAATCAAATACTGGTTGATACCACAAGCACACACCACCCCAGATATGTTATTAAGTGCAGGGGGGAAGCCGTTACTGAAGCCCATGCCCCCCTGGGCTCTGTATCGCTTCCTGCCAGCTGTTCTCTTGTTTGCTCCATGCATTGCAGTATGGGCCATGCTTATCAGAGTGCTGCCAACATGATAGCCGGGCCACAGCCAACATCCACAGCCCAGACATTGCAGCCTCCCCATTAGCTTTCATGTGGCTCGACCATCAATGATGTCTGTTGTGCTGTCATTGTCTGTGGGTGTTTGAGCAGTGCATGTTAGGAGTACAGGTTATGGAGTTGTAGTTTTCCACACAACTTGCGAATCTATATGGATTTAAGATTTTGCACAGAATAATAACGTTTTTTCATTGAATTTATATTATGGTTAATTAACCATAACACTCCTATAACCCTCTCTCTCTTTTTCAAATATTATATATGTATATGAAGGCCTGTTTTCTCAAGTAAAATAGAGTTGTAAGTCCAAATTACCCCCATAATAAGTCGGAAGTTATGTCGAGGTAACTTACACCTATTTACGAAAGGAACTCAGGACAGAAACATAGAAAGGGAGGAGTCAAGAAAAGAGCATACGTCACAGCAGAACTTCCATCAAAGGCGGAGGTTACGCAAAGACGAAAAGGCATAATGAACCCCTATGTAGAGGAGCAGCTGGATGCCTTTGCAGGAAGTCCCGCTCCCCTGCTGCCTGTATGTTGGAAGCCTGAAATTGCACCATGCTTGATACCAGTAGATGTGACCATAACACGAGTATTTGAGACAAGGTATCCATTAAGAAAGCCATACCAGATGTATCCCCGAAGAGATGACAAACTCTTAGAAGAGGTCCCTGAAGGAATATGAAAACAAGAGAAAGAGAAGCTGGTGAAGTTACAAGAAGTTAGAGTGCCGCACTAAGAAGAGTGGCTGATGAAGAAGGCGGATGGACCTTATAGAAACTGATGATGAAATAAGGAATCGAGTGAACATCCTTATGCAGAAAAGAAGATTGTACATGTGAAGAGCACTGCAGGAAGTGCAAGCCGGTTAATAACTGTACAGATGCAGCAACGCAAGTAGATCAAGTAATCTTAGATGCTGGCTATATGTAGTGAATTCACTGCAGGCGAAGCCGCCATTATATGGTGTCTGGACATCAGTGCCACAAACTGTAGGACCAACCAACAGAGAAAGAAGGTCCGAGAGCTGTGTGTGTCGCACCAAGGAATTAGCTGGAGATTGTGGACTTGAAGGGCAAAGCTGTTTGGCCTGGTATCAAAGCGGAAGCCGTCAAGAACTGGTTATCTAGCCATGAAGAACAGAGACCGTGAGATGCTGAATTATTCCTTGTTAAGGTGCAAAGAAGGAATACTATGAGTGCCAAGTTTATTATTTCAAGACAATTAAATGCTATAAAATGGACCGAATTGCGGTATCCTGTCACGTGAGCCAAGGATGGAAATAGGAGTTGGGCATGCAGACCAGAACTGTGATAAGCATGTAGCCATGCTCCCTTTTATTCCCAAGAGAAGAGAATCTACTTTAAGGCCAAGTTTAAAGACAGTCTGCATGGCAGAAGGCATGGGCAATGAGAGATGTGGGGCTAATTTGGTGGGAAGCAAAGTCATGTCTACCTCCCGGGCCCTGTGTATGAGCTTACGTGCTGCTAAGGAGCTGAATGTTCCAGACATGGCATGAGCGTGCCAACCAATTATAAGAGACCACATAATGAAAGTCCTCATAGTTTAAGAGCCAATAGAATTCTGTGTCAAATAAGTGATGAAGATGACTTGCACTAGGGGTGGGCATAAGTTGTCCACCTGACTATAGAGACCCAATCACAACCCATTCCTATATCGAAAGTATACTCCATCTATGCCCTCCATGTGATGTATGGCGATGGTCATCTCCTCCCAAGGCATGAGGCAGAGGGGTTCCACTGTCCATCCTCCTGTGGTGGCATTCTCCCGCCTGTGTTTTGCGATGAGGCTGTATACCCACAGCCTTCACCCTTGTAATCAGCTCTGTCAATAATGCAGTTTTCTCTGCACAACGTTCTCCTGTGCAGGGTGCCAAAAGGAGTATCAGAGTGTTCGACCACTGCATCGCCAATGAAGTCCGCTCCACGTCTGTGAAATAGGGCTTGGAGAGCCAGAGATCAGAGACTTATTCTGCCGGTAAATTCTTTTGCCACCTCTTATGGAACTGCATGGCAAGTGGAAATGAGGGATTCTTGTGGATTGAGTTTTAAAGATGGCCATCAGCGAATTTCCCGTTCTGGCGGTGATGCTTTTTCTGGCGCTGGTAAGTCTGGTGCCAGTATTTCCAGCAATTTAGGGGCAGTATCGGTATTAGGGAAGACAGAGACTATAATCTTACTAGGCCAAGTGACATTGAGATCGCGCAAGTGCAAGGGGTGGGCGGGGAAAGGGAAAAGTGTGAATTCAGAAGCTAGAGATTTTTAAGGCATAAGGCAAGCTATATGCCTAAAGAATGTCTCCTGCTGTGACAGCAGATTCCAAGGACATAATGACCTGAAGTCGGTTTAAGGGACACTGAGCAAAGCAAGTCTACTGCAGATTGCCTTATGATGTCATTGGTGCTGAGCCATTATGCCAAGGGTGTCCGGAGGCAGCAATAGTCAGCAAATCTGCAGGTCTTCAGATGTTAATGAAATCTGCAGAGGTCTCAAACCAGGGAAAAGAACCTCTCCAGTATCCATGCCAGCAAACTCTCTTCCCACATCTTTGTACCTGGTAAATCATTATGCCCTCCTTTTCCCTCTTCACTCCTATGTTTGCCTTTCTTTCATTAATGCTCCGTGTTCTAGGGATGACTTAAAAAAACAGCAATTATAACAAACAATGTGGACAAATATAAAATACTTTAGGGTAATATGCCAAGCAAAAATAGCTTATTTATGGCATTACTTTTTCCCATCTTAAATGGAAGACTACAAATACCAGAATGCATTTCCACAATGAGCTAAAAAAAAATAAGCAGCAGGTTTTTTAAATGTACTTTCCAGACTTAATGGCTTGAAACAAAAGATAAAGAGCAAGAAGTCGTGTTTTTATAGTTTTTCATATATGAAGTGAGGAAATTGTGACTTATTAAAAAAATGATTTGTTTTGGTATGACAAGTAAGCATACGTGAAAATAAGAGACTGTTTAAAACTTGTTTGCATGTAACAAGGCTTTCCTGTATTCAGTATTGGAATGTTTCCAATTACATTGGAGGTTTTCCAGGGGTTTCACAATTATTTCATAATCTGTTTATCAGTACTTAGCCATTGTTTCTGTGAAAACAATTGCAGACAACTCTCCCAAACTCCAAACAAGAGTCCCTAACACACCTACCAGCCCCACCTCCACTCCCCATGGACCTCATTCTTGTCCCTGGTCTCTCCCAAACCCCCAAAACTCTCAATGCGGTACCACACATCCACAACATGCTAGTTGCTGGAATATAGCCGTGGCTGCACAGTGCCCCACCTTTATCCACAGATAGCAATGTTGAGCACAAGGTGTGTACTGAATAGCCAGGGATACACAACCCAGTTGTTGCTGTTTCTCGGCACGATGCTCAATACACCAATCACTCCCCTTTTTTATAGCTGTGGCTATAAGGATTATTTAAAACAAATAAAATCTGATTATGGAATATAAATGACAAAAGAGAGTAGTGATGCAATAACACTTCAAAGGTGTCAATACAATAAATGACTGCTCATAGAATAATTTAAAGTGGATGATGATAACATACACATAGTAGTTATGATTAGAAGATGAGGGTTAGGTAGGGTGGATAAGATTAAAAAAACAGGGAAATGATGGGCTGGACACAAACAAGAGTATATGCATAGAGAGTTCTACGATTAGAAGGACAAAACTGCATACAATTATAGCTTTTATACTTTCCAAAATCAAAACCACAAAAAGAGAACCATATTTTCTAACCAAAATATTAAAATGGCCCACACTTTATTAGTGTAACCTATCACAGCCAAACACAGAATTACAACAGTACCATCAAACAATTACAAACACCAAAATACACATATCATACTGTAAGGCAGGCATGAGATAGTAAGACAAATACAAGTGACCACAGTTCAAGGGTGTTTGTTGAACTTTAACAAGGATGTGATGAATGCCTATCTAATCCTAAATCTACAGATGGGCGCAACATATGACCATCAAATAATAATAAATTAGTCCTAGAGGAGTCTCGTAAAGAAACGGCCTATACTAAAAACCAAACTATTTCCAATCCTTACAGCTAAATACAAATAGTGTAGGGTAGTGTTCATGAAATGAAACAAGCGCTCGCAAAATGAAATGTCAGGATGTTCTGGCCATTGGCCTCCCTTCCCCACGTTTTCAGCATGAGACAAGGTGGTTCACACGAGCATAGCACTCTCTCGGGCTTCTTCAGCACGTTGACACAGTTCCATTACCAGCACCAGGGACTTTGGCTCCCCATCTTCCGGGCTCAGATCCCCTTCTCCAATGTTAAGAGAATACCCTTTCTCGGGTGACGCACGGTTCACCCCCGATCACCCTCAGCGGGCTTAGATCCTTCCTCTTGCACAATCAGTCTCCCTCAGCTGGGCTCGGGCCAATTCCAGTTCGCATTACCTATCAAAGACATTTGAATGTGCACAGGATGTAGCTTGACATATTGCAGCACCACTTCGATTTCCCAATTTACATTTCACATTTGCCACCTCACAGTTGGTAACCCAACAAAGACGTTCGTATTAAAACCTATGTGGTGGCGGACCATTCTGTATATGGTATCTATCTTGGCTTCAAAAGTACTGTCACTCCTTAGATGCTCAATTATATTTGCATTGCTCATCACATACTCTTCACACACTGTTTCTTCATATTGCTTTATAAAATGTTGCTGCTTGCCACCTTGGTTCTAACACAGACCGGTCTGCTATCAGTCTCCCAGACTCACTGGCTGTGCTGGCTTTACTGGCACTGCTTTGTGGAAGGAGCCAAGGACAGTACCATGGCAGCAATTGCTCCTCCCCACCTTGGCTATCCACAAAGACAAGCCCGGGGTATCTCCAACATACAATGCACTTTTCTTCAGCTTTAATTCCGGGTCTCAGGTTTCTTATTCTAGACGTCTCATGAACGTAGTTGTTTCCTCTGAAAAGGTCAACGGCAGTTCACTCCTAGCAACCCTCTCTGGTCATGCCGTCTTTCACTTTGTATTATACTGGCATCTTTGAACTGCTGCTTCTTTTACTTTACTTTACTTTACCATATTTGTATAGCGCAGCTATGGACCCAAGGGCTTGAAGGCGCTACATGACAAAACATCACGATAAACAAATAAAAATCAAGGGCGAGAATGCAGACTAAAAGAATTACAATATCATTTGTAAATTACAAGCAGATTCATTAATAAGGTAAGTCTTCTGCTTTTTTAAAAAGTCTCCTGCGATTCAATTCTTCTCATCTCAAAGGGGAGAGCATTCCAGACTTTGGGCCCAATAGCAAAGAATGCTGAATTAGCCACCTTTGTCGTTCTGCATTTTCTAGCAATTAGAAGATGCTGGTTGTTTGATCTCAAGGTTCTTAAGTTTGTTCTCATAGGGAGAGGCTGTTGTAGATAGTCCGGCATTTTACCCTGTCTACATTTGTATATTATAGTCAGGGTTCTAAATAGGATTCTAGCCTCCACGGGAAGCCCATGAAGAGCGCGTCTGGCAGGTGTAACATGATCTCTACGCTTGAGTTTCATAACAACTCTAATAGCACCATTTTGGCATACTTGGAGTTTGTTACGATCAGTTTTGTCCAGTCCCAGTAAGAGGATTGAGCAGTAATCGATTTTAGACCCTATTATTACTCTGGCAATAGTTTAAGCATTTTCTTGTGATATAAAAGTTCTTAAGTGTGCTAATAATTTTATATAATAAGTACATGACGAGACCAGCTGCTAACATGTTGCTTCATGGAGAGTCTCTGATCACAAGTGACACCAAGATTTTTCACTTTCTTAGAGGGATAATAGTTTCATCTCCCAGTTGAAAGCTATCATAGCTTGGACCAAGTTTTTTCAAAATATAAGAGGATCCAATAACTAAGAGCTTGGTATTAGATTTGTTTAATGCCAATTTGTTTTGAACCATCCAAGTCTTGATAATGGTGACGACTTTTTTGATAGCAAGTTCATCCAAATCGTGTGAGTCAGATAACGGGATGACACATTGCGTGTCACAGCGTAATTGGTGAATATTACATTCTCATGGTCTAGCATGGCAAATAAAGGAGCTGTGAAAATATTATAGAAACAAGGAGAGGTGCAAGCCCCCTGTGGCACCCCACAGGAAATGGTAATGGGCTCTGACTCATCCATAACCACAAAACACCTTACTGTCGCGGTTACCGAGGAATGAAGAGACCAGTTGGATGCTAGGGGGGAAAAATGTGTGACCTCATACAACCTGGTGGACATGATCGAGTGGTCCACCAGTTCGAATGCCGCAGAAAGATCAAGCAACATAAGAAGAGATGCTTCGTTCCGATCCATACGGGCCAGTAGCTTAGATTTGAGCTCTAAGAGGGCAGTCCCAGTACCAAAACCAACCCGGAACCCACACTGGTGATCATTTACTATAGAACACTTGTTTAGGTGATCTGAGATTTGTATGTAAGCCACATGATCGAGGATCTTTAGTAGAAAGGCAGTATTTGTAATAGGCCTACAGTTATTAGGAAGGTCAACTGATAGGCCTGGCTTCTTTAGGATAGGCATAACCCAGGCTTTCTTGAGGTCTTGAGGTACTGTGCCTGATGTTATTGAAGCATTAATACATTCACAAATTGTAGTAATTAGTGTGGGAGAAAAGGTTTTGATTATCATAGTATTATGAATGTCATCTTTACATTTAGTGGCCTTGAGTTGTTTAATAATGGTTTCTAATTCTTCTTCCATAATAGGTATGAAATTAAAGACCGGAATAAAAGGGGATCAATTGTAGGCCCACTCTGGGGACTTGTGCTCATTGTGTTTTATTTTTGTTACTTTTTTCCATAATGTTCCCTTAATACTATGTAATTTATTGTGCATGGCTTGTTGCATCACATTGCACCAAATGTCATTGGGCCTCATTATGAGATTTGCGGTAAAAACCAAACCTTACTGGCATGGAGGCAATACTGTGTCCGGGTAGCACTGACGCCACTAACAGTGGCCGATTACGAGAATGCGTGCACGCGCATAGCGGCATGCCGGTATCGTCTGTACCGGCATGCCGTAAATAACCCTAAAACCCCCATTAGCAGCATCATGCAAAGCACTGACACTTCCTACGCCTTCGTCCACCCCTAAATAACAGGCACCGGAAAAAATACTGGAACCGGAGTAAAGTCATTATGCTGGAATGGGAAATGCAACAGTGGCCATCTTGAAAAACACAATCCATTGAAATCCTCGAGAAACAGGACCTGGATCCACCCACCACCAGCTACATCTTCAGCTACATCTCCAGCACTATGCTTAAGGCCATAAAAAAGGTGCATCCCGCCAGTGAAAGGTGCGCTTCTCAGAGTACGAGTTAAAGATGCTGACAGACCCTCTGTCCGAGAATGGAGATGTGGTCTTTGCCTCAGACCTCAGGCGACCTGCCCAGCTAAAAAAAAAGAAATATGGGAGAAAGTGGCCCAAAAGGTCAGTGCAGTCGGCACCGCCCCCTGCACCATCAAGGATGTCAAAAAAAGGTGGGATGACCTTCGCCTCCGTGTGCGCAATATCTTATTGGCACATCAGAGCCAGGGTCTGGCTACAGGCAGCGGGTCCAACTCCCCATAAAGCTCACCGGATGGGAGGAAACCTGTGCCACCACGATTGTCATGGAGGCGAGAGAGGGAGTGGGAGACATGGAGCGCGGAGTCCCATCATCGGCAGATGGAGGTGAGTGTCCACACAAACCACTGGAATGCAAAGCATGATGATGGGCCACAAATGTGACAGTGACATAAGCCAATGCATGGGCCATCACACACACATGGACACATCTCTGCTTATTTATTTATTTATTTATTTATTTATTTATTCACATTTGTTGAGCACACAGCAGCCCGTGGGCATCGTAGATGCTGTCCCCAGCACCGTCACATCAACATGCATCCACCATGCCAATGTCATACCTGAGAAACACCACCCAATCATTGGAACGGCATGTGTCACACTGCACGCAGTCCACAACACAAAGGCATTTCACACAGCATACACCACCTTACACATGGGTGAACCAGGTGTATGCCTGAATAACCCCCCCATATAGCAAGAAACCTGTATGTCACAACTGCACTAATACCAATGTATGCATTATGCATGTACAACCATCACTGATGCCGTCCCTCTCTCGGTCATCCACAGGCTCAGATTCCTACAGCGATGCCGAGGACACAGCTGCACAGGCCACAACACCAACCAAAAAGGCCAGGGGCAGGGATGACAGCAACAGGACATCCACATCTAAGGGCCTAGGAAAGCAACAACAGCCACCCAAGGCAAAGCCAACACTGGATCCCAAGGCACAGGGGCGGCAAAGTACTGCCGCAAAACCAACTGTGGCTAAAGTGGTGGAATCCACTGATCACGAGACAGTGGCAGATGGGACCCTGTCTGCTGAAAACTGCTCAGTAGGGGAGGCAGCTGCCACAGCACCCCTGAGTGGTGATGAAGGACAGTGCCAGGCTGAGGTATGTGTCCCCGAGGACAACAATCTGTCCATAGATGTGGCAGGCACAACCAGTCCCCGGCAAACACCCCAGCCCACCCCACAGAGCACCCCCACCAGCACCACACTCGACCAGTCAGGAGGAGAGGCAATACCAGAGGCCTGGAGCCCCACCGCGGGACACACCTGCATTGGGTCCCTTGGCAAATGTCCCATCCACCTCAAGGGGCACTCGGGATGGAGAGTTGCGCATGGCACAAATGGAGGGGCGTCAGCAGGAGCTCACAGGGCTCGTGAAACAGTATGTCTCTGATGGTGCCCTGACGAGGCAGGAGGCCCGTGAGAACACTGCAGCCATGAGAGGGGCCATGGAGGCAAGCACCAGGCGCATTTGTGAGGAGCTGTCAGGGGTGAGGCAGGTCCTGGTCAGGATTGCCGATGCCTTGGAGGCTCAACATCCTGCACCGATAGTGGATCATGCGGCCACAGCATCATCGGCCAGCTCCACCCAGACGAGCCCCCTGCGTCGGTCTGCATGCACCATGCAGCGCTCGGACATGCAGCCCCCGGAGGCCGTCAGGGGACACAAGTAGCAGGGGCAGCCTGCATGTGCAGACTAATTTAGTCTCATGTTGCATATAATGACTATTGCACACCATGTGTGGGGGAGTTTTGGGGGGAGGGGGAGGGGTGTGTGGGGGAGTTGTGGGGGAGAAGAAGGGGGACGAGGTGTGTGGTGGAGTTGTGGGAACGGGGGAGGAGAGAGGGTTGGTGGGGGAGTTGTGGGGGGAGGGGAAGGGGGATGGAGTGTGTGGGGGCATTGTGGGGGGAGGGGAAGGGGAGACGGTGTGTGTGAGGTAGAGGGTAAAAGCACTTTGTTTATGTTACCTGTTCAATACACCCGTTGTGTACAAAATCACATGACTGGACATTGCTTATTGTGTATGTGTGCTTTATTGGTTTACAGTGCACAGTGTCCATGTACCCCCACACCCAGTGCCCAGATTCCCACATCCATGGCACCCTCTGCATCCATGTGTCTTAGAAATATTGGCCTATCACAGACTGGCGCACAGCACGTCCCTCATGTGGATCACCACCTGGCTGATGTGCAACCCCTTCTTCTTCATCATCTTCATCCTCACCTGGTGGTTGCTGTTCAATGTCAGGGGGCAGAGGCACGTTCCGTCGGATGCACATGTTGTGCAGCATGGCACATGCCATGATAATCTTGGCCACCTTCTCATGCCCGTACAAGAGTGCCCCACCCGACCTGCTGAGGCAGCGAAACCGTGCCATCAACAGGCCAAAGGTCTGCTCAATCACCACACGGGTACGGGTATGGGCCCGATTGTAGTCCTCTTTGTGCCTGTTCTGTGGGTTCTGGACAGGGGTGAGGAGCCACGGCTTCAAGGGATAGCCAGCATCACCTGCAAGGGAGCAATATAAGGTATGTGTGAGTCAATTCCTACCATGACACCTGTACTTATCACTCTCATGCATGCAGATATTTGTTGTTCACATGCACATGTCCCTGGATGTATGCACACATTTTAATTTGCCACAATGTGTGATGTTCCATGGCCTACAGGTGTGGGTTGCGTCGTCCAGATGATGCAGGGTGTCCACTTCCTTGCTGGTGTTCATGCACTGTGGATGTCTACCGCTGTATTTGCTATCATCTATGTGATGCGGAGTGAATCGTATGTATTTTTACTGGCACCATTGGCACTAGTCTCATCATGATTTCTCATTCATCGCTTAATATTCCCATGGTGACATGCTGCGCTTCTGTGGTGGTGGGCCAGTGACTTTTATTTGTGCACACTCATGGATGCATGTCCTGTGTGTGTTTTGCTTTGCTGCGGTCATTCACATTGTGCATACTCACAGCATGTTGCTGCATTGTGCTACAGAGGGTACGGTCTGATGATGTGCAGTGGACGTGTTGAGGGATGTGGGCTGGTTGCAAGTCTGGCATATTGATATTGGTGTGCAGCTTCCATCATTTATCTGAGGTTTAGGTGTAATGTTCAGTTTGGGATGCTTTGGGGCACAGTGTATTGCAGTATGGGCATTGTCCAGTCACCACCCTAATCTCACCCGGGTGGTGTGTGCATCTCTCCCACCCCCATTAAACTGCCATGTGCCTCTCATGCAACTTACCAAGCAGCCAGACACGTTGTCCGGCATGTCGCTCCATGTAGCGTGGTATCGTGGAGTTACTCAGGACCATTGAATCATGAGTTGATCTGGGATATCGGGCACAACAATGTGTGATGAACTTGCTGGAGTCACATACCATCTGCACATTGATGGAGTGGTATAGCTTACGATTGCGGTACGCCACCTCCATGGCATGTGGCACTACCAATTCCACATGGGTGCAGTTGAGGGCACCAATACAATTTGGCATGCCTGCCAGTGCATGGAAGCCAATTTTAGTGTCAAAGATCTCCTCGGCAGTCGGTGGTAGGGATATGTAGTTGCTTGAGTGCTTCAGGAGGGCATCCAGCACTTGGTTCAGCATGCGTGAAAAAAAAGGTTGTGATATGCCATGCATCTGCCCCACTCTGTGCTGGTAGGTGCCTGTGGCCAGGAAGTGGAGCACAGACACTACCTTCAGTAGAGGGGGGTGGCGGTGTGGATTTCAATTAGGCTGACAATGTTGTTGTGTATCATGTCCACAATGGTGGTGATGGTGTCCCGGTCCAGGCGGTACAGGGTGTGGATCTGCTAAGGGGTTAGGTTGAATGGACTGGCTCTGATGCGAGGGATTGGAGGCTGCCTGTGTGGTACCACTGGCTGCACTGGTGGGACTTGCTGGGCCTGTCTCACCCTCATTCTCCTCCTGCATCTCCTCTGTGTTGCCTGTTGTAGTTGTTGCTCATGGTGTAGCAATGCAAGCATGTCCTCCAGCCCCAATATCGCAACTGCAAGTGAGATCATTTTGGGGTGGGAAGGTGTGTGGTGTGTGGGTATGCTCCATTTGTGCTGGGCCAGACTCCATGGCCTCCACCTGTGCTGATTGTGTGCACATGTGGCAGTTGGGAACACAGCACATTGCTATTAGCGGGTGATCTGTGATGCCGGTGATGCCAGCATCGTTGTATCCCTTATTACCGCCTTCGGGATGCCGGTAGATGCATGTCCGCATGACTTGTGGTGTCCTCCTGTTAGTGGCATGCCGGTATTGCCGGCCTGAAAGGCTGTGTGCCTGCGTGCATGCCGGTACGGTGGTGCATGGTCTCAGTGGTGGAGCTGATACCGGGTTGTGGACTCATAATAGGCCTGAGCGGTATGCGGTGCCGGTATTCCCTTACCGGCATCGTTTTTTCATTACCGCAAATCTCGTAATGAGGCCCATTGTCTTTAATGGATCTCTCTGGTGTAGATTGATTAGTGCTTTCTTGCTCTTTCAAAATACTGAAGAGTTATTTAGTGTCATGTTGGGCACTTTGTATTCTTTTGTTAAAAAAGGTTTGTTTAGCCTCTAAAATAGCCCTTTTGTTGGTAGTGGGCACGGATTTATATTTGCTAAAATGCAAAGGTGTACCATAGACCTTCCAAGCAGGGTAGGTTTTAAGAGTTAATGATTTCAGGGATTGCAATTCCGGTGAGAACCAGGCATTACATTTTATTTCAGACTGGTATTTTCTTCCTGGTAGGGGCTAGAATGTTAGCAATTCTTTCTAGGTTAGAGGAGATCACTCTGGATAGTTCCTCAGGGGTGTCTACTTTGGACAGGCTAGGTAGAGTGTGGAGTAGCAGTTTGACTTTTTAAGAGTAATCTTTTTCAGATTACGGTGTAATACTTCAGTGTCATTTTGGCATTTAAGTTTTATAGGGAAATCCACTGTAATAGAAACATTTACAAAGAAGTGGTCCTCATGTGTTTTGCCTTGCTCAGAGTGTGCTTTCATGCTCCGTCTTTTATATGTGTGGGGAAGTGTTATGGAAGTTAGGTTTGTGTAATTATCAGTAACTGCCAGACTCTGCCTGACCCTTGTGTTGGGACATGTCAGGTATACGGCTAGGGTGTTAGTCTGTTTTCTCTCACAGTGAGCTGTCAGTGAGAAAGTGTTCATGTTGGAAAAGGAGGGGGTTTTGAGTTCCTAAGTATCCTACCTGGTAGGATGGGGAAAAGGTGATACCGGGAAGGGGATAATGTGTCTCACCATCCAGTGTCTCACTCCCACTACCTGAAGACCCATATCCAGGTGATCCTCCTGCACTGGTCCACCCCCAGGAACTGGATACAAAAGTGAT
Organism: Ambystoma mexicanum; assembly: GCF_040938575.1. Taxonomy (NCBI): domain Eukaryota; kingdom Metazoa; phylum Chordata; class Amphibia; order Caudata; family Ambystomatidae; genus Ambystoma; species Ambystoma mexicanum. Next base: position 439,874,421 of record NC_090934.1, read on the forward strand.
GGCTGGGTCCACCTGGATGATAGATCCCCAGGGACTGGAGGGTGAGACACCTTCTGGTTTCTCACAATGCATACCCTACTCATACAAATTACTAGAAATTCAAACTAGGAACAGAGAAAGACTGCAGATATCATGGCTGGTTTGAAAACTGTGTGGCTGATCAGAGACAGTTGGCTGTTTTGGTTACTTCCTTTTTGTGAACAACTAAATATTAACATGGACCTAGGTTTGAGAAATGTTACAATTAAATGGTTTGGATGGCAGGGAATGGTTTGGATGGCAGGGAAAGTTATTCCAAAACTCTTCAGCCTGAGAAGTAAAGGGCAGCCAGACGTCATACTAATTAATCGTGGAGGCAATGATTTGGGGAATGTACCAGGTGTGTTGCTTACTTTAATGATGAAACAAGACATGGGAAAACTAATGGAACATTTTCCTCAGACCATCATTTTCTTTTCCAATTTGACTCTGAGGCAAAAATGGAGATAGACCACCAGATTCAATGGTAAAATTGGAAATTCACTGAGAAATGTCAATAAAGTGGTTTCAGTATTCATGAAAAACCACAACTAATTATGGATTTCAAACAACAACATACAGTTCTATATGGCCAATTTCTATAGACATGAAGGAGTACACCTAACCGAAGAAGGAAATGCAGTGGTCCTTCATGACATCAAACCAGTACTCTAAATGTGCTAAAATACTATACTCGGTGTACCCCAAAACAGTCCACTTAAGGACTACTTATCACATATAAATACACAAATATAATAAAATAATGCTTTCTTTTAGTATAACCGCAGATAGAGTTCATTGACTTTTCTTATAGCCACAGTTACACATTGTTAGTTAGAGGGGGTCTCACATAGGGCTTTATACATACATACATAACTATGTAATAGATACTTCTTAAAAAGGCATGTTTCAGGTACAAAGAGTACTTGTTCAGCATATTGTACCCTTAAAACCACATTGAATGATATGGTAGCCACGGTTATGGATGTATGTTTATAAAAACAAAATGCATATATGTGTAAAGTCAATCAAAAAAAAGAGGTGGGGGTACAGTTATTCTCGAAGGTACAGACGCTATGAATAGAATCACTACATATAGAAAAGGGAACACAATAATACCCTTCTATCTGTAATAAAATAAAACATAATTAGTAACAGAAAACACACACTTTAAAAACCACAATTTAATTCTCAACTTTTTATGACCCTCACAGCTCCTATAATAACCTATAACAGTCAATAAACCCAAAAACAATCCTTCTAAAGACTAATGTGTAGAACATGTAGAAACACAATTAAATAAAACCATGTTTTTTTACATTTCACAAAGTACATAACCGCGGCTATAACCCCGGTTATACTGAGAGGACCCTCCCATTGCCGCGCATACACGTAAATGGTTCCATACATTGAAAAACACATATTGCAAAGGTTTCAGATTCAAATACACATGCCTTGAGGTAAGTCCATCCAAATAGAAAGACATGTATCATTCTGTGGTAAAACATCCAAAAATAATATGATCACTGCAACAAAATACAAAACATTGTAGCCATGGATAGGGCAGACGGGCTCATACCAATGGCTATCCCAGCCTGCCAAAATGCTTGATTTCCAATTGGAGCGCTAATAGCTGTGGGTGTGGAAAACCGCAGGTAGCTGTGGCTACCAGTAAAATTTGTACAGATTTTAACAAGGTGTAAACAACAGAAAGGTACATATGAAGGCATAGAATCAGAACACATGTAAAATTGTGTAGTGCAAAATCATTGAAATATCATGACCAATGCACAAGAACTGGTATCGCTTTACCCGCTGCTAAGGCAAAAGGTATAGCAATAGGTGTAGCCGCAGCTGCACCTGCCAAAAATACACAACGTCCAATTGGCTTTGTGGTACACGTGGCTATAACCCATCTGACAGGGCATGACATTTCATTGGCTGCTGTCGTAACCGCAGATATTTAAAAAAGCATCAACTGTATTTTCCTTTTCCAATAGACTTAAAACGTTCTCTGGATTGTTTGTAAAAGACCCTTTAACATAATTATACAATATAATCTGCAGTTTTATTGGCACATATAAACATCACTCAAGAAAAGTATGTTCTCTGATAGGTTAAACAGTTGAACAGCATCTGAGGTACTTCACATCCTATCGGCAGCTACCCATCACACAAACAATAAACAAAAAATCCGAAAGTAAATACAAGAAATGTCACCTTCTCGCCTCATGTAATCATCCTCCATTTTTAATTCTAATATCTGAGATGAGAAGCAGTATGTTTTTCTATCACAGTACAATAGAAAACTACATGGAATGGATGGAGGAAAATTATCCTAAGGAAGAAATTAAAAAATAAGATGCTCCAGAAAAGGAAACCAAAGAAAATAAGCTGAATTCAGGATTTTGTAAGTGCATTATTTATATTTATGTAAAATTAGACTAACAATAATATGCTATTAAACACATTTCAGTCACCAAACAGATAAAGTTTATCTAATTACTTTTAAATATCTATGTAACCAAAACACATATGTTTTAAGTATATTATATCTTCAATTGTTTAAAAATATTTCAAATATTTTCAAACAGATGAAGAAGTCATTCAATTATCACGAACTACCCACAAAACTAAACATGGATACATTAAAAGAAACTATTAATTAATGTTCAAAAAGAAATACAGTCAATAAAAAATGACATTCCAAATTTAGGACAAAAAATTGACAGTATGAATCCAGATAAATGGGCTAAGGAAGAAGATGTATCATGTGTTCAAACTAAAAGAAAAAGGAAACCCACAAACCCCCCACCTCCCAAATAAACCTGTTTTAAAAAAAACATTGATTGCATATTTATTTACCTTTTTAAATTATGTGCACTTATATGTATTATTAATGAATAAAAAATATTACAAATGTTACAATAACTGCTTAAAAACTTTAAAATACTACATTCAATACATCATAAAAAATCTTTCCAAGACGACCGGCCACACACACGTATATTTTTTTTTAATACATTGTATAGCCACGGCTATGCACAACAAGCCGGTGGCTGCTTCCTTGCTGCAGCTGCACAGTATACCGGCTGGTAACAACCGATGTTGTAGGATGGTTTGGGACAGCCACGAGTAAACATCCCAGTCATTGCGGATTCTAGGCACGATCCTCAATACACCAATCGCTCTGATTTTTGTATAGCAGCGGCTATAATTACATGCCCCACAGCAGCGGCCGTGTAGTTATGGTTAAGTTGCTAAACTCATAGGAAGAGCACTTTTTCGGCGGCTTATAACTTTGCTCCCCCTGGACGAATCCTCACCAAACTTTGCAAAAAAAGTATATGGTTGGCTCGGAATTCTTTTGCCAAGTTAGGCGAGGTTTTGTGTGGGGTGGAGGCAAAGTTATAGGGGGATCCCACAAACATTTTGTTTTCCATAGACTGCTTGGGCAAAAACTACAAGCCGAACGGCTCGACAGATTTTTGCCAAATTTGCGTCCGGAGCTGGGGCTTGTGTCAGAAAGCATGATTTTGTGTGTTTGGTGGAAATCCGACCAGTACTTTTGTTGCAAAGAACTGAAATACACATCCCAAAAAATTAGTGCTATCTGGGTCCGCTCCGCGGACCCATTTCCCTGTTCGCTCTGCGGACAGAAGTGTCATTGGCTTGAGGTACGGCGTGCTGTCAGAGAAGTTTGGACATGACCGGTGGTTGGCTGGAGGAAGCGTGCAGTGCGTCAACATTGTTTTGAAAGCCGCCATGGTGTATCAGAGGACAGTACGGTGGCAGAGGGATTGGAAAATGTACCGTACGCAATATGTTGGCAGCAATAAGGGAGTGAACAGGTGGGGGAGTAAGAAGCGGTTCATGTGACATATGTACATAGGTGGAAGAAGACAGAGGAGTGCCTGCAGTATTCACGCATATTGTGCCAATTCGTGGGTACCAAGACAGGCAAGTACTTTGTGTGGTGATTGGAGGCAGCTGTCGTAATGGTCACATAGCTTCGGCCGCAACCTGTTTGCAGCGACCTATTTTCATGGTGAAGGGTG